>NC_057794.1:491868671-492226915 GCF_018294505.1 Triticum aestivum | reverse complement strand
CGCCCCGCCGCCGCTCCTCCCCGAGCCGGCCGAGCTCCGCCGCCCCTCCTCACCGCCTCGCGCCGCTGCCTCCGCCCCGGCCTCTCCCTCCTCGGATCCGGTCTCCGGCGACCTCAAACTCCGGCGGTGAACAGTGTTTTCCGGTGATCCTCGGAATCCGTGCCGATCCAGATCTGAGATCTAAAATTTGACGGTTGACTTTTTCTCCCCGGAACCCTAATTTTTATGCTAACTTTGACCGGTGATATCTCCGCATCCGTAGCTCCATTTTGGACATATAGTGTATAAAAATGTTCGTCTCGACGAGTACATCATTTCATTCCATTGCATCATTTTCATTTGAGTTCATCTTGATGCCCGGAATGCTGTTAGAAGGAGGCTTCGTGAGTTAATTGTCAGATCTGCTAGTTCATCTTAGACTTTTGTCATTTTTGCCATGATTGTTGTGTGCATGATATGCCTGTGAGTCCTTCATATGTTTTGTTAAGCATCTTGTTATCTTTCCAGAGGTGCAACCCATGCATTTTTAGGATGTGTGTGGTGACTTGTGCAAGCTTGCAAAGTGAGGCACCTGGTAAATCTGTTTTCACGGACTTAGTAGTTTTCACTAAGTCTGGGATTATTTAGTTCATGATGCCATATGTTCATGCTATTTCCTAGTGATCCGTGCCGATTTCGCAACAGGAAAAACAGTTTGCCACATATTCTATATTTCTTCTAATCTAGCTCCACTCAATGAATCTTGTCCTCTACAAGCATCACAGTTTTATTCACTGCTTTGTGCTGAATCTCAAGGACCAAACCTATTCGACGGATTCCAGGAAAAACCTTCTTGGAAATTGATGTCAAAGGGGGAGAGAGAGATCACATCAAAGCTTATCATCAAAGCTTATCATCGGGGAGAGAGAGATCACATCAAAAGCTTATCACCTACAAAGGAGAAAGTTCTAAGGGGGAGAGAATACTCAAGGATCCCAAATATTAAGGGGGAGAAAGAAATCTCCAGGGGGAGAGAATACTCAAGGATCCCAGATGCTTGATGTTCAAGAGGAGAGATGCCACATGTCTTTTTGGGGGAAAGACATGTTCATATGTACTCATTTGAATTAAGTTCTATTCATATCTTTCAGCTCTTTTTACAAGTTCCTTATTACAAGTGGTTTTGAAATTGGTAGAATTGATTCTACTCTTTTTACTAAAAGGGTTAATGGAGAACTATTTGTATGCCAAATTTATGTCGATGATATCATATTTGGTTCAACTAACCCTCTCTTTAGTGAGAAGTTTGGAAAGCTAATGTCAGAGAAGTTTGAGATGTCTATGATGAGTGAACTCAAATTCTTTCTCGGTTTGCAAATCAAGCAAACTAAGGAAGGTACATTTGTCTCTCAAACGAAGTACACCAAGGACTTATTCAAGAAGTTCAATATGCAAGAATGCAAAGGTATGTCTACACCCATGCCTACTAGTGGACATAATGATTTGACCAAAGATGGTGAACCGGTTGATCAAAAGGTTTATCGCTCTATGATTGGTTCATTGTTATACCTATGTGCTTCACATCCCGATATTATGCTAAGTGTGTGCATGTGTGCACTATATCAAGCTGCTCCAAAAGAATGTCATCTTAAGGCTGTGAAAAGGATAGTGAGATATTTAATCCATACACCAAAGTTTGGCATTTGGTATCCTAAGAGATCTTCTTTTGATCTTGTTGGCTATTCCGACTCGGATTATGCCGGAGACAAGATTGATAGAAAGTCCACTTCGGGTACTTGTCAATTTCTTGGTAGATCTCTTGTGTCTTGGTCTTCCAAGAAACAAAACTTGGTATCCTTATCCACCACCGAAGCAGAATACATTGCCGCTGGTTCATGTTGTGCTCAAATACTTTGGATGACCCAAACTCTTAAAGATTATGGGATCTATGTGAAACATGTTCCACTGCTTTGTGACAATGAAAGTGCTATCAAAATTGGTCAAAATCTTGTACAACATTCTCGAACTAAGCATATTGAAGTTCGTCATCATTTCATTCGAGATCATGTTGCTAAGGGTGACATTGATCTTAAGCACGTTCGCACCGATAAGCAATTAGCGGATATATTTACTAAACCTCTTGATGAGAAAGTGTTTTGCAGGTTGAGAGGAGAATTGAACATCATTGATGCTTCGAACTTGGAGTAGAAACTCCATTGGATACATGCAAGACATGAGCTTATGACTAATCCATGATATATCTCTTATGATAACTATCTTATGTCTTGGATATATTTGCACCTTGCATGTTGTCTAACCCATGTAGGTGCTTGGTTGAATCTAATTCATGAGATTGCGACTCACTCACATCTTGAGCAATCTCTACATCACCAAGACTCTACACAATGGTGGTTGAAGACAAGGAAGCACAAAACCATTCAAACTTATCCTTTGATAAACTCTATGTTGAGCTTCATGATTGTCATTTTTGGATACACAAGTGCTCTTCCTTGCAAGAACTAACCCATGTAGGTAGATGAACTCAAACTCCAAGTGGTGCTCCCAACTCTTGATGAGCTACATCAACCTTGAGCACCCACACAAGTTCAACTACATGAGCAAGAACCACACCACCACCCAAGGTATGTTATTCCATCTTAGAGAAGCTTTACTCCAAGACATGAGTCAAAGCAACTCAACAAGATGTGAATACATCAAGATGCTTAAACGAAAAATGGTAACCCCATTTTGAGCTTAAACGATGAGTATGACCTATGATCAAGTGTCCTCACTTGACTCCTAAGTCAATATACTCTAACATAGGTGACTATGTCACCGCCCAATTCTAGATGAAGTTCTCTTGTGTTCTTTTGAGAGTTATTGCATTTGTCCCTTGCATATTTCTTTCTTTCTTTTTCAAACAGAAAAAAACTTCATCTAGAAACTTTCACTCTTTTCTTTTTTATTTTTGTTCTGCATATTTCTGCATCAAATTCATTGCAAATCTTTGTGAGATCTTACTTGACTAGTGAGCTGAGGTGACAAGAGTTTTCTCTGTGATGAACTCGGTTTCACCGAATTGTCATTTTCGGTCCAACCGAATCCCTTCGGTACTACCGAAACATGCCACTCGGTGCCACCGATTTTGCAACAGGAAAAACAGTTTGCCACATATTCTATATTTCTTCTAATCTAGCTCCACTCAATGAATCTTGTCCTCTACAAGCATCACAGTTTTATTCACTGCTTTGTGCTGAATCTCAAGGACCAAACCTATTCGACGAATTCCAGGAAAAACCTTCTTGGAAATTGATGTCAAAGGGGGAGAGAGAGATCACATCAAAGCTTATCATCGGGGAGAGAGAGATCACATCAAAAGCTTATCACCTACAAAGGAGAAAGTACTAAGGGGGAGAGAATACTCAAGGATCCCAAATATTAAGGGGGAGAAAGAAATCTCCAGGGGGAGAGAATACTCAAGGATCCCAGATGCTTGATGTTCAAGAGGAGAGATGCCACATGTCTTTTTGGGGGAAAGACATGTTCATATGTACTCATTTGAATTAAGTTCTATTCATATCTTTCAGCTCTGATTTTCTGTTCCCTATCTTCTCCCAATATCCCATGTCAGATTCAGGGGGAGCAAGACATCTAAGGGAAAGAAATCAGTCAAATTCATTGCATATCTTTATTCTTGGGGACATGTTGAATCCAATGTGGTACCTTGTACTCACTCTCTACATGTCATCCCAGTCTTGGCATTCTTGTGGTTTCTTTTGTTTGCTCTGGCTAGTGGATGTACCTGTGTTATCTAACTTTGTTTGTGCAGGCTCATTCCATCATAAGCCAACTCAAGACCACAAGGTAAGTATATGCATCAAAATCATGAGTATGAGGAGTTCTTGCTTATGTACATACTGTTTGCAAGAAGGACTCATGAGCATGAAGGTATTTTCCTTGATAATCTTTTGCTCTGATGCATATGGCCAAGATACATGTAATACATTGCCTACTCTGTCATGGTTATGCTCTCACATGCCTCTATATTTCATATTTACACGAGTGCATACATGTAGGGGGAGCCTATGCTTGTTACATGTCCTTCCAAAGCTTTACTTGCTGTTCTTTATATCTTTATCTAAAGCTTTGATGTATGTTGCCATCAATTACCAAAAAGGGGGAGAATGAAAGCACAAGTGCTCCCTAGGTGGTTTTGGTAATTGATGACAACATATCTCTTGTTGGACTAATGTTTCTATCTAGTATGTTTCAGATAAGTTCAACAATGGAGTGGCATGGACTAAAGGTTGTGGGAACTCCTTCAAGATGCTAGGGACAAAGGATTGGCTAAAGCTTCAAGCTCAAGACTCTTCATTTTACATTTTAGTGATCCAAGATCACATTGAGTCCATAGGAAAAGCCAATACTATCAAGGAGGGATGAGGTGTTGCTTAATGAGCCTCTTGCTTCATGTGCTTAATGATATGCTCCAAAATCCTCAGCTACTTTCCCACTTCCACATATGACCTAAACCCAAAGCCAAACTCGGACCTACCGATTATTCCTATCCAACGCCACCGAGTTTCACCTGTCATAGCCACTGCCAGAAACCCTAATCAGCTCGGTCTCACCGATGGGATCTCGGTCTCACCGAAATGGGCTTGCAAACTCTCTGTTACCTATTGCAATATTTTCGGTCCCACCGAGATATGCAATCGGCCCCACCGAGTTTGCTTGGCCAACTCTTTGTTTCACTTATTACCCAAATCGGTTCCACCGAGTTTGAGTAATCGGTCAAACCGAGTTTTGGATTTTCCCTAACCCTAGCACATCGGTCCCACCGAGTTGATCCAGTCGGTCCCACCGAAATCTCTAACGGTCACTAGGTTTACTATTTTGGTCCGACCGAGTCTGTTGATTCGGTCCCACCGAGATTGGAAAACCGTGTGTAACGGTTGGATTTTGTGTGGAGGCTATATATACCCCTCCACCTCCTCTTCATTCGAAGAGAGAGCCATCAGACTAAGCCTACACTTCCAGCATCCTATTTCAGAGATAGAACTACCTACTCATGTGTTGAGGCCAAGATATTCCATTCCTACCATATGAATCTTGATCTCTAGCTTTCCCCAAGTTGCTTTCCACTCAAACCTTCTTTCCACTAGATCCAAATTCTATGAGAGAGAGTTGAGTGTTGGGGAGACTATCATTTGAAGCACAAGAGCAAGGAGTTCATTACCTACACACCATTTGTTACTTCTTGGAGAGTGGTGTCTCCTAGATTGGCTAGGTGTTACTTGGGAGCCTCCGACAAGATTGTGGAGTTGAACCAAGGAGTTTGTAAGGGCAAGGAGATCGCCTACTTCATGAAGATCTACCGCTAGTGAGGCAAGTCCTTCGTGGGCGATGGCATGGTGGGATAGACAAGGTTGCTTCTTCGTGGACCCTTTGTGGGTGGTTGCTTCTTCGTGGACCCTTTGTGGGTGGTTGCTTCTTCATGGACCCTTCGTGGGTGGAGCCCTTCGTGGACTCGTGCAACCGTTACCCTTTGTGGGTGGAGCCCTCCGTGGACTCGCGCAACCGTTACCCTTTGTGGGTGGAGTCCTCCGTGGACTCGCGCAACCGTTACCCTTCGTGGGTTGAAGTCTCCATCAACGTGGATGTAGGATAGCACCACCTATCCGAACCACGGGAAAAACATCCGTGTCTCCAATTGCATTTGAACTCTCCAAACCCTTTCCCTTACATTCTTGCAAGTTGCATGCTTTACATTCCGCTGCTCATATACTCTTTGCATGCTTGCTTGATATGTATTGTGAATGTTGAAATTATGCCTAAACTCCACCTAAACCGAAAAAACTTAAAAATTGCAACTTTAGCATTAAGTGTCTAATCACCCCCCCTCTAGACACATCTACTTCAAGGTCCTACAAGTGGTATCAGAGCTTTGGTCTCCATTGCCTTGGTTTAATCACCATTGGAGGAAGATGGATGTGTCTACTTTAGGGAGTCTTAGACATAGAGTGCCTATTCTTGATGGAGAGTATTTTCATGAGTGGAAAAATGAGATGCTTGTAATCTTCAATCAATATCATCTGAACAAGTATATTTCTAGCCCTTGTGCACCTCATATTGATCCTTTGCATCCTACCCTAGATGAAGATATTGACATGATTCGCAATCTTAGAACTATTGAGCTCATCATTAGAGGATTGCCCAAAAATTTGATTGCTAGTTTGCCTACTCTTAATTGTGCCTATACTATATGGAAATTTCTTAAGGAACGATTTCCCGATCATTCCTTGAAAACTTTGGATGAAATTCTCCATAAATCTATTGCCTTGAGTAAGATGAACTCTAGTGATCCTAGTTTTGGTAATTGTCTATTTGAACTTACCAATCTTAAGCATGCTAAAGGAGATGTTGGAATCATTAGTGATATCATATTCGAAGCTATAAGAATTCATAAAAGTGACCACTTTGATGATCATTTATCTAATGAATTACCCTCTCTAGGAAATGATGATTCACAAGATCATGATGAACATGGATACTATGATAACGATGATGATAGTGACTTAGATCTTGATGATGCAATGAGACATTTTGGTCTTATGGCAAATCTTCGGGGATATGAATCAGGAGGAAAGGAATGGGTTCTTGATAGTGGATGTACTGATCATATGACCGGAGATGAAGAGATGTTCCGTGAGCTTGCTGAAAATGACGACCCTCGAAAATATGTCACCTTTGGTGATAATTCAAAGGGTAAAGTGGTTGGCCTTGGTAAGGTGGACATCTCACATGATAGTTCCATTCAAAATGTCATGCTCGTTGAATCTCTCGGCTACAACTTACTTTCAGTATCTAGACTTGCTGATTTCGGTTTGAATGTCCTATTTACTGAGGTAGATTGCCAAGTTTTTCGTCGAGACAATCATAAAATGGTCTTTACAGGTATGCGTAGAGGTGACCTTTACATTGTCGATTTCTCTAAAAATGCACAACCTAAAACTTGCTTTGTTGCTAAATCCTCAAAAGGTTGGTTGTGGCATAGACGACTAGGTCACGTTGGCATGAGAAACCTTGACAAGCTTATTAAAGGAAATCATATCCTTGGAGTTAACGATGTCATATTTGATAAGGATAGACTTTGCAGTGCCTGTCAAGCAGGTAAACAGGTTGGAGGAAGACATCCCGTGAAGAACATCATGACCACAAGGAGGCCACTCGAGCTACTTCATATGGATCTTTTTGGTCCCAACGCCTACAAGAGTCTCGGTGGAAATTCTTTTGGTCTAGTTATAGTTGATGATTTTTCAAGATTTACGTGGGTGTTCTTTCTTAATGACAAGTCGCAGGTCCAGAAGATCTTCAGAAACTTTGCTAGGAAGGCCCAAAATCAGTTTGACGTGAAGATCAAGAAGGTTCAGAGTGACAATGGAACGGAGTTCAAGAACGCAAATGTGGACACCTTTCTTGACGAAGAAGGGATTTCACACGAGTTCTCGGCTACGTACACACCTCAACAAAATGGAGTTGTTGAGAGGAAGAACCGGATGCTCATCGAAATGGCAAGAACGATGCTTGATGAATACAAGACACCGAAGCACTTTTGGGCCGAAGCGGTTGAGACAGCTTGTCACGCAACAAATTGCTTATATCTTCACAAGCTACTCGGCAAGACGGCATACGAGCTTCTCACCGGTAACAAACCCCAAGTTGGATACTTTCGAGTATTCGGCTCAAAGTGCTACATTCTTGATAAGCATCGTCGTTCAAAGTTTGCTCCTAAATCTCATGAAGGTTTTCTACTCGGTTATGGCTCAAACTCTCACACTTATCGTGTATACAACAATTTCACCCGAAAGGTTGAAGAGACGGTAGATGTGAAGTTTGATGAATCTAATGGCTCGCAAATAGAGCAATTGCCAATTGATGTAGGAGACAAAGACCCTTCAGAAGCAATCCAAGACTTGTCCATTGGAAAAATTCGTCCAACAGAGGTGAAGGAGAGTAATTCATCCGTCCAAGTGGAAGCTTCTACTTCACGACAAGGTGAACCAAGAATCGACATGGAAGAATCCACAAGTGGGACACACCAAGATGAACAAGACGAGGAAATACATCAAGATGAACATCAACAACCTCCTTCTCCACCACGACAAGAGAATGACGACGTCAACAATGAAGAAGGCCAAGAAGAAGAACAAGATGAAGAAGATGTTCAACAAAGACCCAAGCAAAAGCTCTCACGAGTTCGAGCAAGAATTGCCAAAGATCATCTCATCGAGCAAATCCTCAATGATATACAAACCGGGAGAATCACTCGCTCAAAAACTCGTTTAGCTAACTTTTGTGAAAACTATTCATTCATCTCTAGCATTGAACCTATGAAGGTTGAAGAAGCATTGGAAGATACGGATTGGATAAACGCTATGCATGAAGAGCTACACAATTTTGAGAGAAACCAAGTTTGGACATTGGTTGAGAAGCCCGACAACAACCACAACATCATTGGTACCAAATGGGTGTTTCGCAACAAGCAAGATGAAGATGGACAAGTGGTTCGCAACAAAGCACGTCTCGTCGCCCAAGGATACACACAAGTCGAAGGTATGGACTATGGTGAGACATATACTCCTGTTGCTAGACTTGAGTCCATTCGCATCTTACTTGCCTATGCTAATCACCATAATATCACCTTGTACCAAATGGACATTAAAAGTGCTTTTCTAAATGGTGAAATAGAGGAGGAAGTTTATGTCAAACAACCTCCCGGCTTTGTCAATCCTAAGAAACCAAATCATGTTTACAAACTTCACAAAGCTCTTTATGGTCTTAAACAAGCTCCTAGAGCATGGTATAAATGCTTGACCAAGTTCCTTATTACAAGTGGTTTTGAAATTGGTAAAATTGATTCTACTCTTTTTACTAAAAGGGTTAATGGAGAACTATTTGTATGCCAAATTTATGTCGATGATATCATATTTGGTTCAACTAACCCTCTCTTTAGTGAGAAGTTTGGAAAGCTAATGTCAGAGAAGTTTGAGATGTCTATGATGAGTGAACTCAAATTCTTTCTCGGTTTGCAAATCAAGCAAACTAAGGAAGGTACATTTGTCTCTCAAACGAAGTACACCAAGGACTTATTCAAGAAGTTCAATATGCAAGAATGCAAAGGTATGTCTACACCCATGCCTACTAGTGGACATAATGATTTGACCAAAGATGGTGAACCGGTTGATCAAAAGGTTTATCGCTCTATGATTGGTTCATTGTTATACCTATGTGCTTCACATCCCGATATTATGCTAAGTGTGTGCATGTGTGCACTATATCAAGCTGCTCCTAAAGAATGTCATCTTAAGGCTGTGAAAAGGATAGTGAGATATTTAATCCATACACCAAAGTTTGGCATTTGGTATCCTAAGAGATCTTCTTTTGATCTTGTTGGCTATTCCGACTCGGATTATGCCGGAGACAAGATTGATAGAAAGTCCACTTCGGGTACTTGTCAATTTCTTGGTAGATCTCTTGTGTCTTGGTCTTCCAAGAAACAAAACTCGGTATCCTTATCCACCGCCGAAGCGGAATACATTGCCGCTGGTTCATGTTGTGCTCAATTACTTTGGATGACCCAAACTCTTAAAGATTATGGGATCTATGTGAAACATGTTCCACTGCTTTGTGACAATGAAAGTGCTATCAAAATTGGTCATAATCTTGTACAACATTCTCGAACTAAGCATATTGAAGTTCGTCATCATTTCATTCGAGATCATGTTGCTAAGGGTGACATTAATCTTAAGCACGTTCGCACCGATAAGCAATTAGCGGATATATTTACTAAACCTCTTGATGAGAAAGTGTTTTGCAGGTTGAGAGGAGAATTGAACATCATTGATGCTTCGAACTTGGAGTAGAAACTCCATTGGATACATGCAAGACATGAGCTTATGACTAATCCATGATATATCTCTTATGATAACTATCTTATGTCTTGGATATATTTGCACCTTGCATGTTGTGTAACCCATGTAGGTGCTTGGTCGAATCTAATTCCATGAGATTGCGACTCACTCACATCTTGAGCAATCTCTACATCACCAAGACTCTACACAATGGTGGTTGAAGACAAGGAAGCACAAAACCATTCAAACTTATCCTTTGACAAACTCTATGTTGAGCTTCATGATTGTCATTTTTGGATACACAAGTGCTCTTCCTTGCAAGAACTAACCCATGTAGGTAGATGAACTCAAACTCCAAGTGGTGCTCCCAACTCTTGATGAGCTACATCAACCTTGAGCACCCACACAAGTTCAACTACATGAGCAAGAACCACACCACCACCCAAGGTATGTTATTCCATCTTAGAGAAGCTTTACTCCAAGACATGAGTCAAAGCAACTCAACAAGATGTGAATACATCAAGATGCTTAAACGAAAAATGGTAACCCCATTTTGAGCTTAAACGATGAGTATGACCTATGATCAAGTGTCCTCACTTGACTCCTAAGTCAATATACTCTAACATAGGTGACTATGTCACCGCCCAATTCTAGATGAAGTTCTCTTGTGTTCTTTTCTGAGTTATTGCATTTGTCCCTTGCATATTTCTTTCTTTCTTTTTCAAACAGAAAAAAACTTCATCTAGAAACTTTCACTCTTTTCTTTTTTATTTTTGTTCTGCATATTTCTGCATCAAATTCATTGCAAATCTTTTTGAGATCTTACTTGACTAGTGAGCTGAGGTGACAAGAGTTTTCTCTGTGATGAACTCGGTTTCACCGAATTGTCATTTTCGGTCCAACCGAATCCCTTCGGTACTACCGAAACATGCCACTCGGTGCCACCGATTTCGCAACAGGAAAAACAGTTTGCCACATATTCTATATTTCTTCTAATCCAGCTCCACTCAATGAATCTTGTCCTCTACAAGCATCACAGTTTTATTCACTGCTTTGTGCTGAATCTCAAGGACCAAACCTATTCGACGGATTCCAGGAAAAACCTTCTTGGAAATTGATGTCAAAGGGGGAGAGAGAGATCACATCAAAGCTTATCATCGGGGGGAGAGAGATCACATCAAAAGCTTATCACCTACAAAGGAGAAAGTACTAAGGGGGAGAGAATACTCAAGGATCCCAAATATTAAGGGGGAGAAAGAAATCTCCAGGGGGAGAGAATACTCAAGGATCCCAGATGCTTGATGTTCAAGAGGAGAGATGCCACATGTCTTTTTGGGGGAAAGACATGTTCATATGTACTCATTTGAATTAAGTTCTATTCATATCTTTCAGCTCTGATTTTCTGTTCCCTATCTTCTCCCAATATCCCATGTCAGATTCAGGGGGAGCAAGACATCTAACGGAAAGAAATCAGTCAAATTCATTGCATATCTTTATTCTTGGGGACATGTTGAATCCAATGTGGTACCTTGTACTCACTCTCTACATGTCATCCCAGTCTTGGCATTCTTGTGGTTTCTTTTGTTTGCTCTGGCTAGTGGATGTACCTGTGTTATATAACTTTGTTTGTGCAGGTTCATTCCATCCTAAGCCAACTCAAGACCACAAGGTAAGTATATGCATCAAAATCATGAGTATGAGGAGTTCTTGCTTATGTACATACTGTTTGCAAGAAGGACTCATGAGCATGAAGGTATTTTCCTTGATAATCTTTTGCTCTGATGCATATGGCCAAGATACATGTAACACATTGCCTACTCTGTCATGGTTATGCTCTCACATGCCTCTATATTTCATATTTACACGAGTGCATACATGTAGGGGGAGCCTATGCTTGTTACATGTCCTTCCAAAGCTTTACTTGTTGTTCTTTATATCTTTATCTAAAGCTTTGATGTATGTTGCCATCAATTACCAAAAAGGGGGGGAATGAAAGCACAAGTGCTCCCTAGGTGGTTTTGGTAATTGATGACAACATATCTCTTGTTGGACTAATGTTTCTATCTAGTATGTTTCAGATAAGTTCAACAATGGAGTGGCATGGACTAAAGGTTGTGGGAACTCCTTCAAGATGCTAGGGACAAAGGATTGGCTAAAGCTTCAAGCTCAAGACTCTTCATTTTACCTTTTAGTGATCCAAGATCACATTGAGTCCATAGGAAAAGCCAATACTATCAAGGAGGGATGAGGTGTTGCTTAATGAGCCTCTTGCTTCATGTGCTTAATGATATGCTCCAAAATCCTCAGCTACTTTCCCACTTCCACATATGACCTAAACCCAAAGCCAAACTCGGACCTACCGATTATTCCTATCCGGCGCCACCGAGTTTCACCTGTCATAGCCACTGCCAGAAACCCTAATCAGCTCGGTCTCACCGATGGGATCTCGGTCTCACCGAAATGGGCTTGCAAACTCTCTGTTACCTATTGCAATATTTTCGGTCCCACCGAGATATGCAATCGGCCCCACCGAGTTTGTTTGGCCAACTCTTTGTTTCACTTATTACCCAAATCGGTTCCACCGAGTTTGAGTAATCGGTCAAACCGAGTTTTGGATTTTCCCTAACCCTAGCACATCGGTCCCACCGAGTTGATCCAGTCGGTCCCACCGAAATCTCTAACGGTCACTAGGTTTACTATTTCGGTCCGACCGAGTCTGTTGATTCGGTCCCACCAAGATTGGAAAACCATGTGTAACGGTTGGATTTTGTGTGGAGGCTATATATACCCCTCCACCTCCTCTTCATTTGAAGAGAGAGCCATCAGATTAAGCCTACACTTCCAGCATCCTATTTCTGAGATAGAACTACCTACTCATGTGTTGAGGCCAAGATATTCCATTCCTACCATATGAATCTTGATCTCTAGCTTTCCCCAAGTTGCTTTCCACTCAAACCTTCTTTCCACCAGATCCAAATCCTATGAGAGAGAGTCGAGTGTTGGGGAGACTATCATTTGAAGCACAAGAGCAAGGAGTTCATTACCTACACACCATTTGTTACTTCTTGGAGAGTGGTGTCTCCTAGATTGGCTAGGTGTTACTTGGGAGCCTCCGACAAGATTGTGGAGTTGAACCAAGGAGTTTGTAAGGGCAAGGAGATCGCCTACTTCGTGAAGATCTACCGCTAGTGAGGCAAGTCCTTCGTGGGCGATGGCATGGTGGGATAGACAAGGTTGCTTCTTCGTGGACCCTTTGTGGGTGGTTGCTTCTTCGTGGACCCTTTGTGGATGGTTGCTTCTTCGTGGACCCTTCGTGGGTGGAGCCTTTCATGGACTCGCGCAACCGTTACCCTTTGTGGGTGGAGCCCTCCGTGGACTCGCGCAACCGTTACCCTTTGTGGGTGGAGCCCTCCGTGGACTCGCGCAACCGTTACCCTTCGTGGGTTGAAGTCTCCATCAACGTGGATGTAGGATAGCACCACCTATCCGAACCACGGGAAAAACATCCGTGTCTCCAATTGCGTTTGAACTCTCCAAACCCTTTCCCTTACATTCTTGCAAGTTGCATGCTTTACATTCCGCTGCTCATATACTCTTTGCATGCTTGCTTGATATGTATTGTGAATGTTGAAATTATGCCTAAACTCCACCTAAACCGAAAAAACTAAAAAATTGCAACTTTAGCATCAAGTGTCTAATCACCCCCCCTCTAGACACATCTACTTCAAGGTCCTACAGGGAACCCCTTGATAGTTCGCCTTGATTAAAGCTTTGCCAGCAATGCCCAACATTGGTTTTACCATTTGCCACCTGGCCTCTTTTTCCCTTGGGTTTCCGGAGCCCGAGGGTCATCTTTATTTTAGCCCCCCACGGGCCAGTGCTCCTCTGAGTGTTGGTCCGAACTAGAGCCCTGTGCAGCGCCCCCTCGGGGAAACTCGAGGTTTGGTTTTAGTTGTATGGATTGCTCATCTGAGTGTGCCCTGAGAACGAGATATGTGCAGCTCCTATCGGGATTTGTCGGCACATTCGGGCGGTGTTGCTGGTTTAGTTTTGACCTGTCGAAATGTCTTGTTCTACCGGGATACCGAGTCTGATCGAAATGTCTCAGGTGGAGGTCTATTCCTTCGTTGACCGTGAGAGCTTGTCATGGGCTAAGTTGGGACTCCCCTGCAGGGATTGAACTTTTGAAAGCCGTGCCCGCGGTTATGGGCAGATGGGAATTTGTTAATGTTTGGTTGTAGATAACTTAAACCTAAATTTAATTAAAATGAATCAACCGTGTGTGTTACCGTGATGGCCCCTTCTCGGCGGAGTCCGGGAAGTGGACACGGTGTTGGAGTAATGTTTGCGCAGGATGTTCCTCTAGATTATTGCTCGCGCTTTGCCTTCTCTTCTTGCTCTCTTTTGCGAATAAGTTAGCCACCATATATGCTAGTCGCTTGCTGCAGCTCCACATATGTTTGCCTTACCCCTTCCTATAAGCTTAAATAGTCTTGATCGCGAGGGTGCGAGATTGCTGAGTCCCTGTGGCTCACAGATACTATAACTCCAGATGCAGGTCCAGGTGTTTCCGCTCCAGGTGACAGGTACGAGCTCAAGTGGGAGTTCGACGAGGACTCTCAGCGTTACTATGTCTCTTTTCCTGATGATTAGTAGTGGTGCCCAGTTGGGGTTTGATCGGGACCGTGTCGCATGTTGGGTCTTTCTTCTATTTTGGCGCCGTAGTCGGGCCATGAGTGTTTGGATGATGTATGTTATTTATGTACTTTGATGTGACGTGGCGAGTGTAAGCCAACTATGTATCTCCCCTTTTATTCTATATATTACATGGGATGTTGTGATGATTGCCTAACTTGCGACATTGCTTTCAATGCGGTTATGTCTCTAAGTCATGCCTCGACATGTGGGAGCTATAGCCGCATCGAGGGTGTTATAGACCTGCCCTCGGGCAGGCAGCCGATGCAAAACCTCGGCGGTCAGGTATCTGGCCTCCCTCAACTTCTTGATATCCTCTTCCGTAATGGAGGAGGGCATCCACCGGCCTTGAAGGCTAGATTCGGACATCATTGAAGGTCCGAAGCACCTGACCTGGGCTTTGGGTGTTAGAAATCGAGGCAGGGGAAGGATTCAATTGAGCACGGGAGGGAAAAAAGTAAAAGCCTTGTCCCTTTATAAAGAGGGTGAATATCAAGCGTCCTCTCCGTAGCCGTTTGGGACTTGCCTATAATCTAGGAGTCCTAGACACGGTTGGGTTACCCACGATCGTATTGATGAGAATCCCGTAATTAGGGGAACACAATCTCTGCTTTGACAAGACGTGTCAAGAAACCGCCTCGCGTTATGTGTGGAGCTGGTTGAAGCAAAACGGTTCGAATAAGCACCGAGCCATGGCGTGATGTCATGTTGCCAAAATGAGTCAGCTGTCGGGGGACTAATCCACGAGCACCTATGGGACCAGCGGACCGAGTCCCTTTCGGTTCGGCGGGGGCGAGGGTCGCACGAAGAGCGGATCGAGGCGAAGCACACGAGTAGTTTACCCAGGTTCGGGCCGCACGGATGCATAAAACCCTACTCCTGCTTTGTGGTTTGTATTGAGTTCTTGCTCGGGAGCGCGGAGTGCTACAGTACACACCAACAGCTAACGAGACCGAGCGTGAGTGTTCTCCCCCTCCTCTACGTTGCGCATGGGCCTGCTTTTATATGCTCAAGGGGTCACCGACAGGTGGCAACGTAGACAAGGGTAAAAATGGAAAGGTGTTGCGGTTGGTATAGCTACCTGCTACAGTGTATCATACCAAACTCTGACGGCAGGGGACAAGGGCATTAAATGCCCGTCTGCATCGCCTAAATAGTGCAAAAGGGACCGTCAGGGACGCCACCGCTCGCCACGATGGTAATCTTGTCAGTGCCGCTTGCCACCGCGCACCACTGGCTGCTTAGCCTCCCGCCACGTACGCCTGGAAGGGTCCCAGAGCGACACGTTGGTGGATGTGCTGGAGCGCGGGCACAGAGTGGTGGCTTGCCGCGGCAAGCGCCTTGCCGCGGTCGTTGTCTTGTCGCGTCCGGGAGCTTGTCGCTCACCGGGCCTTGCCGGGATGCGTGGTGCATCGCGGCAAGTTCCTTGAGATGCCTTGGTTGTCCTTCCCAGCAAGCTCCTCTTGCCGGGGTCTTGTCTCCTTGGCTTGGATACTTTGTCCTTCAATGGCTCCAAAGGAACCACGGAGGACCTTGGCGGTCACCCGGCAAGCCTTGCCGCGGGATGCTGCGACTGCCCGTGCACAAGTTCGGGATACGAGGGTACCCCTACTCTAGTACACCGATAGGAGCCCCCGGGCCTGGGCCATACACGGTGCCGAGCGCTGTTGGGCCAGGCCCAAAACAGGGCACGGGCACGCGCGGCCTGGGTTACGCCGTATCGCTCCCCGTATCCACCGTGCCCTCCCCAAACGGCACGCGTTGAATGCGGCGTCGTGGGAGAGATCGTGGGTGATTTCTTTATTCGGAAAGGCGGAACGTCCGCCCCCTCCCTCTTTATAAGCATGGGAAACAGGGCTAGTTCGCCCATTCGCCGGTTGCTACTCCAATCTCGGAAACTTCCGTCGCTCCCTCGTCTTCCCAAAGCTGAAAGAGAGAAGCGCCCCGCCCCCCATCGCCACCAGCACCACCAACGCCGTCGACCTCCTCCACTACTTCCGCCATGGCTCCGAGAGCCGACAAAGGGAAGGTTGTGAAGTCGACCGAGGCGCAGCGGCTTGCGGCGCTGCGAAAGGAGCAGGCAATCTCCCCCCCCCAAGCTCGCCGCGAGGGAGCTGAGGGAGAATTACTACCTCTTCTGGTCGACGGAGACGCGAGCGCATCCGTGCACGAAGGTACTTCCAGCCGCCGCTTGGAAAACGGCTCCAAATGGATATCCTTTCTTCGCCTTGTTCTTCTACTGTGGGCTCTGCCCGCCTTTCTCTGAGTTTTTCTGCGATATTATGAACACCTACGGGTTCCGCCTCCTTGACTTCACCCCCAATGCTGTTCTGACCATGGCAATTTTCGCACATCTCTGCGAAAACTTTGTCGGAGTCTATCCCAATGTAGCCCTTTTTCGCCACTTCTTTATGCCCCGAGTAGAGAGAGGAGAGCCTTTATCTGGCGGAATCGCCTGGATCTCGAGGGCCGGCAAGAAGGACACTTATCTGGAGGGAGAGTTCTGCGGCAAGTGGGAGGAATGGAGAGCAGACTGGTGCTGGATTGTCGAGGAGAACCCGCAGCCGTTTACTGCCCGACGCCAAGACCCAGTAGCACGCGACAACGATTGGAGTGACGTGGCCCCGGAAGACGATAGGCTGAAGATTGTCGTCACCCGGATCCAACGCCTTAGGCTTGCCGGGCTCACTGTAGGCGCTGTTGGCGTAGATTTTCTTCGCCGCCGCATCGCCCCCCTGCAGGAACGGGGGAGACCCGCCTGGGAGTTCAAGAATGTGGCGGATATCATGAGGCTGCGTCCGGGCCTCAACTTCAACTTCACTGTTCTGGAGCTTAACGCGATGCTCCAGGAGCTATTCAAGTACGACCCTGAACATCCCGAAGTGTTCAGGTTGCCGAAGGGTGTCGTTCCGCTGTGCAACAACTCCGCGCTCGACCGCATTCGTGCAATGATGCCGCTGTGCGATTCGCATGGAATTGTCCCAACTTGGCAAGAGCCTGCAGACGACGTCGTGCAGGAGTTCTTTGACGGCTTGGTGGAAGTGGCGGTCCGCTCCGACGAAAAAAATAGCCTCACCCGCGACACCACCGATGCGGAGATGACACGCATCGCCACTAGGCTGGAAGAGGCGGCGGCAGCCGCAGCCGCGGGCGAATTTGTATTTACCGTGGAGGAGGCAGAGGCAGCAGAGGCAGCAAGCCGTGCTGAGCGAGGGGAACTCGTTGGCGAGAAGGAGCTTGCCGGGCATGACGTCGGGTCGAGCGAGGCCGCCGAGGATACGAGCGGCTCGCTGGAGATCAACTCCTCTTCCTCCTCATCTTCAGGCAGCTCGCCGCAAGCAGAGCCTCCATCCCCACCAAGAAGGCGTCTCCGCAAGGCCGGGGACGTAGCAGGGCGGCGGGCGAGTCAACAGTCGCCGCGCCGCGCGACACGCTCCACCGCGGCAAGCACTGTTGCCGCGGGAGCACCTCATGCTGCTGCGGCAACTGGAGCGGGGTCCACCCGGACCACCGCTTCTGCTCCTGCCGCTTCTCACGCCGCGGCGGCAGCCGGAGCGGGGTCGTCTCAGACCACCGCCACTGTTCCCGCCAAGCGGCCAAGGGAAACCACTCCTCCGCCTCCTCGAGCCGGACGTGAGCCGGACTTCGACTTCTCCGCGTTCAGCTCCGACGAGGAAGAAGAAGAGTAAGATTCTCTTGTTGTACTTGTAGTTCTTCAATTCTTGCTGTTTTGTCTTGTATCTCATTTGCTTTACTCTGAACTTATTCCTTTTTAGGACTCTAGCCCAGAGAGCAGCAAAGAGAGCCAAGGTCCCGGTGATTGTCATCGAGGACGAACCCACCGCGACAGCAGGGGTTGCGTCCGAGACAACCTTGCCGGACCCGGCAACTGTTCTCCAGAGCAGCCCCCAGTGTAAGTATATGGTTCGCTTTCTGCTGTTAGGCGCGCTTGGATACTCTTTCTTTGCTGACATCTGACTGTTGGTTTGTGTAGGAGCAGAGCAGCCCCACCAGGAGCGCCCGGAGGCCGCCCCCGAAATGCCAAAGGAGAGTCCTCCGGCAAGGGAGAGTTCTCCGGCAAGGGACAGCACCAGCGTCCCCCCGGCGGCAGAGACTGCGACTGCCGAACCCAGTACAGGTAATCTTCTCTTCAAAGCTTCCCTTGGGTTCTTCTTCTTTTTGGGTATTTGCTTGACTTTTCTCACTTTTCCGGCCATCAGACCCATTTGCTGCGGAGCCGATGGAGACCGAGGTTGCTGCCGACGACGCTGCTGCCACTGAAGAAGCAGCCGGCGCTGATGATCCCGCCGGTGACGAGGCCGCCAAAGCTGCCGCCGTAGCAGCTGGCGAGGGGTCTGGCGATCGCACTGACGACCCTGAGGCCGCAGGAGCGCCAGGCGCTACGTCGACCGCCGACCCGTCCGCCACTGCCGCAGCGCCAGGCTCCAAAGAGCCCCAGCCAGGCATCTACTTGAAGGCCGGTGATGGCGTCTTCATCAACCTCCCCTGGGCGTCAAGCTCCAGGGCGCCAGTCGAGGGAGAGAGCTTTGATGGAGAGGTGCTCGCCTCCGCTGGGCTGACGCTAGTTGATGCGCCGAGCAGCAGCAGTGGCGAGCCTGAGGAGGAGCGGCTGCTGCGGAAGCTGTTGTCGCTCTACCGCGCGCGGCAAGCCAAGCTGGAATCCCGTGAGGCGCTTGTCGCGAAGGCGGGAGCGGACATCAAGAAGCGTGCGGAGGAGCTCCGGGGTCTCAACCAGGAAGCTCTCCGGTCCCTGGCAGAGGAGCGGGAGCAACTCGCCGAAGAGCAAAAGGCCTTCTTCCTCGAGAAGGCCGAAGTTGAAGAGCAACAACAGCTTGCCGCTGAGAAGCTGTCTGCGCAGGAGGGCGAGCTGGTGCAGCGGAAAGTTAACCTCGACAGCCATGAGGAGGAGCTTGCCGCGCATGAGCAAAAATTCGGCAGAGCCCTTAAGCAAGCAGAGGATGCTGCCGCAGTTGCCGAGGCCGCCAAGAAGGAGCTGGAGACGAAGGTGGCGCAGCTGGAGGCCGATCTCAAGGCGAGTGGTGAAGAGCTTCCCGCGCTCAAGCGTGAGCGGGAGAAGGACGCCCACAGCAACTCAGAGCTGCAGGTTCGTCTCGCCGAGAAGGGCAAAGAGCTTAGCACCGCCAAGGACTCCAACGCAGATCTTGAGTTGAAGCTGACCACTTTGACCAAGACGCTGGACGGCGCCAGGGAGCAGGAGGTGGCCTTGAAGGAGGAGATCAAGGCCGACAAGGCGCTGCTGGCGAGTGCTGCCGCCGCCCAGAATGCTTTTAGGGAGAATGTGGAGCACTGGACGGAGGGTCTCGTGAAAGCTGCCGCAGATATCGACAGGGAGCTGGCGCAGCTGGGGGTGGAGGATCTCGGGTATCCCTCTGATGAGAACCTCCAACCCAGCGCCAAGCTCACCTTGTTCTTCAAAGGCGTGGCGACGGCCCTCCAGCGGCTCCGGGAGAAGATCCCAAAGCAGCTGGCCGACGAGTCGCGCAAGATCTGCGCGGGAGCTCTTCAAAAGGTGTTGGTGAAGGTGGCCTTCCGCAACCCGGGCCTCAACCTCACCAACGTCCTCAAGACCCTGCCGCCGGATGCTGATCTGGAGGCGCTCAAGACCCTTGTCGCACCCATTGTGGACAAGGTGAGCGGGATCAAGAGGATTGAGGGCGATCGCGTAGACTAGGCCGCCCGTTTTCTTCTTTTCTTGTCGCTGCTGGTCATGTTATGAGAACAATCTGTTAGAGCCGCGACAAGCTACCTTGTAATATAACTCTATTCCGGGTAATGATTGCAATGTTATTCCCTTTACTTGATTCCTCCCTTTGTATGTTTTTGCCCTACGCTTTTAGGGAACTTGCCGGTGCAGGCACCTTAGCCGCGAGCGCTGAGTGCGGGACGTCAGCAGCCTGCTGGCGGTGCCGCTACCGACAAGAAACCTTGTCGCAACTAGTCGCAGCTCACTTAAGTTGTTGAGCGGACTCGAAACAAAGTAAGGGCGCAACTAGCTACGAGTTGGTTCCTCCGCGCACAGTTTTCCATACAAAGTGCGGTCGTTCAAGGGAGATAACTTAAAAATTTAAAAATCTGATTGCTCAAACTTTGGCAACTTAGCTTTTCTGTTGCTTGCTTCCCGGTAAGGCGAAACTTTCTTGAACGACGCCTGGTCCATACCATTATCTTCTCCTTTCCCCCCCGGCAAACTTGTGGGCGAGGGAACCTTCCTTTCCTTGAGAAAAAAGAAAGAGGAGAAAATAAAGATATGGAGCCTTACGGCTCGTTATTGCTTACCGGGGAGTAGGTGCTGCACAAAGTGTCAGATCACATATGCAAAAAATAGAAAGCATGAAATTGACAAGATGTGCGGAGCATATGAGCTTTACTTATGCACGGGGTCTGCGCCCGGCTTTGTACAAAGGATTACATGCAACAGCGGCAAGACTTGTACAAAAGGTGGTTGCCGGAACAGGTTCCGGCAACCGCGCCTTACGGGTAAAACTTACGAAGATGCTCAATGTTCCAGGAATTGCTCACCGGAATGCTATCTTCGGTCTCAAGGCGGACAGCGCCAGGCCTAGTGACTCGTTTCACCCGGTAAGGGCCTTCCCACTTCGGCGTCAACTTGTTGGAATTCTTGGCGGACTGAACACGCCGAAGAACAAGGTCGCCTTCCTCGAGACTTCTGGCGTTAACTTTGCGGCTATGGTAGCGGCGCAAAGCTTGCTGGTAGCGAGCAGCTCGTACAGCAGCCTGAAGACGGTCTTCCTCAAGGAGTAGCGCGTCATCTTGTCGCAGCTGCTCTTGCTCAAGCTCATCATAAGCGAGCACTCGAGGTGACCCGTATACGAGTTCCGTGGGGAGAACTGCCTCTGCTCCATAGACTAGAGCGAAAGGTGTCTGGCCAGTGGCTCGATTTGGCGTCGTCCTGATCGACCAAAGAACCACCGGCAGCTCCTCGATCCAGTTTCTTCCGCACTTGTGCAGCCTGTCGAAAGTCCTGGTCTTGAGCCCACGCAGCACTTCAGCATTTGCCCTCTCCGCTTGACCGTTGCTTCTCGGGTGAGCAACAGAAGCGAAGCAGACCTTGGCGCCAAGATCTTGGACGTACTGCATGAAGGTGCGGCTCGTGAATTGCGTACCG
This sequence comes from Triticum aestivum, assembly GCF_018294505.1. Taxonomy (NCBI): domain Eukaryota; kingdom Viridiplantae; phylum Streptophyta; class Magnoliopsida; order Poales; family Poaceae; genus Triticum; species Triticum aestivum. The sequence goes on along the minus strand of NC_057794.1, from coordinate 492,205,159 downwards.
TTGTCGGTGATTATCCTGTTAGGGATCCCGAAGCGGCAAACAATCGACCTGAAGAACTTGACTGCTGACTGTGCTGTCACCTTCCTCACTGCTTCCACTTCCGGCCACTTTGTGAACTTGTCGATTGCAACGTACAAGTACTCAAAGCCCCCGACTGCTCGGGGAAAGGGGCCGAGGATGTCGAGCCCCCAGACCGAAAATGGCCAGGATAAAGGGATCGTCTGGAGAGCTTGAGCTGGTTGGTGTATCTGCTTGGAATGGAACTGGCACGCTTCACACTTGGTTACTTGTGCAGTTGCATCCTGGAGGGCTGTCGGCCAAAAGAAACCTTGCCGGAATGCTTTGCCGGCAAGTGCTCTTGCGCCAATGTGGTGACCACATATGCCTCCATGTATCTCTGCCAACAGCTTTTGTCCGTCTTCCCGGTGAATACACTTCAATTTCACACCGTTGAGTCTTCTTCTGTACAGTGTGTTGTCGACAAACTGGTACATACTTGACTGCCGGGCTACTCTTTCCGCTTCTTCTTGCTCTTCGGGAAGTTCTCCTGTCTGAAGGAAACGGACAATCTGCTGTGTCCATGCTGGAGCTTGTGGCTCGACAACAAGGACTAAAGGCAAATCTGCTGCTGCGGGAACATCCGCTTCTACGGCGAGAACCTGCGGCTCTGCCGGAGCTTGACGTTCCCCGGCAAGCTTGCCGGAGCAAAACTTGTCGGGAGCTTCTGCTTCAACGGAACAAACCCTAGGGCTTGCCGGAGCAGACTGCTCCTCAGCGCTCTTGGCGTTGATCTTGGGGACCTTCTTGGCGGCGGCTTCGGGAAGCTCTGCCGGAAAATAGTCACCAGAAATCAACTTCCTCTTCTTGCTCTGTCCAGTTGATGGCGTTACAGACGGTTGAGTCAGCTTGAGCACAAAGATCCCTGGTTCCACAGGTAACTTAAGTGCGGCGCACTTTGATAGGCCATCGGCAATGGCGTTCTGAGCTCTTGGAACATGCTCCATCTGTAGGCCGTCAAAGTGCTCTTCTAGCTTTCTCACTTCGTCGACGTAGGCTTCCATCAACGGACTCTGATAGCTCTTGTTCACTTGGCGGACGACAAGCTGCGAGTCACCCCTGACAATGAGCTTCTTGATCCCAAGGTCTGCCGCGATCCTGAGACCGGCAAGCAAGCCTTCATACTCTGCAGTATTGTTTGTTGCTTGCTCCTTGGGAAAGTGCATCTGGACTACGTACTTGAGGTGCTCTCCGGTGGGTGCGACAAGCAGCACGCCAGCGCCGGCGCCTTGCAGCGAAAAGGCACCATCAAAGTACATCAGCCACTCTTTGCTTGCTTCCTCGACGGGGATGCTCGTTTCTGGAATTTCTTCATCTGGTGTTGGCGTCCATTCTGCTATGAATTCTGCCAATGCTCTGCTTTGGATAGTTGAAGTACTCTCAAACTTGAGGCCAAAGCTTGACAGTTCCAGTGCCCACTCAACAATCCTGCCTGTCGCTTCTGGATTCTGTAGTATCCTCTTCAGCGGAAAACGAGTGACAACTGTGATCTCATGTGCTTGGAAGTAATGGCGCAGCTTTCTCGAGGCCATGAGAAGGCCGAAAAGCAATTTCTGCACGCCAGAGTACCTTGACCTAGCCCCCTGCAGAAGGGAACTGACAAAGTAAACTGGGCGCTGTACCATTCTCTTCTGTATCTCCTCGCGCGTCTGCGCAGATCCATCCTTGTCGGGACCAGAGCTTGTCGGGGAAGCCCCCTGCTTGTCGCTGGATGCGCCTGCCGTGGTTGCTGGCTCGTCATCTGCCTCCCTCTCTGCTACTAACGCAGCACTAACCACTTGATTGGTTGCCGCTATATACAGCAGCAACTTCTCTTGTGGCTTAGGTGCGACAAGTGTTGGAGTGGAGGACAGGTATCTCTTCAAGTCTTGCAGCGCAGCCTCCGCTTCCGGAGTCCATTTCATTGGACCTGCCTTTTTCAATATTTTGAAAAACGGCAGGGCGCGCTCAGCAGACCTAGAGATAAACCTGCTGAGAGCAGCCACGCAACCGGCAAGTCTTTGTACATCCTTGACGCGCTTTGGTGCTTCAATCTGCTCAATGGCCTTGATCTTGTCGGGATTGGCTTCGATTCCCCGCTGAGACACGAAGAACCCGAGAAGCTTGCCGGAGGGGACTCCAAACACACACTTCTCGGGGTTGAGCTTGAGGCTGATCTTGCGCAGATTTGCAAAGGTCTCGTCTAAATCTTGAATCAGAGTTGCCTTGTCCTTGCTCTTGACCACTATGTCATCCATGTAGGCTTCCACATTTCTGTGTATTTGTGGCTCAAGAGCGACATGGACTACCCTTGCAAATGTTGAACCAGCATTTTTTAAACCGAAAGGCATCCGTATGAAACAGTACGTGCCACATGGAGTGATGAATGCGGTCTTCTCCTCATCCTCTTCTGCCATGAAGATCTGATGGTATCCTGAGTATGCGTCAAGAAATGAAAGCAAGTCACATCCGGCCGTGGAGTCAACAATCTGGTCAATGCGCGGCAAAGGAAATGGGTCTTTGGGACAAGCTTTGTTAACATCGGTAAAGTCGATACAAAGTCTCCATTTCCCGTTCGCCTTGCGCACGACTACAGGATTGGCCAACCACGTAGGATGGAGCACTCCTCTGACAAGGCCTGCTGCTTCCAACTTCTTGATCTCTTCTGCGATGAATTCTTGGCGCTCCACTGCTTGCTTCCTGACCTTCTGCTTGACGGGCCGCGCATGAGGACAAACGGCAAGATGGTGCTCAATTACTTTCCTGGGTACACCGGGGATGTCAGACGGTTGCCACGCAAACACGTCGACGTTCGCCCGCAGGAAAGCAATGAGCGCGCTTTCCTATTTAGGGTCGAGAGTGGCACTGATGGTGAAGGTACCACCAGTGCCGTCCTCCTTGGCGGACACCTTCTTGGTCTCTGGCGGAGCTGCCATTGTCTTCTTACACTTGCCGGTGGAGCTCGATGGTGCGTCCTCGACGGCAGCGCAGCACTCCGAAGAGGTGCGCTTGCCGGAGTGGGCATCAGAACTCTTGCCGGACTTGGTCTTCTTCTTCCCCCCGGGAGCTTCAACGGCAGGTGACTTGCGATCTGTTGCGGCTGCCGCTTCCCGGTAGATCTTGTCGGCGCAGATAAGAGCATCCTTCTTGTCGCCAGGGACAGAGATGACGCTTATCGGGCCTGGCATCTTCAGCATGTTGTATGCGTAGTGAGAGGCTGCCATGAACTTGGCGAGTGCTGGACGGCCGAGTATCCCATTGTAAGGCAATGGAAAATCGGCAACGTCAAAAGTGACCCTCTCAGTCCTGAAGTTCACCTCGCTGCCAAATGTTACTGGCAACGTGACCTTCCCCTTCGGCTTGCTCCTTCCCGGGTTGATTCCTTGGAATGTGCCGGTCTCTTCAAGCTCGCTGTCAGGGATCTGGAGTTTCTGGAGTACAGCGGAGGAGATCAGGTTCAAGCCGGCCCCGCCGTCAACTAGCATCTTAGTGACCTTGAGGTTGCGGATAGTTGGTGAAACCAACATCGGCAAGCACCCGACCGCAGTTGTGCGATCAGGGTGGTCCTCAATATCAAAGATGATAGGCGTGCTGGACCATTTCAGAAGCTTGCGTGACTCGACAGGTGGTTCCGCCGCATTGACTTCCCGCACCCACTGCTTGAGTTGGCGGTGCGAAGTATGCAGAGAAGCACCGCCGTCAACGCACAAGACCTCTGTGGCTTTCTGGAACTCCTGCTCACTGGTCTCGACACCATCCATGTCTTCGTCGTCGTCGTCATCTTCATCCTTGTCGCGGCCGCGGGGAGGTCTGTCTCCTTGCCGCTGCTTGGCCTTGCCGCGGCGTCCTCCCCGGCCGGCGCGCTTCTTGCCGGATTCTCCAGCGCCTCCTTGGGCCCTCTCCTTGTCGCGTCGCTCGTATTCAGCCTTTTGCTGCTGGACAAGCTGCTCGACCTTCTTGCAGCTCTGGAGGTCATGGCCCTTGGTGCGGTGGATCTTGCAGTACTGCTTGTCGGTGCCGTCCTGCTTGTCGGCGACCGCCACAGTCTGGCAGTTGGTGCATGCGGCAATCTCCTTGCCGGAGCTACCAGCTTTGGCTTTCTTGGCGCCACCTTCGTTGCCGGACTGCTCAATGACTAGCACATCTTTGCCTTTCTTCTTCCTGTTGTTCCGCCGCCGGTTTTTCTTTGCCGGGGCAGCATCCTCGCTGTCAGATCCTCCTGCTCCTGTATTCTCTCCGGGGAGTTTCCTCCCTTCCTCAGCACGTGCACACTTGTCGGCCAGGGCATACAGCTCACTGACGTCTCTGATCTTGCACATCGCCATCTCCTCCCGCATCCTGCGGTTACGCACGTTCTGATGGAACGCGCTGATGACCGCGGCAGGGTGGACATCTGGGATGTTGTGCTGTACACGGCTGAATCTCTGAATGTACTTGCGCAGGGGCTCTCCTTCCTTCTGGGCGAGCAGATGAAGGTCACTCTCTTGGCCATGAGGTTTGTGGCCGCCTGTAAAGGCGCCGACAAACTGATGGCATAGGTCTGCCCAGGAGGATATGGAGTTGTCCGGCAAGTGCATGAGCCAGGACCTGACGTTGGGCTTGAGCACCAGCGGGAAGTAGTTGGCAAGGATCTTGTCGTCCCGCCCCCCGGCAGCCTGCACCGCGATGGTGTAGATGCTGAGGAACTCCGACGGATGCGACTTGCCGTCGTACTTCTCTGGTACGTCTGGCTTGAAATTCTTCGTGCTGGGCCACTGGACTTGCCGCAGCTCACGAGTAAACGCAGGGCAACCTACCGCGTACGGCAAGTCGCCTGGTTCCCCTGGCGCATGCATGTCGACAGAGGGCCCAGCGCGCTGGTCCGATTGACGTCGCGCTTCTCTTCGGCGCTCGATGCGAGTACGAGCGTCTTCTTGCTGTCGTTCGTGAAGAACTTGGCGCTGATCGCGACGAGCTCGTGGATCTGATGACGCGGTGGAGTCGCTGTCGAGGTGGATCCGGCGAGTCGGCGATCTTGGCCTTCGGGGCGGAGAGTGCACAGTGGTTGCACCCCCACCGGTCTTGTCGCCACCGGCTCGTGCCTGGCTGACTTGCCGCGGCTGCGACGTGCTCGGCTGCCGTTGAGTGTCGCCGTTGGCGAAGCCGATGAGACTCTGAATGGTGGCCCTCCAGTCGTCGATCTTGTCTGCCGTTGGAGGGTAGTCCAGGAGCAGTTGAGCTCGCGCCAAAGCTTCTGCTGTAGTGGCGGGTGGCGGTGGCGAACGGTGCGAGGAGCGGGATATGCTCGGACTTCTAACTATGTTAGAAGGAGCAGTATCCCGTCCAGGCGACCGTGCCTCGCTCGTGCCAGCATGTTGGCGTGCATGCTGGTCTTGAGCACTCCGAGATCCACCAGCTCGATCTTGGTCCAGCAAACGCATGGTACCGTGAGTACCATGACGCTGCCGGTCCCGCGCCTCCTGAGATGGGCGCGGTGCATGTACGGACGCCGAGGTCTTGGAGTGCGCCCGGTCGTTGTGGGAGCCGGCTACGCCGCCGATGGGCAGCGCAGCCTTGTCCTTGGACCTGGCAGCACCGTGAGCTCCCTCGTCGACGCCCGTTCTTCCGCCGGCGTCTGCCCCATCAGCCGTTTGCTCCGGCGGTGGTGGGTTCGGCGCGGACGGAGCAGCCGCCTCCGAAGCCTTCTTCTTCGGCGGCATGTCGATGAAGATGATGAAGATCTAGCTCGTGTGAACGCCGGATCTGGTTCACACAACCTCGACCCCCCTACCTGGCGCGCCAAAGATGTCGGGGGACTAATCCACGAGCACCTATGGGACCGGCGGACCGAGTCCCTTTCGGTTCGGCGGGGGCGAGGGTCGCACGAAGAGCGGATCGAGGCGAAGCACACGAGCAGTTTACCCAGGTTCGGGCCGCACGGATGCGTAAAACCCTACTCCTGCTTTGTGGTTTGTATTGAGTTCTTGCTCGGGAGCGCGGAGTGCTACAGTACACCCCAGCAGCTAACGAGACCGAGCGTGAGTGTTCTCTTCCTCCCCTCCCTCTACGTTGCGCATGGGCCTCCTTTTATATGCTCAAGGGGTCACCGACAGGTGGCAACGTAGACAAGGGTAAAAATGGAAAGGTGTTGCGGTTGGTACATCTACCTGCTACAGTGTATCATACCTAACTCTGACGGCAGGGCACAAGGGCATTAAATGCCCGTCTGCGTCGCCTAAATAGTGCAAAAGGGACCGTCAGGGACGCCACCGCTCGCCACGATGGCAATCTTGTCAGTGCCGCTTGCCACCGCGCACCGCTGGCTGCACAGCCTCCCGCCACGTACGCCTGGAAGGGTCCCAGAGCGACACGTTGGTGGATGTGCTGGAGCGCGGGCACAGAGTGGTGGCTTGCCGCAGCAAGTGCCTTGCCGCGGTCGTTGTCTTGTCGTGTCCGGGAGCTTGTCGCTCACCGGGCCTTGCCGGGACGCGTGGCGCGTCGCGGCAAGTTCCTTGAGATGCCTTGGTTGGCCTTCCCGGCAAGCTCCTCTTGCCGGGGTCTTGTCTCCTTGGCTTGGATACTTTGTCCTTGAATGGCTCCAAAGGAACCACGGAGGACCTTGGCGGTCACCCGGCAAGCCTTGCCGCGGGATGCTGCGACTGCCCGTGCACAAGTTCGGGATACTAGGGTACCCCTACTCTAGTACACCGACATCAGCAGACTAAGATTTGTGGAAATATTACTCTCTCTATGGTGGTATGTGGAACTTATTTTGTAGGGTCGGACACTATCCTTATATTCAAATTCTCCTGTGATGTGTTCGGAGGAGGAAGCCGCCTTGTAATGCCGAAGACAATACTGCACGCCGGACTCATCGTCATTGAAAGCCTGGTTCAGGGGCTACTGAGGGAGTCCTGGATTAGGGGGTCTCCGGACAGCCGGACTATATCCTTTGGCCGGACTGTTGGACTATGAAGATACAAGATTGAATACTTCATCCCGTGTCCGGTTGGGACTCTCCTTGGCGTGGAAGGCAAGCTAGGCAATACGGATATGTATATATTGTTGGAAATATGCCCTAGAGGCAATAATAAATTGGATATTATTATATTTCCTTATTCATGATAATCGTTTATTATCCATGCTAGAATTGTATTGATAGGAAACTCAGATTCATGTGTGGATACATAGACAACACCATGTCCCTAGTAAGCCTCTAGTTGACTAGCTCGTTGATCAATAGATGGTTACGGTTTCCTGACCATGGACATTGGATGTCATTGATAATGGGATCACATCATTAGAAGAATGATGTGATGGACAAGACCCAATCCTAAGCCTAGCACAAGATCATGCAGTTCGTATGCTAAAGCTTTTCTAATGTCAAGTATCGTTTCCTTAGACCATGAGATTGTGCAACTCCCGGATACCGTAGGAGTGCTTTGGGTGTGCCAAACGTCACAACGTAACTGGGTGGCTATAAAGGTACACTACAGGTCTCTCCGAAAGTGTCTGTTGGGTTGGCACGAATCGAGACTGGGATTTGTCACTCCGTGTAAACGGAGAGGTATCTCTGGGCCCACTCGGTAGGACATCATCATAATGTGCACAATGTGATCAAGGAGTTCATCACAGGATGATGTGTTACGAAACGAGTAAAGAGACTTGCCGGTAACGAGATTGAACAAGGTATCGGGATACCGACGATCGAATCTCAGGCAAGTATCGTACCGCTAGACAAAGGGAATTGTATACGGGATTGATTAAGTCCTTGACATCGTGGTTCATCCGATGAGATCATCATGGAACATGTGGGAGCCAACATGGGTATCCAGATCCCGCTGTTTGTTATTGACCGGAGAGTCATCTCGGTCATGTCTGCATGTCTCCCGAACCCATAGGGTCTACACACTTAAGGTTCGGTGACACTAGGGTTATAGAGATATTAGTATGCGGTAACCCGAAAGTTTTTCGGAGTCCCGGATGAGATCCCGGACGTCACGAGGAGTTCCGGAATGGTCCGGAGATAAAGAATTATATATAGGAAGTGCTATTTCGGCCATCGGGACAAGTTTCGGGGTCACCGGTATTGTACCGGGACCACCGGAAGGGTCCCGGGGGTCCACCGGGTGGGGCCACCTGCCCCGGGGGGGGCACATGGGCTGTAGGGGGTGCGCCTTGGCCTATATGGGCCAAGGGCACCAGCCCCAAGAGGCCCATGCGCCAAGAGAAGAGGGAAAGGAAGAGTCCTAAAGGGGGAAGGCACCTCCTAGGTGCCTTGGGGAGGATGGACTCCTCCCTTGGCCGCACCCTTCCTTGGAGGAAGGGCCAAGGCTGCGCCCCCCCTCTCCCTTGGACCTATATATAGTGGGGGAAGGGAGGGCAGCAACACCCAAGCCCTGGCGCCTCCCTCTCCCTCCCATGACACATCTCCCTCCTCCCGCAGTGCTTGGCGAAGCCCTGTTGGAATCCTGCTGCTTCCACCACCACGCCGTCGTGCTGCTGGATCTCCATCAACCTCTCCTCCCCCCTTGCTGGATCAAGAAGGAGGAGAGGTCGCTGCTCCGTACGTGTGTTGAACATGGAGGTGCCGTCCGTTCGGCGCTAGGATCATCGGTGATTTGGATCATGACGAGTACGACTCCATCAACCCCGTTCTCTTGAATGCTTCCGCGCGCGATCTACAAGGGTATGTAGATCCACTCCTCCCTCGTTGCTAGATGACTCCATAGATTGATCTTGGTGACACGTAGGAAATTTTTTAATTATTTCTACGTTCCCCGACAGTGGCATCATGAGCTAGGTCTATGCGTAGTTTCTATGCACGAGTAGAACACAAAGTAGTTGTGGGCGTTGATTTTGTTCAATATGCTTACCGTTACTAGTCCAATCTTGATTCGGCGGCATTGTGGGATGAAGCGGCCCGGACCAACCTTACACGTACGCTTACGTGAGACCGGTTCCACCGACTGACATGCACTAGTTGCATAAGGTGGCTGGCGGATGTCTGTCTCTCCCACTTTAGTCGGATCGGATTCGATGAAAAGGGTCCTTATGAAGGGTAAATAGCAATTGGCATATCACATTGTGGTCTTTGCGTAGGTAAGAAACGCTCTTGCTAGAAACCCATAGCAGCCACATAAAACATGCAAACAACAATTAGAGGACGTCTAACTTGTTTTTGCAGGGTATGCTATGTGATGTGATATGGCCAAAAGGATGTGATGAATGATATATGTGATGTATGAGATTGATCATGTTCTTGTAATAGGAATCACGACTTGCATGTCGATGAGTATGACAACCGGCAGGAGCCATAGGAGTTGTCTTAATTTATTTATGACCTGCGTGTCAACATAAACGTCATGTAATTACTTTACTTTATTGCTAACCGTTAGCTGTAGTAGTATAAGTAATAGTTGACGAGACAACTTCATGAAGACACGATGATGGAGATCATGGTGTCATGCCGGTGACGATGATGATCATGGAGCCCCGAAGATGGAGATCAAAAGGAGCAATATGATATTGGCCATATCATGTCACTATTTGATTGCATGTGATGTTTATCATGTTTATACATCTTATTTGCTTAGAACGACGGTAGTAAATAAGATGATCCCTCATAAAATTTCAAGAAAGTGTTCCCCCTAACTGTGCACCGTTGCGACAGTTCGTTGTTTCGAAGCACCACGTGATGATCGGGTGTATAGATTCTAACGTTCACATACAACGGGTGTAAGACAGATTTACACACGCGAAACACTTAGGTTGACTTGACGAGCCTAGCATGTACAGACATGGCCTCGGAACACAAGAGACTGAAAGGTCGAGCATGAGTCGTATGGTAGATACGATCAACATGAAGATGTTCACCGATGATGACTAGTCCGTCTCATGTGATGATCAGACACGACCTGGTTGACTCGGATCATGTAATCACTTAGATGACTAGAGGGATGTCTATCTGAGTGGGAGTTCACAAGATGAACTTAATTATCCTGAACATAGTCAAAAGGTCTTCGCAAATTATGTCGTAGCGCGCGCTTCAGTTCTACTGTTTAGATATGTTCCTAGAGAAAATTTAGTTGAAAGTTGATAGTAGTAATTATGCGGACTAGGTCCGTAAACTGAGGTTTGTCCTCATTGCTTCATAGAAGGCTTAATTACTTAATGCACTGCTCAGTGTGCTGAACCTCGAACGTTGTCTATGGATGTTGCGAACATCTGACATACACATTTTGATAACTACGTGATAGTTCAGTTAAACGGCTTAGAGTTGAGGCATCGAAGACGTTTTGAAACGTCGTGAAACATATGAGATGTTTCGAGGGCTGAAATTGGGATTTCAGGCTCGTGCCCACGTCAAGAGGTATAAGACCTCCGACGATTTTCTTAGCCTGCAAACTAAGGGAGAAAAGCTCAATTGTTGAACTTGTGCTCAGATTGTCTGAGTACAACAATCGCTTGAATCGAGTGGGAGTTGATCTTCCAGATGAAATAGTGATGGTTCTCCAAATTCATTACTACCAAGCTGCTTGAGCTTCGTGATGAACTATAATATATCAGGGACATATATGATGATCCTTGAGATATTCGTGATGTTTGACACCACAAAAGTAGAAATCAAGAAGGAGCATCAATTGTTGATGGTTGGTGAAACCACTAGTTTCAAGAAGGGCAAGGGCAAAAAGGGATGCTTCATGAAACGGCAAATCAGCTGCTGCTCTAGTGAAGAAACCCAAGGTTGAACCCAAACCCGAGACTAAGTGCTTCTGTAATAAGGGAACAGCCACTGGAGCAGAATTACCCTAGATACTTGGTAGATGAGAAGGCTGGCAAGGTCGATAGAAGTATATTGGATATACATTGTGTTGATGTGTACTTTACTAGTACTCCTAGTAGCACCAGGGTATTAGATACCGGTTCGGTTGCTAAGTGTTAGTAACTCGAAATAAAAGCTACGGAATAAACGGAGACTAGCTAAAGGTGAGCTGACGATATGTGTTGGAAGTGTTTCCAATGTTGATATGATCAAGCATCGCACGCTCCCTCTACCATCGAGATTGGTGTTTGCGTTGAGCATAGACATGATTGGATTATGTCTATCGCAATACGGTTATTCATTTAAGGAGAATAATGGTTACTCTGTTTATTTGAATAATACCTTCAATGGTCTTGCACCTAAAATGAATGGTTCATTGAATCTCGATCATAGTGATACACATGTTCATGCCAAAAGATATAAGATAGTAATGATAGTACCACCTACTTGTGGCACTGCCACTTAAGTCATATCGGTATAAAACGCATGAAGAAGCTCCATGTTGATGGATCTTTGGACTCACTCATTTTTGAAAGGATTGAGACATGCGAACCATGTCTATTGGTAGATATGCATGAAGAAACTCCATGCAAATGGATCGTTTTGGACTCACTTGATTTTGAATCACTTGAGACATGCAAATCATACCACATGGGCAAGATGACTGAAAGCCTCGTTTTCAGTAAAATGGAACTAGAAAGCAACTTGTTGGAAGTAATACATTTTGATGTGTGCAGTCCAATGAGTGCTGAGCGTGTAGTGGATATCGTTATGTTCTTACTTCACAGATGATTTGAGTAGATGTTGAGTATATTTACTTGATGAAATCACGAGTCTGAATTATTGAAAGGTTCAAGTAATTTCAGGGTGAAGTTGAAAGATCATCGTGACAAGAGGATAAAATATCTATGATATGATCATAGAGATGAATATCTGAATTACGAGTTTGGCACAGAATTAAGACATTGTGGAAATTGTTTCACAACTAATACAGCCTGGAACACCATAGTGTGATGGTGTGTCCGAACATCATAACTGCACCCTATTGGATATGATGCATACCATGATGTCTCTTATCGAATTACCACGATAGTTTATGGGTTAGGCATTAGAGACAACCACATTCACTTTAAATAGGGCACCACGTAATTCCGATGAGATGACACCGTATGAACTATGGTTTAGAGAAACCTAAGCTGTCATTTCTTAAAAGTTTGGGGCTGCGACGCTTATGTGAAAAAGTTTCAGGCTGATAAGCTCGAACCCAAAGCGGATAAATGCATCTTCATAGGACACCCAAAACAGTTGGGTATACCTCCTGTCTCAGATCCGAAAGCAATAAGGGATTGTTTCTAGAATCGGGTCCTTTCTCGAGGAAAAGTTTCTCTCGAAAGAATTGAGTGGGAGGATGGTGGAGACTTGATGAGGTTATTGAACCGTCTCTTCAACTAGGGTGTGGCAGGGCACAAGAGTTGTTCCTGTGGCACCTACACCAATTGAAGTGGAAGCTTATGATAGTGATCATGAAACTTCAGATCAAGTCACTACCAAACCTCGTGGGATGACAAGGATGCGTACTACTTCAGAGTGGTACGTAATCCTGTCTTGGAAGTCATGTTGCTAGACAACAATGAACCTACGAGCTATGGAGAAGCGATGGTGGGCCTGGATTCCGATAAATGGCTCGAGGCCATATAATCCGAGAGAGGATCCATATATGAAAACAAAGTGTAGACTTTGGAAGAACTACTTGATGGTCGTAAGGCTGTTAGGTACATATGGATTTTAAAAGGAAGACGGACAATGATGGTAAGTATCACCATTAAGAAAGCTCGACTTGTCGTTAAGATGTTTTCCGACAAGTTCAAGGAGTTGACTACGATGAGACTTTCTCACTCGTAGCGATGCTAAGAGTCTGTTGGAATTATATTAGCGATTACTGCATTATTTATGAAATCTTGCAGATAGGATGTCAAAACATTGTTTCCTCGACGATTTTCTTGAGGAAAGGTTGTATGTGATACAACCGGAAGGTTTTGTCAATCCTGAAAGATGCTAATAAGTATGCAAAGCTCCAGCAATCCTTCTAAGGACTGGAGTAAGCATCTCGGAGTTGGAATGTATGCTTTGATGAGATGATCAAAGATTTTGGGTGTATACAAAGTTTATGAGAAACTTGTATTTCCAAAGAAGTGAGTGGGAGCACTATAGAATTTCTGATGAATATATGTTGTTGACATATTGTTGATCAGAAATGACGTAGAATTTCTGGAAAGCATATAGGGTTATTTGGAAAGTGTTTTTCAATGGAAAGCCTGGATTAAGCTACTTGAACATTGAGCATCAAGATCTATAAGGATAGATCAAAATGCTTAATGGTACTTTCAAATGAGCACATACCTTGACATGATCTTGAAGGTGTTCAATATGGATCAGTCAAAGAAGGAGTTCTTGCCTGAGTTGTAAGGTATGAAGTTAAGACTTAAAGCTCGACCACGACAGAATAGAGAGAAAGGACGAAGGTCGTCCCCTATGCTTAAGACATAGGCCCTACAGTATGCTATGCTGTGTACCGCACCTGAAATGTGCCTTGCCATGAGTCAGTCAAGGGGTACAAGAGTGATCCAAGAATGGATCACAAGACAGCGGTCAAAGTTATCCTTAGTAACTAGTGTACTAAGGAATTTTCTCGATTATGGAGGTGGTAAAAGAGTTCGTCGTAAAGGGCTAAGCCGATGCAAACTTTGACACTAATCCAGATTATTCTGAGTAGTAAACTGGATTCGTATAGTAGAACAGTTATTTGGAATAGCTCCAAATGTAGCGTAGTAGTTGCATCTACAAGATGACATAGAAATTTGCGAAGTACATACGGATCTGAAAGATTTAGACCCGTTGACTATAACATCTCTCACAAGCATAACATGATCAAACCCAGAACTCATCGAGTGTTAATCACATGGTAATGTGAACTAGATTATTGACTCTAGTAAACTCTTTGGTGTTAGTCACATGGGATGTGACCTTGAGTGTAGTCACATAGCGATGTGAAATGGATTATTGACTCTAGTGCAAGTGGGAGACTGCTGGAAATATGCCCTAGAGGCAATAATAAATTGGATATTATTATATTTCCTTGTTCATGATAATCGTTTATTATCCATGCTAGAATTGTATTGATAGGAAACTCAGATTCATGTGTGGATACATAGACAACACCATGTCCCTAGTAAGCCTCTAGTTGACTAGCTCGTTGATCAATAGATGGTTACGGTTTCCTGACCATGGACATTGGATGTCATTGATAACGGGATCACATCATTAGGAGAATGATGTGATGGACAAGACCCAATCCTAAGCCTAGCACAAGATCATGTAGTTCGTATGCTAAAGCTTTTCTAATGTCAAGTATCATTTCCTTAGACCATGAGATTGTGCAACTCCCGGATACCGTAGGAGTGCTTTGGGTGTGCCAAACGTCACAACGTAACTGGGTGGCTATAAAGGTACACTACAGGTATCTCCGAAAGTGTCTGTTGGGTTGGCACGAATCGAGACTGGGATTTGTCACTCCGTGTAAACGGAGAGGTATCTCTGGGCCCACTCGGTAGGACATCATCATAATGTGCACAATGTGATCAAGGAGTTGATCACGGGATGATGTGTTACGGAACGAGTAAAGAGACTTGCCGGTAACGAGATTGAACAAGGTATCGGGATACCGACGATCGAATCTCGGGCAAGTATCGTACCGCTAGACAAAGGGAATTGTATACGGGATTGATTAAGTCCTTGACATCGTGGTTCATCCGATGAGATCATCGTGGAACATGTGGGAGCCAACATGGGTATCCAGATCCCGCTGTTGGTTATTGACCGGAGAGTCATCTCGGTCATGTCTGCATGTCTCCCGAACCCGTAGGGTCTACACACTTAAGGTTCGGTGACGCTAGGGTTATAGAGATATTAGTATGCGGTAACCCGAAAGTTGTTCGGAGTCCCGGATGAGATCCCGGACGTCACGAGGAGTTCCGGAATGGTCCGGAGGTAAAGAATTATATATAGGAAGTGCTATTTCGGCCATCCGGACAAGTTTCGGGGTCACCGGTATTGTACCGGGACCACCGGAAGGGTCCCGGGGGTCCACCGGGTGGGGCCACCTGCCCCGGGGGCCACATGGGCTGTAGGGGGTGCACCTTGGCCTATATGGGCCAAGGGCACCAGCCCCAAGAGGCCCATGCGCCAAGAGAAGAGGGAAAGGAAGAGTCCTAAAGGGGGAAGGCACCTCCTAGGTGCCTTGGGGAGGAGGGACTCCTCCCTTGGCCGCACCCTTCCTTGGAGGAAGGGCCAAGGCTGCGCCCCCCCTCTCCCTTGGCCCTATATATAGTGGGGGAAGGGAGGGTAGCAACACCCAAGCCCTGGCGCCTCCCTCTCCCTCCCATGACACATCTCCCTCCTCCCGCAGCGCTTGGCAAAGCCCTGTTGGAATCCCGCTGCTTCCACCACCACGCCGTCGTGCTGCTGGATCTCCATCAACCTCTCCTCCCCCCTTGCTGGATCAAGAAGGAGGAGACGTCGCTGCTCCGTACGTGTGTTGAACGCGGAGGTGCCGTCCGTTCGGCGCTAGGATCATCGGTGATTTGGATCACGACGAGTACGACTCTATCAACCCCGTTCTCTTGAACGCTTTCGCGCGCGATCTACAAGGGTATGTAGATCCACTCCTCCCTCGTTGCTAGATGACTCCATAGATTGATCTTGGTGACACGTAGGAAAATTTTGAATTATTGCTACGTTCCCCAACATATATCCTCCTTTGGAACCGACCTTGTGTAACCCTGGCCCTTTCCGGTGTCTATATAAACCGGAGGGTTTTAGTCTGTAGGACAACATACAATCATACCATAGGCTAGCTTCTAGGGTTTAGCCTCTCCGATCTCGTGGTAGATCTACTCTTGTACTGCCCATATCATCAATATTAATCAAGCAGGACATAGGGTTTTACCTCCATCAAGAGGGCCCGAACCTGGGTAAAACATCGTGTCCCCTGCCTCCTGCTACCATCCGCCTTAGACACACAGTTCGGGACCCCCTACCCGAGATCCACCAGTTTTGACACCGACAGATCCCATCTCAGATTTCATGGCCTCAAGCCATTTTGTGGAATCTGAGCTCATCATCGCTTCCTCATAGTTCGTAGGTTCGTCATGGTCAAGTAACATGACCTCCAGAACAGGATTATCGTACCACTCTGGTGCGGATCTTACTCTGGTTGACCTACGAGGTTCGGTAGTAACTTGATCAGAAGTTTCATGATCATCATCGTTAGCTTCCTCACTTATTGGTGTAGGAATCACTGGAATTGATTTCAGGGATGAACTACTTTCCAACAAGGGAGAAGGTACAATTACCTCATCAAGTTCTACTTTCCTCCCACTCACTTCTTTCGAGAGAAACTCCTTCTCTAGAAAGGATCCATTCTTAGCAACGAATATCTTGCCTTCAGATCTGTGATAGAAGGTGTACCCAACAGTCTCCTTTGGGTATCCTATGAAGACACATTTCTCCGATTTGGGTTCGAGCTTATCAGGTTGAAGCTTTTTCACATAAGCATCGCAGCCCCAAACTTTAAGAAACGACAACTTGGGTTTCTTGCCAAACCACAGTTCATAAGGTGTCATCTCAACAGATTTAGATGTTTCCCTATTTAACGTGAATGCAACCGTCTCTAAAGCATAACCCCAAAATGATAGCGGTAAATCAGTAAGAGACATCATAGATCGCACTATATCTAGTAAAGTACGATTACGACGTTCGGACACACCATTACGTTGTGGTGTTCCGGGTGGCGTGAGTTGCGAAACTATTCCGCATTGTTTCAAATGAAGACCAAACTCGTAACTCAAATATTCTCCTCCACGATCAGATCGTAGAAACTTTATTTTCTTGTTACGATGATTTTCCACTTCACTCTGAAATTCTTTGAACTTTTCAAATGTTTCAGACTTATGTTTCATTAAGTGGATATACCATATCTTCTCAAATCATCTGTGAAGGTGATAAAATAACAAGATCCGCCACGAGCCTCAATGTTCATGGGACCACATACATCAGTATGTATGATTTCCAGTAACTCTGTTGCTCGCTCCATTGTTCCAGAGAACAGAGTTTTAGTCATCTTGCCCATGAGGCATGGTTCGCAAGTACCAAGTGATTCATAATCAAGTGATTCCATAAGTCCATCAGAATGGAGTTTCTTCATGCGCTTTACACCAATATGACCCAAACGGCAGTGCGACAAGTGAGTTGCACTATCATTATAACCTCTGCATCATTTGGCTTCAATACTATGAACATGTGTATCACTACTATCAAGATTTAGTAAAAAATAGACCACTCATCAAGGGTGCATGACCATAAAAGACATTACTCATATAAATAGAATAACCATTATTCTCCTATTTAAATGAATAACCGTCTCGCATCAAACAAGATCCAGATATAATGTCCATGCTCAACGCTGGCACCAAATAACAATTATTTAGGTCTAAAACTAATCCCAAAGGTAGATGTTGAGGTAGCGTGCTGACGGCGATCACATCGACTTTGGAACCATTTCCCACGCACATCGTCACCTCGTCCTTAGCCAATCTTCGCTTAATCCATAGCCCCTGTTTCGAGTTGCAAATATTATCAACAGAACCGGTATCAAATACCCATGCGCTACTATGAGCATTAGTAAGGTAGACATCAATAACATGTATATCAAATATACCTTTCACTTTGCCATCCTTCTTCTCCGCTAAATACTTGGGGCAGTTCCGCTTCCAGTGACCAGTCCCTTTGCAGTAGAAGCACTCAGTTTCAGGCTTAGGTCCAGACTTAGTTTTCTTCACTTGAGCAGTAACTGGCTTGCTGTTCTTCTTGAAGTTCCCCTTCTTCTCTTTACCCTTTTTCTTGAAACTAGTGGTCTTGTTGACCATCAACACTTGATGCTCCTTATTGATTTCTACCTCCGCGGCCTTTAGCATTGCGAAGAGCTCAGGAATAGTCTTATCCATCCCTTGCATATTATAGTTCATCACGAAGCTCTTGTAGCTTGGTGACAGTGATTGAAGAACTTTGTCAATGACACTATCATCAGGAAGATTAACTCCCAGCTGAGTCAAGTGGTTGTGGTACCCAGACATTCTGAGTATATGTTCACTGACAGAACTATTCTCCTCCATTTTGCAGTTGTAGAACTTATTGGAGACTTCATATCTCTCAAACCGGGCATTTGCTTGAAATATTAACTTCAACTCCTGGAACATCTCATATGCTCCATGACGTTCAAAACGTCGTTGAAGTCCCGGTTCTAAGCCGTAAAGCATGGCACACTGAACTATCGAGTAGTCATCAACTTTGCTCTGCCAGGTGTTCACAACATCTGGCGTTGCTCCTGCAGCGGGTTTGTCACCTAGCGGTGCTTCCAGGACGTAATTCTTCTATGCAACAATGAGGATAATCCTCAAGTTACGGACCATGTCCGTGTAGTCGCTACCATCATCTTTCAACTTAGCTTTCTCTAGGAACGCATCAAAATTCAACGGAACAACAGCACGGGCCATCTATCTACAACAACGTAGACATGCAAAATACTATCAGGTACTAAGTTCATGATAAATTAAAGTTCAATTAATCAAATTACTTAAGAACTCCCACTTCGGTAGACATCCCTCTAATCATCTAGGTGATCACGTGATCCATATCAACTGAACCATGTCCGATCATCAAGTGAGATGGAGTAGTTTTCAATGGTGAACATCACTATGTTGATCATATCTACTATATGGTTAACGCTTGACCTTCCGGTCTCATTGTTCCGAGACCATATCTGCATATGCTAGGCTCGTCAAGTTTAACCCGAGTATTCTGCGTGTGCAAAACTGGCTTGCATACGTTGTATGTGAACGTGGAGCTTATCACACCCGATCATCACGTGGTGTCTCGGCACGATGAACTGTAGCAACGGTGCATACTCAGGGAGAACACTTATACCTTGAAATTTAGTGAAAGATCATCTTATAATGCTACCGCCGAACTAAGCAAAATAGGATGCATAAAGGATAATATGTAATCAATATAAGTGATATGATATGGCCATTATCATCTTGTGCCTTTGATCTCCATCTCGAAAGCACCATCATGATCACCATCGTCACCAGCTTGACACCTTGATCTCCATCAAAGCATCATTGTCGTATCGCCAACTATTGCTTCTACGACTATCGCTACCGCTTAGTGATAAAGTAAAGCAATTACATGGCGATTGCATTTCATACAATAAAGCAACAACCATATGGTTCCTGCCAGTTGCCGATAACTCTGTTACAAAACATAATCATCTCATACAATAAATTTAGCATCATGTCTTGACCATATCACATCACAACATGCCCTACAAAAACAAGTTAGACGTTCTCTACTTTGTTGTTGCAAGTTTTACGTGGCTGCTACGGGCTGAGCAAGAACCGCTCTTACCTACGCATCAAAAACCACAACACGGTATAGTGATTGCTTTTTGATCTTCAGAAAGAACCTTGTTCATTGAATCTGATTCAACTAAAGTTGGAGAAACTGACACCCACTAGCCACCTGTGTGCGAGGCACGTCAGTAGAACCAGTCTCGCGTAAGCGTACGCGTAATGTCGGTCTGTGCCGTTTCATCCAACAATACCACTGAATCAAGAATCAACTAGTGAAGGCAAGCAATATGTATATACCCACGCCCACAACTCCACTGTGTTCTACTCATGCATATAACATCTACGCATAGACCTGGCTCTGATGCCACTGTTGGGGAACACAGTAATTTTTTAAAAAATCCTACGCACATGCAAGATCTATCATGGTAATACATAGTAATGAGAAGGGAAGAGTGTTGTCCACATACCCTCGTAGACTGTAAGCGGAAGCGTTATGACGTCCCACGAACTCTCGATCCAGCTGAGTGTCGAGGGAGAGCCTCGTCAGCGCGACGGCGTGATGACAGTGATGATGAAGCTACTGGCGCAGGGCTTCGCCTACGCACTACGATGATATGACTGAGGTGGATTATGGTGGAGGGGGGCACCGCACACGGCTAAGGGATCAGTGATCAACTTGTGTGTCTATGGGGTTTCCCCCTCCCCCGTATATAAAGGAGTGGAGGAGGGGGGAGGGATGGCCCTCTATGGCGCGCCCTAGGGGAGTCCTACTCCCTCCGGGAGTAGGATTCCCTCTTTCCAAGTAGTAGGAGAGAAGGAAGGGGAGGAGAGGGGGAAGGAAAGGGGGGCCCGACCCCCACCCAATTCGGATTGGGCTAGGGGGGCGCACCTTCCACCTTATCCGTTCCTCTCCTCTATTCCACTAAGGCCCAATAAGGCCCATATACTCCCCGGGGGGTTCCGGTAACCTCCCGGTACTCCGAAAAATGTCCAAACTCATCTGGAACCATTCCGATGTACAAACATAGGCTTCCAATATATCGATCTTTATGTCTCGACCATTTCGAGACTCCTCGTCATGTCAGTGATCATATCCGGGACTCCGAACTACCTTCGGTACATCAAAACACATAAACTCATAATACCGATCGTCACCGAACGTTAAACGTGCGGACCCTACGGGTTCGAGAACTATGTAGACATGACCGAGACTTATCTCCGGTCAATAACCAATAGCGGAACCTAGATGCTCATACTGGTTCCTACATATTCTACGAAGATCTTCATCTGTCAAACCGCACAACAACATACGTTGTCCCTTTGTCATCGGTATGTTACTTGCCCGAGATTCGATCATCGGTATCTCAATACCTAGTTCAATCTCATTACTGACAAGTCTCTTTACTCGTTCTATAATGCATCATCCCGCAACTAACTCATTAGTCACATTGCTGGCAAGGCTTATAGTGATGTGCATTATCGAGAGGGCCCAGAGATACCTCTTTGATACTCGGAGTGACAAATCCTAATCTCGATCTATGCCAACTCAACAAACACCATCGGAGACACCTATAGAGCAACTTTTTAGTTACCCAGTTACGTTGTGACGTTTGATAGCACACTAAGTGTTCCTCCGGTATTCTAGAGTTTCATGATCTCATAGTCATAGGAATATGTATAAGTTATGAAGAAAGCAATAGCAACAAACTAAACGATCATTGTGCTAAGCTAACGGATGGGTCAAGTCAATCACATCATTCTATAATGATGTGATCCCGTTAATCAAATGACAACTCATGTCTATGGTTAAGAAACATAACCATCATTGATTTAACGAGCTAGTCAAGTAGAGGCATACTAGTGACACTCTGTTTGTCTATGTATTCACACATGTACTAAGTTTCCGGTTAATATAGTTATAGCATGAATAATAGACATTTATCATGATATAAGGAAATATAAATAACAACTTTATTATTTCCTCTAGGGCATATTTCCTTTAGTCTCCCACTTGCACTAGAGTCAATAATCTAGATTACACTGTAATGATTCTAACACCCATGGAGTCTTGTTGCTGATCATGTTTTGCTCGTGAGAGAGGCTTAGTTAATAGGTCTGCAACATTCAGATCCGTATGTATCTTGCAAATCTCTATGTCTCCCTCCTTGACTTGATCGCGGATGGAATTGAAGCGTCTCTTGATGTGCTTGGTTCTCTTGTGAAATCTGGATTCCTTTGCTAAGGCAATTGCACCAGTATTGTCACAAAAGATTTTCATTGGACCTGATCTACTAGGTATTACACCTAGATCAGATATGAACTCCTTCATCCAGACTCCTTTATTTGCTGCTTCCGAAGCAGCTATGTACTCTGCTTCACATGTAGGATCCCGCCATAACGCTCTGCTTGGAACTGCACCAACTGACAGCTCCACCATTTAATAAAAATATGTATTCGGTTTGTGACTTAGAGTCATCCGGATCAGTGTCAAAGCTTGCATCGACGTAACCGTTTACGATGAGCTCTTTGTCACCTCCATAAACTAGAAACATATCCTTAGTCCTTTTGAGGTATTTCAGGATGTTCTTGACCGTTGTCCAGTGATCCACTCCTGGATTACTTTGGTACCTCCCTGCTAAACTAATAGCAAGGCACACATCAGGTCTAGTACACAGAATTGCATAAATGATAGAACCTATGGCTGAAGCATAGGGAATGAGTTTCATTTTCTCTATCTTCCGCAGTGGTCGGGCATTGAGTCCTGTACTTTGTTGTTGCAAGTTTTACGTGGCTGCTACAGGCTTCTAGCAAGAACCGTTCTTACCTACGCATTAAAACCACAACGATTTTTCATCAAGTGTGATGTTTTGACCTTCAACAAGGACCGGTGTCGGTGTCAAAACTGGCGGATCTCGGGTAGGGGGTCCCGAACTGTGCGTCTAGGCTGGATGGTAACAGGAGGCAGGGGACACGATGTTTTACCCAGGTTCGGGCCCTCTTGATGGAGGTAAAACCCTACGTCCTGCTTGATTAATATTGATGATACGGGTAATACAAGAGTAGATCTACCACGAGATCAGAGAGGCTAAACCCTAGAAGCTAGCCTATGGTATGATTGTTGTTCTGTCCTACGGACTAAAACCCTCCGGTTTATATAGACATCAGAGAGGTTTAGGGTTACACAAAGTCGGTTACAATGGTAGGAGATCTACATATCCGTATCGCCAAGCTTGCCTTCCATGCCAAGGAAAGTCCCTTCCGGACACGGGACGAAGTCTTCAGTCTTGTATCTTCATAGTCCAGGAGTCCGGCTGAAGGTATAGTCCGGCTATCCGGACACCCCCTAATCCGAGACTCCCTCAGTAGCCCCTGAACCAGGCTTCAATGACGACGAGTCCGGCGCGCAGATTGTCTTCGGCATTGCAAGGCGATTTCCTCCTCCAAGTACTTCATAGAAGATTTTGAACACAAAAGTAGTGTCCGGCTCTGCAAAATAAGTTTCCACATATTGCCACAGAGAGAATAATATTTACACAAATCTAATCTGCTGACGTATTCCATAGCGTGACATCACACTACGACCAAGCCTTTATTCGAATCGTTTTACTGTCCCACCTCAGCGCGTTTAGCGAGGCGGTTTCCTTAGCACGTCTTGTCAAAGCAGAGATCGTGTTCCCTTTATTTGCGGGATTCTCGTCAATACGGACGTGGGTAACCCAACTGCGCCATTGATTACGGCGCTCGGGAGATAAGTGAGTTTTATCAGGCTGGTGGGGATGCATAGTTGCGTCCGCCCATATAAGGGGATAAGGATCCACCTTTTCACCTACGCCTTCTTCCTCCTTTGCCTATCCATTTTCCGCGCACTCGAGCTCCAGCGCCCAAGTCCGCACTTCCCACCTTGACCTTCTCTAGCAATGTCCGGAGCGGGAGGCAGGTGGATGGTCTCCTCCGTTATGGAGGGACATATCAAAAAACTGAGGAAGGCCGGATACTTGTCTGACGACATCGCGTACCGGCTTCCCGAAGAGGGGCAGCTCCTCCCCACCCCAAGGCCCCATGAGAGGGTAGTGTTCCTTTCCCACTTCCTCCACGGACTGGGCTTTCCTCTCCACCCATTCGTCCGGGGACTCATGTTCTACTACGGCCTAGATTTCCATGATCTGGCCCCGAACATCATCCTCAACATCTCGGCGTTTATCGTCGTGTGCGAGGCTTTCCTCTGCATCCGCCCCCATTTTGGCATATGGCTCAAGACTTTCAATGTCAAGCCGAAGGTGGTGCGGGGCAACCAGGCGGAGTGCGGAGGCGCCATGGTGGGCAAGATGCCCAACGTCCTATGGCTCGAGGGATCCTTTGTGGAGACCCTGAAGGGGTGGCAATCGGGGTGGTTTTACATCACCGAGCCGCGTGATCCTGAGTGGGTTGCAGCCCCCGAGTTCCGGTCCGGACCCCCAACGCGGCTCACGTCCTAGAAAGAGACGGGCCTGTCATGGGGCAGCAAAGAAGAGGTGACTGGACTGCAAAAATGCATCCAAACCCTGGTGAACAAGCAGCTCAAGCTTGTCAACATAGTCCAGGTTATGGTCATCCGCCGGATCCTCCCGCGTCAACAACGGGCCTTCAATCTGTGGGAGTTCGACCCGGCGCAGCACCAAACTCTGAGCAGGCTCTTCGACACGACGTACGAAGATGCCTGGAAGGTGCTTTTCAAGGGTGCCGAGGCTCCCGTATCCGCTTTCGAGGACCGCGGATTCAGCACGCATCGTCATGCTAGTGCGGTAAGCTATTTGTACCTTTTACAGGGTATTAGTTTTTTCATAGTTTGACTCTATGCAGGATCTAAGCTCCCTTACCTTTGACAGGATTGGCAGGCGAAGTCCGGACAGATCGACTATCCGGCTCCTTTGCCCGAAGACCCAGCTGATGCTCCCTTGGCGAAGCTGCTGGTTTCGGCACCCTATGTGGTGCCAGAGAAGAAGGCCAAGAAGAAGGCCACAAGGACTCGAAAGAGTGCCCGACGCCTGGAGGTGTCAGATTCATCATCCGTCGGCTCTGAGACGCACTCCTCCCGTGAAAACGAGGAGGAGGAAGAAGAAACCTCTCCCCCCCCCCAGCAGAGGGGGGAAAGAAGAGGAAGGCCGCCCCGGCCGGGGAGGCCGAAGGGTCCAAGAAGGGGAAAACCCTTCCTCCGGACTGCTCCACCAATGCCGACGACGACGGAGAGGAGTGGCCACTCAGGGCAAAGCCCCTGGAGAAATCGTAAGTATTCGGATACCAGAGTAATTCATAGTATTCCTTTATTGCACAGCTTTCCCTTATGTCGAATATGATTATGCAGCCCACCCAAAGACTGGCCCGACGTGTCGTCGAGCGGTTCACTGGACTCGTCGGATGTGAATTCGCTTCCGACGGCTACCTCTCCCCGCCCTACGGACGACGCCGAAGTGTTGTCCCAACAGGTTCCAAGCCAGGAGGAGGTGGTCCTGGAGGCGCCGCAAGGCGACCTCCCGGACTCCAGGAGTAAAGGGGATAAAACCCCCCAGGGCTCCAAGTCCGGCTCTAGGCCGGACACCACTCCCGAACCTTCAAAGGTTCCAGAGTCCAGCAGGCGACCCCCTTCCAAGAGGAGCAAGCCCACCGAGCCAGTGACCCCCGTCCAACCGGAGGCGCCGGACAATCTGTTGGAGGTGCTTAAAGGCGCCTCCATCAACGAGGAGCACCGCACCATTATGAGTGCGGTGGTCCAGAAGGTTCAGTCCGCCAAGAGCGGACTGACTGAAGCTTGTGCCAACCTTTTAACAGGCTTTGAGGTAAGTAAAGAATGTGTAAAAAATATTACCGCATAGACAGTAGCCCCTGATGCTCTATTTGGCATTCGGGAAGAAAAGCCGAATAAAGGATCAAATAAAATTAGCAGGAGTCTAAAAAAAGGAGTCAATATGCGTATGCAGGCTTCTCTGCTGGCGTTCGCCGCACTGACTGCGGAAGTGGACACGCTAAAGCAGAACCTCGAGCAGTCCGTGCAAGAGCTCGGGCTTGCCAAGAAGCAGCTCGAGGACAAGGAAGGTAAGAAATACCTTGTTTAAATATATAAAAAGGTGCAATTGCAAAAAATGATAGGATTATCGTGGCTATTGTAGGGGGCATGTCTGAGGTGGCGACCCTTAAGCAAGCGCTGTCCGAGGCCGAGAAGAGGGCGGCCACGGAGCGCACCGAGCGGGAGAAGTATGAGGCCCAGGTTGGCGAGGTGCGGCAAGAGCTCCAGGCTCTCATGAAAAAACTGTTGGGTAACGTTGCAGAAAATCAAAATTTTTCCTACGGTTTCACCAAGATCCATCTATGAGTTCATCTAAGCAACGAGTCAAGGGAGAGAGTTTGCATCTACATACCACTTGTAGATCGCGTGCGGAAGCTTGCAAGGTGATGATGTAGTCGTACTCGACGTGATTCGAATCACCGATGACCAAGTGCTGAACAGACAGCACCTCCGTGTTCAACACACGTACGGGACGGGAGACGTCTCCTCCTTCTTGATCCAGCAAGGGGGAAGGAGAGGTTGAGGAAGACAGCTCCACCGGCAGCACGACGGCGTGGTGATGGTGGAGAGGCAGTACTCCGACAGGGCTTCGCCAAGCACACAACGGAGGAGGAGAGGTGTTGGGGAGGGGAGGGCTGCGCCTTGGAGGGTGGTCCGGCTGCCCTCCCCTCACCCCTCTATTTATAGGGGGAAGGGAGAAGGGGGCCGGCCCCCTAGAACCCATCTAGGGGGGGGTGCGGCGGCCTAGGGGAGAGGGGAGAGGGTGGCTTGCCCCCCAAGCCAAGGGGGGCGCCCCCTCTAGGGTTCCCCCCTCAACCCTAGGCGCATGGGCCCAAGGGAGGGGGTGCGGCCAGCCCACCAGGGGCTGGCTCCCTGCCCCACGCAGCCCATGTGGCCCCCCGGGAGGGGTGGCCCCTCCCGGTGGACCCCCGGAACCCTTCCGGTGGCCCCGGTACAATACCGGTATGACCCCGAAACTTCCCGGTGTCCGTTTGACAACTTCCCATATATAAATCTTTACCTCCGGACCCTTCCGGATCTCCTCGTGACGTCCAGGATCCCATCCGGGACTCCGAACAACATTCGGTAGTCACATACTAGTCTTCCTAATAACCCTAGCGTCACCGAACCTTAAGTGTGTAGACCCTACGGGTTCGGGAGACATGCAGACATGACCGAGACGCTCTCAGTCAATAACCAACAGCGGGATCTGGATACCCATGATGGCTCCCACATGCTCCTCGATGTTGTCATCGGATGAACCACGATGTCGAGGATTCGATCAAACCCTGTATGCAATTCCCTTTGTCAATCGGTACGTTACTTGCCCGAGACTCGATCGTCGGTATCCCAATACCTTGTTCAGTCTCGTTACCGGCAAGTCACTTTACTCGTACCGTAATGCATGATCCCGTGTCCAACACCTTGGTCACATTGAGCTCATTATGATGATGCATTACCGAGTGGGCCCAGAGATACCTCTCCGTCATACGGAGTGACAAATCCCAGTCTCGATCCGTGTCAACCCAACAGCTACTTTCGGAGATACCTGTAATGCACCTTTATAGTCACCCAGTTACGTTGTGACGTTTGATACACCCAAGGCACTCTTACGGTATCCGGGAGTTACACGATCTCATGGTCGAAGGAAGAGATACTTGACACTGGCAAAGCTCTAGCAAAACGAACTACACGATCTTTTATGCTATGCTTAGGATTGGGTCTTGTCCATCACATCATTCTCCTAATGATGTGATCCCGTTATCAACGACATCCAATGTCCATAGTCAGGAAACCATGACTATCTGTTGATCACAACGAGCTAGTCAACTAGAGGCTCACCAGGGACATATTGTGGTCTAAGTATTCACACGTGTATTACGATTTCCGGATAATACAGTTATAGCATGAATAAAAGACATTTATCATGAACATTGAAATATAATAATACTTTTATTATTGCCTCTAGGGCATATTTCCAACAGTCTCCCACTTGCACTAGAGTCACCAATCTAGTTACATTGTGATGAATCGAACACCCATAGAGTTCTGGTGTTGATCATGTTTTGCACGCGAGAGAGGTTTAGTCAGCGGATCTGCGACATTCAGATCCGTGTGCACTTTGCAAATCTCTATGTCTCCATCTTGAACATTTTCACGGATGGAGTTGAAACGACGCTTGATGTGCCTGGTCTTCTTGTGAAACCTGGGCTCCTTGGCGAGGGCAATAGCTCCAGTGTTGTCACAGAAGAGTTTGATCGGCCCCGACGCATTGGGTATGACTCCTAGGTCGGTGATGAACTCCTTCACCCAAATCGCTTCATGCGCTGCCTCCGAGGCTGCCATGTACTCCGCTTCACACGTAGATCCCGCCACGACGCTCTGCTTGCAGCTGCACCAGCTTACTGCTCCACCATTCAACATATACACGTATCCGGTTTGTGACTTAGAGTCATCCAGATCTGAGTCGAAGCTAGCGTCGACGTAACCCTTTACGACGAGCTCTTCGTCTCTTCCATAAACGAGAAACATGTCCTTCGTCCTTTTCAGGTACTTCAGGATATTCTTGACCGCTGTCCAGTGTTCCTTGCCGGGATTACTTTGGTATCTTGCTACCAAACTTACGGCAAGGTTTACATCGGGTCTGGTACACAGCATGGCATACATAATAGATCCTATGGCTGAAGCATAGGGGATGACACTCATCTCTTCTTTATCTTTTGCCGTGGTCGGTGACTGAGCCGAGCTCAATCTCACACCTTGTAACATAGGCAAGAACCCCTTCTTGGACTGATCCATTTTGAACCTCTTCAAAATCTTATCAAGGTATGTGCTTTGTGAAAGACCTATGAGGCGTCTCGATCTATCTCTATAGATCTTGATGCCTAATATATAAGCAGCTTCTCCAAGGTCCTTCATTGAAAAACACTTATTCAAGTAGGCCTTAATGCTGTCCAGAAATTCTATATTATTTCCCATCAAGAGTATGTCATCTACATATAATATGAGAAATGCTACAGAGCTCCCACTCACTTTCTTGTAAACGCAGGCTTCTCCATAAGTCTGCATAAACCCAAACGCTTTGATCATCTCATCAAAGCGAATGTTCCAACTCCGAGATGCTTGCACCAGTCCATAAATGGATCGCTGGAGCTTGCATACTTTGTTAGCGTTCCGAGGATCGACAAAACCTTCCGGCTGCATCATATACAGTTCTTCCTTAAGATGCCCGTTAAGGAATGCCGTTTTGACGTCCATTTGCCATATCTCATAATCATAGTATGCGGCAATTGCTAACATGATTCGGACGGACTTCAGCTTCGCTACGGGAGAGAAAGTCTCGTCGTAGTCAATCCCTTGAACTTGTCGATAACCCTTAGCGACAAGTCGAGCCTTATAGATTGTAACATTACCATCCGCGTCCGTCTTCTTCTTAAAGATCCATTTGTTTTCTATCGCTCGCCGATCATCGGGCAAGTCTGTCAAAGTCCATACTTTGTTTTCATACATGGATTCTATCTCGGATTTCATGGCTTCAAGCCATTTGTTGGAATCCGGGCCCGCCATCGCTTCTTCATAGTTCGAAGGTTCATTGTTGTCTAACAACATGATTTCCAGGACAGGGTTGCCGTACCACTCTGGTGCGGAACGTGTCCTTGTGGACCTACGAAGTTCAGCAGTAACTTGATCCGAAGTACCTTGATCATCATCATTGTTTTCCTCTTCAGTTGGTGTGGGCATCACAGGAACGGTTTCCTGCGCTGCGCCACTTTCCCGCTCAAGAGGTAGTACTTCATCGAGTTCTACTTTCCTCCCACTTACTTCTTTCGAGAGAAACTCTTTTTCCAGAAAGCATCCGTTCTTGGCAACAAAGATCTTGCCTTCGGATCTTAAGTAGAAGGTATACCCGACAGTTTCCTTAGGGTATCCTATGAATACGCATTTTTCCGACTTGGGTTCGAGCTTTTCAGGTTGAAGTTTCTTGACATAAGCATCGCATCCCCAAACTTTTAGAAACGACAGCTTAGGTTTCTTTCCAAACCATAATTCATACGGTGTCGTCTCAACGGATTTAGACGGTGCCCTATTTAAAGTGAATGTAGCTGTCTCTAGAGCGTATCCCCAAAATGATAGCGGTAAATCGGTAAGAGACATCATAGACCGCACCATATCCAATAGGGTGCGATTACGACGTTCGGACACACCGTTTCGCTGAGGTGTTCCAGGCGGCGTGAGCTGTGAAACGATTCCACATTTCCTTAAGTGTGTACCAAATTCGTGACTTAAGTATTCTCCTCCACGATCTGATCGTAAGAATTTTATCTTTCGGTCACGTTGATTCTCTACCTCATTCTGAAATTCCTTGAACTTTTCAAAGGTCTCAGACTTGTGTTTCATTAAGTAGACATACCCATATCTACTCAAGTCATCTGTGAGAGTGAGAACATAACGATATCCTCCGCGAGCCTCAACGCTCATTGGACCGCACACATCGGTATGTATGATTTCCAACAAGTTGGTTGCTCGCTCCATTGTTCCGGAGAACGGAGTCTTGGTCATTTTGCCCAAAAGGCATGGTTCGCACGTGTCAAACGATTCATAATCAAGAGACTCTAAAAGTCCATCGGCATGGAGCTTCTTCATGCGCTTGACACCAATGTGACCAAGGCGGCAGTGCCACAAGTATGTGGGACTATCGTTATCAACTTTAAATCTTTTGGCATCTACACTATGAACATGTGTAATATTACGCTCGAGATTCATTAAGAATAAACCATTGACCATCGGAGCATGACCATAAAACATATCTCTCATATAAATCGAACAACCATTATTCTCAGACTTAAATGAGTAGCCATCTCGTATTAAACGAGATCCAGATACAATGTTCATGCTCAAACTTGGCACTAAATAACAATTATTAAGGTTCAAAACTAATCCCGTAGGTAAATGTAGAGGCAGCGTGCCGACGGCGATCACATCGACTCTGGAACCATTCCCGACGCGCATCGTCACCTCGTCCTTCGCCAGTCTCCGTTTATTCCGCAGCTCCTGCTGTGAGTTACAAATATGAGCAACGGCACCGGTATCAAATACCCAGGAGTTACTACGAGTACTGGTAAGGTACACATCAATCACATGTATATCAAATATACCTTTGGTGTTGCCGGCCTTCTTATCCGCTAAGTATTTGGGGCAGTTCCGCTTCCAGTGACCCTTCCCCTTGCAATAAAAGCACTCAGTCTCAGGCTTGGGTCCATTCTTTGACTTCTTCCCGGTAACTGGCTTACCAGGCGCGGCAACATCTTTGCCGTCCTTCTTGAAGTTCTTCTTACCCTTGCCCTTCTTGAACTTAGTGGTCTTATTGACCATCAACACTTGATGTTCTTTCTTGATTTCAGCCTCTGCTGACTTCAGCATCGAGAACACTTCAGGAATGGTCTTTTCCATCCCCTGCATGTTGTAGTTCATCACAAAGCTCTTGTAGCTTGGTGGGAGCGACTGGAGGATTCTGTCAATGACCGCCTCATCTGGGAGGTTAATGTTCAGCTGGGTCATACGGTTGTGCAACCCAGACATCTTCAGGATGTGCTCACTGACAGAACTGTTTTCCTCCATCTTACAACTGTAGAACTTGTCGGAGACATCATATCTCTCGACCCGGGCATGAGCTTGAAAAACTAGTTTCAGCTCTTCGAACATCTCATATGCTCCGTGGTGCTCAAAACGCTTTTGGAGCCCCGGTTCTAAGCTGTAAAGCATGCCGCACTGAACGAGGGAGTAATCATCAGCACGAGACTGCCAAGCATTCATAATGTCTTGGTTCTCTGGGACGGGAGCGTCACCTAGCGGTCCTTCTAGGACATATTGTTTCCTGGCAGCTATGAGGATGATCCTCAGGTTCCGGACCCAGTCCGTATAGTTGCTGCCATCATCTTTCAGCTTGGTTTTCTCTAGGAACGCGTTGAAGTTCATGTTGACATTAGCGTTGGCCATTGATCTACAAGACATATTTGCAAAGGTTTTAGACTAAGTTCATGATAATAAAGTTCTAATCAAATTATGAACTCCCACTTAGATTAGACATCCCTCTAGTCATCTAAGTGTTACACGATCCGAGTCGACTAGCCCGTGTCCGATCATCACGTGAGACGGACTAGTCATCGTCGGTGAACATTCTCATGTTGATCGTATCTTCCATACGACTCGTGTTCGACCTTTCGGTCTCCGTGTTCCGAGGCCATGTCTGCACATGCTAGGCTCGTCAAGTTAACCCTAAGTGTTTTCGCTGTGTAAAACTGTCTTACACCCGTTGTATGTGAACGTAAGAATCCATCACACCCGATCATCACGTGGTGCTTAGAAGCGACGAACTGTAGCAACGGTGCACAGTTAGGGGAGAACACTTCTTGAAATTTTTGTAAGGGATCATCTTATTTACTACCGTCGTCCTAAGTAAACAAGATGCATAAACATAATAAACATCACATGCAATTATATAGTTGTGACATGATATGGCCAATATCATATAGCTCCATTGATCTTCATCTTCGGGGCTCCATGATCATCTTGTCACCGGCTTGACACCATGATCTCCATCATCGTGTCTTCATGAAGTTGTCACGCCAACGACTACTTCTACTTCTATGACTAACGTTTAGCAATAAAGTAAAGTAGTTTACATGGCGTTATTCAATGACACGCAGGTCATACAAAAAATAAAGACAACTCCTATGGCTCCTGCCGGTTGTCATACTCATCGACATGCAAGTCGTGAATCCTATTACAAAGAACATGATCTCATACATCACAATTCATCATTCATCACAACTTCTGGCCATATCACATCACATGATCAATCGCTGCAAAAACAAGTTAGACGTCCTCTAATTGTTGTTGCATCTTTTACGTGGCTGCAATTGGGTTCTAGCAAGAACGTTTTCTTACCTACGAATCACCACAACGTGATTTTGTCAACTTCTATTTACCCTTCATAAGGGCCCTGTTCATCGATTCCGCTCCAACTAAAGTGGGAGAGACAGACACCCGCCAGCCACCTTATGCAACTAGTGCATGTCAGTCGGTGGAACCGGTCTCACGTAAGCGTACGTGTAAGGTTGGTCCGGGCCGCTTCATCCCACAATACCGTTGAGCAAGAAAAGACTAGTAGAGGCAAGTAAGATGACAAAATCCACGCCCACAACAAAATTGTGTTCTACTCGTGCAAAGAGAACTACGCATAGACCTAGCTCATGATGCCACTGTTGGGGAACGTTGCAGAAAATTAAAATTTTTCCTACGGTTTCACCAAGATCCATCTATGAGTTCATCTAAGCAACGAGTCAAGGGAGAGAGTTTGCATCTACATACCACTTGTAGATCGCGTGCGGAAGCTTGCAAGGTGATGATGTAGTCGTACTCGACGTGATTCGAATCACCGATGACCAAGTGCTGAACGGACAGCACCTCCGCGTTCAACACACGTACGGGACGGGAGACGTCTCCTCCTTCTTGATCCAGCAAGGGGGAAGGAGAGGTTGAGGAAGACAGCTCCACCGGCAGCACGACGGCGTGGTGATGGTGGAGAGGCAGTACTCCGACAGGGCTTCGCCAAGCACACAACGGAGGAGGAGAGGTGTTGGGGAGGGGAGGGCTGCGCCTTGGAGGGTGGTGCGGCTGCCCTCCCCTCACCCCTCTATTTATAGGGGGAAGGGAGAAGGGGGCCGGCCCCCTAGAACCCATCTAGGGGGGGGGTGCGGCGGCCTAGGGGAGAGGGGAGAGGGTGGCTTGCCCCCCAAGCCAAGGGGGGCGCCCCCTCTAGGGTTCCCCCTCAACCCTAGGCGCATGGGCCCAAGGGAGGGGGTGCGGCCAGCCCACCAGGGGCTGGCTCCCTGCCCCACGCAGCCCATGTGGCCCCCCGGGAGGGGTGGCCCCTCCCGGTGGACCCCCGGAACCCTTCCGGTGGCCCCGGTACAATACCGGTATGACCCCGAAACTTCCCGGTGTCCGTTTGACAACTTCCCATATATAAATCTTTACCTCCGGACCCTTCCGGATCTCCTCGTGACGTCCAGGATCCCATCCGGGACTCCGAACAACATTCGGTAGTCACATACTAGTCTTCCTAATAACCCTAGCGTCACCGAACCTTAAGTGTGTAGACCCTACGGGTTCGGGAGACATGCAGACATGACCGAGACGCTCTCAGTCAATAACCAACAGCGGGATCTGGATACCCATGATGGCTCCCACATGCTCCTCGATGTTGTCATCGGATGAACCACGATGTCGAGGATTCGATCAAACCCTGTATGCAATTCCCTTTGTCAATCGGTACGTTACTTGCCCGAGACTCGATCGTCGGTATCCCAATACCTTGTTCAGTCTCGTTACCGGCAAGTCACTTTACTCGTACCGTAATGCATGATCCCGTGTCCAACACCTTGGTCACATTGAGCTCATTATGATGATGCATTACCGAGTGGGCCCAGAGATACCTCTCCGTCATACGGAGTGACAAATCCCAGTCTCGATCCGTGTCAACCCAACAGATACTTTCGGAGATACCTGTAATGCACCTTTATAGTCACCCAGTTACGTTGTGACGTTTGATACACCCAAGGCACTCTTACGGTATCCGGGAGTTACACGATCTCATGGTCGAAGGAAGAGATACTTGACACTGGCAAAGCTCTAGCAAAACGAACTACACGATCTTTTATGCTATGCTTAGGATTGGGTCTTGTCCATCACATCATTCTCCTAATGATGTGATCCCGTTATCAACGACATCCAATGTCCATAGTCAGGAAACCATGACTATCTGTTGATCACAACGAGCTAGTCAACTAGAGGCTCACCAGGGACATATTGTGGTCTAAGTATTCACACGTGTATTACGATTTCCGGATAATACAGTTATAGCATGAATAAAAGACATTTATCATGAACATTGAAATATAATAATACTTTTATTATTGCCTCTAGGGAATATTTCCAACAAAAACATGAGAGTTTGGAGCTTGACTCAAAGACGCGTGCGTCCGAGCTCGCGGCAGCTATTGAAAATGCCAAGTCTGCCAAGGCCGAATCCCAGAAGGCCCTCCAGGAGTTGGATGCGGTGAAGAAGATAGTGGCGGGTAAGGCATTCTTTATGCAAAGCAAACACATAAAAGTGAGCTACTTGTTACTTACCCGAATCCGGAGCTCTCCAGGAGCATTCGCAGATCTACCCCGTAGCGTGTCCGATGCCGCCGCATTCTATCAAGCCGAGGAGGGCAGCTCGATAGAGAAGGTGTTCTGGTCTCAGTATGCTGAGGTCGGACACCCCGTGCCCCTGAGCGACCAGCTGAAGCAACTGGTCGAGCTCCACAAGGTGGCCGAACAGGCCATGAAGGGCCTCATAGTTCGGCTGTGGCCTGGAGAGGCTCTGCCTGGGAGCAACTTCGGGCTGGTGCGGCGGCTGGTGGAGGCCTGTCCGAGGCTCGAAGTCATCAAGCGCTCCGTCTGCATCGAAGGTGCCCGTAGGGCCCTTGCCCGCGCTAAGGTGCACTGGGGCAAGCTGGATGCTGAGAAGCTTGTGAAGGACGGGCCACCGCTGGGGAAAGAGCATCGCAAGCCCAAGAATTATTACAAGGACGTTCTAAAGGGTGCCCGCCTTATGGCGGATGAATGTTCCAGGGATGTAATTTTTGAGTAAAACTCGCTCGTTCTGTCCTGTGCGCTGAAAACTTGTTCATATGCGCTAAGCAATGCTTTTGGAATTTAAAATATTACCTTCTGTGCGGCTGTTTATCAATTTTGAGAGATGGCGAGTCGTCGGCTTCTGCCCGCGTGCCACTAGTGTTGGGGTGTTCGGGATAAACCTGAGCGCTCTTTTTCCCATGTTTGGGTCCTTCGAGGGAGGCACTCGGCACAACGAACAAGGCAATCGGACTATAATGCGTGAACACTCTCACTTAGCCATAGAATTCTATAATTTTAAATTTCGTTGAAGCCCCTGGTATTCGGAAGATCGAGTTTGGGGCGCTATCCACGCCTTGGCCGGACAAAGCTGACTCCTTGCTCTAAGCGGCATAAGTCTTTAGGGACTCGAAAAACCTCTTGAACATCGACCAGCTCTCGCTTCATCATGACAGTCAGTTTTAGATTTCTCTACTGAGGTGCTCGGCCCAGCTCAACTGGGGCACAATCGCAGTAGTTCTCCTAGTGCTACCTTAGCCGATATAGCGGAACGTAAGGCACCAAAGCATAGGAGTCGGGCAAACCCAACTATTGACCCAAGACATGATTCGGAGGTGATGCATATAATGCTATAAGTTTGGGGTGCCGCACTTGTTAAAGTGTTCGGGCTTCTCACACCATATTGAGGGGTACTAAAGCCCCTGTCGTATTTTGGCCGTACCAAAGTGTACGGGTGCAACATGTCGTTAAGGAACATATATTTGTGAAAAAGAGTAATGCAAAAATAGACAAAAGCTATGCATTGTTTATTAAAAAGGGCTGCGATCAAGGCAGAACGATACAAATAATGCGATAAGCAAAAGGTTGGACTATTTAACATATCTGTTCCAGGGGCAGGCTGCGGAATGGTATGCGAAACAGGTATACTGCTCGTGATAGAGACCACCTGGGAGTTCCGTAATGCGGTGTGGCTTGTCTGCTTCCCTGGTTCTTGCATCGTTTGTGCGGCAATTGTACTGCCGGACAGGCCTTCCGAAGAATGGAGTCCTGAAGGTAAGAGAAAATTAAAAAATCGGCAGCCCCTAGTGCGGTTTAAGCCGTGTTTCGGGCGTGCTGTGATGGTGCCCCTCCCCCTGTACCCATGGTATTTCGAGAGTGTAGTTATGTACGCGAAGCACTGGTGTCGCATTTTCGTGAGGGCTGGGGTTGGGGTCGCACTGCTATGCCTGCTTGGAACGTGCCAGGCGGTCCTATTGTAGGTTACTCCGAGCGCGCTTGACGGTGTCCGGACGTTTAATGGCCGGATTGGAGAACTGCCTGGAGAGGCTGCTTTGTACTTCCACTGCAAGGGACGCCATGTGCTCCTCCGTTTGGAGGGAGCGTTCGGTGTTTCCATTGACCGTAATTACCCCTCGAGGGCCTGGCATCTTGAGATTAAGGTATGCATAGTGTGGTACCGCATTGAACTTGGCGAATGCGGTTCACCCAAGCAGTGCATGATAGCCACTGCGGAACGGGACTATGTCGAAGATTAACTCCTCGCTTCAGAAATTATCCGGAGATCCGAAGACCGCTTCAAGTGTAACTGAGCCTATACAGTTGGCCTCTACACCTGGTATGACGCCTTTAAAGGTTGTTTTGGTGGGCTTAATCCTCGAGGGATCTATGCCCATTTTCCGCACTGTATCCTGGTAAAGCAGGTTCAGGCTACTGCCGCCGTCCAAAAGGACTCTAGTGAGATGAAATCCGTCAATAATTGGGTCTAGAACCAATGCGACAAATCCGCCATGACGGGTGCTAGTGGGATGGTCCCTTCGATCAAAGGTAATAGGGTAGGAGGACCATGGGTTGAACTTTGGGGCAACTGGCTCTATCGTGTATACGTCCCTTAACGCGCGCTTCCGCTCCCTCTTGGGGATGTGGGTTGCATATATCATGTTCACCGTCCGCACTTGTGGGGGAAAACCCTTCTGTCCACTTTTGTTCGGCGGCCGGGGCTCTTCATCGTCATCGCTATGCAGCCCCTTGTCTTTATTTTCGGCATTTAACTTACCTGCCTGCTTGAACACCCAACAATCCCTGTTGGTGTGATTGGCCGGCTTTTCAGGGGTGCCATGTATCTGGCACAAGCGGTCGAGTATAAGGTCCAAACTGGACGGGCCCTTAGTATTTCTTTTGAATGGCTTTTTCCGCTGACCGGATTTATAGCCTCTGAATTCGGCATTAACTGCCGTATCCTCAGCATTGTCACCGTTAATGCGGCGCTTCTGCTTGTTGCGACGCGACCTGCCACTACTGTCTCTGGTATCCGAATTACCATGGTTCTTGGTCATATTGTTGCTACGAGCAAGCCAGCTGTCTTCTCCCACACAAAAGCAGGTCATGAGTGTCGTGAGCGCTGCCATAGATTTTGGCTTTTCCTGTCCAAGGTGTCGGGCAAGCCACTCGTCACGGATATTGTGCTTGAAGGCTGCTAGGGCCTTTGTGTTTGGACAGTCGACTATTTGATTTTTCTTTGTTAGGAACTGTGTCCAGAATTGCCTGGCCGATTCCTCTGGCTGCTGAATTATGTGGCTTAGGTCATCGGCGTCTGGTGGTCGCACATAAGTGCCCTGGAAATTGTCGAGGAATGCGGCTTCCAGGTCCTCCCAACAACTGATTGATTCTGCCGGCAAGCTGTTAAGCCAATGCCGAGCTGGTCCTTTAAGCTTGAGTGGGAGGTATTTGATGGCGTGTAGATCATCGCCGCGGGCCATGTGGATATGAAGGAGATAATCCTCGATCCATACCACAGGATCTGTTGTGCCATCATATGATTCGATGTTTGCGGGTTTGAAACCCTCGGGGATTTGATGATCCATTACTTCATCTGTGAAGCATAGTGGGTGTGCGGTGCCTCTGTACTGGGCTATATCACGACGTAGCTCAAATGAGCTTTGTCTGCTGTGTTCGGCCCTACCGGATTTGCTGTATCCGGCGTGACGGTTAACGTCTCGAGTCGTGGGGCGCCCACGCGATCCGTAGATCGATCTTGTTTGCCTTGCCTTGTCCTCCAATATATCTCGCAGGTCTGGCGCATTTTCCCGTGCCTTGGTCGGGGTGCGGCTTGAGTGGAGGGCCGAGAGGCCTCTCTGTCACGGCCACGAGGTGGCCGGTCGGCCGTATCATGTGTTGGTGATGTAGGTTTAAGTGCTTCCTCCTCTAATCGGGGTAGCAACCTGCGCTTTTTGTAGCTCTTGGAGGGGCATTCAAGTTCATACTCTTCGGCCGCAAGGACTTTAGTCCATCTGTCGGCTAGCAAATCTTGATCAGCTCTAAGCTGTTGCTGTTTTTTCTTGAGGCTGCTTGCCGTGGCCATAAGCCTGCATTGAAAACGCACTTGCTCGACAGGATCCTCTGGCACGACGAATTCGTCATCGTCAAGGCTTGCCTCGTCTTCGGAGGGAGGCATATAATTATCATCCTCGACCTCTCTGTCTGCCGCTCTCTCATGAGGGATGGCTTCTCCATCCTCCTGTGCTGAATCTTGCTGGAGGGGGTTTTCTTCGGCACTCTCCGGAGTATTATTATCTCCCGTGCCGGAATCACTGTATTTGCTTTGGCGGGATTTTGAGCGGCGCCGCCGACGCTGGCGCTTAGGCTGTTTCTTGGAGGGGTCATCCTCCGCTATTCCATCGCCATCTCCTTCTTTTGGGGTGTCCACCATGTATATGTCATATGACGAGGTGGCTTTCCAGTGCCCTATAGGCGCTGGTTCTTGATCGTCTCCTGCATCGGCATCCATACCGTCGATGTCTTCGGAGTCGAAGTCGAGCATGTCGGTTAAATCATCGATAGTGGCTAAAAGTGGGTGGTGGGTGGGTTTTGAATTTCTTCATTGTCCGTATCCCAACCTTGCTGACCGTAGTCCGGCCAGGGCTCTCCTGATAAAGAGAGAGACTTTAGTGTCTTCAGAATATCGCCGAAAGGCGAGTGCTAAAAGATGTCCGCGGCAGTAAACTCCATGATCGGCGCCCAATCGGATTCGATCGGCAGGGGCGTGGAGGGCTCGGAGTCCGGAGAGGAGTCCGGCTCCTTGGAGTCACGAGCCTCGCGGAGTGCGGGGCTGGTGTTTGGCTCGATCGTCGTTGGGATCGCAGCCCCTGAGGCGGCGTCCAACCACCCATCCTCGATCAGCGCCGTTGGCTCCGAATTAAGGGTCGAAGTCGATGCGGGCGTGGCCTCCAGGGCACTGTTCGGCGGCAGAGCTAGATCATGCCCGTCGTGACAGTGCGGCGCGCTCGGCAGTGGCTCCAATCCGTCGAAGATCAAGTCCCCGCGGATGTCAGCCGTGTAGTTTAAACTTCCAAATCTGACCTGACGGCCAGGGGCATAGCTTTCGATCTGCTCCAGATGGCCAAGCGAATTGGCCTGCAGTGCGAAGCCGCCGAAGACGAAGATCTGTCCGAGGAGAAAGGCCTCACCCTGGACTACGTCGCTATTGATGATCGTAGGAGCCATCAAGCCTAACGGCGACGACACAGAGTAACTCTCATTGAAAGCACCAATGTTGGTGTCAAAACCGGCGGATCTCGGGAGGGGGTCCTGAACTATGCGTCTAGGCTGGATGGTAACATGAGGCAGGGGACATGATGTTTTACCCAGGTTCGGGCCCTCTTGATGGAGGTTAAACCCTATGTCCTGCTTGATTAATACTGATGATACGGGTAATACAAGAGTAGATCTACCACGAGATCAGAGAGGCTAAACCCTAGAAGCTAGCCTATGGTATGATTGTTGTTCTGTCCTACGGACTAAAACCCTCCGGTTTATATAGACATCGGAGAGGGTTAGGGTTACACAAAGTCGGTTACAATGGTAGGAGATCTACATATCCATATCGCCAAGCTTTCCTTCCACGCCAAGGAAAGTCCCTTCCGGACACGGGACGAAGTCTTCAATCTTGTATCTTCATAGTCCAGGAGTCCGGCTGAAGGTATAGTCCGGCTATCCGGACACCCCCTAATCCGGGACTCCCTCAACCGGCCATAGTCAAATTCGATTTAACTAAAGTTGGAGAAACAGACACCCGCCAGCCACCTTTATGCAAAACAAGTTGCATGTTTGTCGTTGGAACCGGTCTCATGAACGTGGTCATGTAAGGTTGGTCTGGGCCGCTTCATCCAACAATACCGCCGAATCAAAATAAGACGTTGCTGGTAAGCAGTATGACTATTATCGCCCACAACTCTTTGTGTTCTACTCGTGCATATCATCTGCGCATAGATCTGGCTCTGATGCCACTGTTGGGAAAATGTAGCATGCAATTTCAAAATTTTCCTACGATCACGCAAGATCTATCTAGGAGATGCATATCAACGAGAGGGGGAGAGTGTGTTTATGTACCCTCGTAGACCTAAAGTGGAAGTGTTAGGTTAACACGGTTGATGTAGTCGAACGTCTTCGCGATCCAACCGATCAAGTACCTAACGTACGGCACCTCCGAGTTCAGCACATGTTCAGCTTGATGACGCCCTCGAACTCTTGATCCAGCAGAGGGTCGTGATGACCCACAAGTATAGGCGATCTATTGTAGTCCGTTCGATAAGTAAGAGTGTCGAACCCAACGAGGAGTAGAAGGAAATGATAAGCAATTTTCAGTAAGGTATTCTCTGCAAGCACTGAAATTATCGGTAACAAATAGTTTTGTGATAAGGTAATTTGTAACGGTAGCAAGTAATAAAAGTAAATAAGGTGAAGCAAGATGTCCCAAACCTTTTTGTAGCAAAGGACAAGCCTGGACAAACTCTTATATAAAGGAAAGCACTCCCGAGGACACATGGGAATTATCATCAAGCTAGTTTTCATCACGTTCATATGATTCGTGTTCGGTACTTTGATAATTTGATATGTGGGTGGACCGGTGCTTGGGTTGACCTTCCTTGGACAAGAATCCCACTTATGATTAACCCCTATTGCAAGCATCCACAACTACAACAGAAGTATTAAGGTAAACCTAACCATAGCATGAAACATATGGATCCAAATCTGCCCCTTACGAAGCAACGCATAAACTAGGGTTTAAGCTTCTGTCACTCTAGCAACCCATCATCTACTTATTACTTCCCAATGCCCTCCTCTAGGCCCAAACAATGGTGAAGTGTCATGTAGTCGATGTTCACATGACACCACTAGAGGAAAGACAACATACATCTCATCAAAATATCGAACAAATACCAAATTCACATGACTACTTATAGAAAGACTTCTCCCATGTCCTCAGGAACAAACGTAAATACTCAAAAATCATATTCATGTTCATAATCAGAGGGGTTTATGCATAAAGGATCTGAACATATGATCTTCCACCAAATAAACCAACTAGCATCAACTACAAAGAGTAATCAACACTACTAGCAACCCACAGGTACCAATCTGAGGCTTTGGGACAAAGATTGGATACAAGAGATGAACTAGGGTTTGAGATGAGATGGTGCTGGTGAAGATTTTGATGGAGATTGACCCCTCCTGATGAGAGGATCATTGGTGATGACGATGGTGATGATTTCCCCCTCTCGGAGGGAAGTTTCCCCGGCAGAACAGCTCCGTTGGAGCCCTAGATTGGTTTCGCCAAGGTTCCACCTCGTGGCGGCGGAGTTTCGTCCCGTGAGATAGCTTATGATTTTTTTCCTCGACGAAAGATCTCATATAGCAGAAGATGGGCATTAGAGGGCTGCCAGGGGGCCCACGAGGCAGGGGGCACGCCCAAGGGGGTAGGGTTTCGCCCAATATTTTTTATATATTCTGAAACTTTCTCCCGTGAAGTTTCAGGACTTTTGGAGTTGTGCAGAATAGGTCTCTAATATTTGCTCCTTTTCTAGCCTGGAATTCTAGCTGCCGGCATTCTCCCTCTTCATGTAAACCTTGTAAAATAAGAGAGAATAGACATAAGTATTGTGACATAATGTGTAATAACATCCCATAATGCAATAAATA
This sequence comes from Triticum aestivum, assembly GCF_018294505.1. NCBI lineage: Eukaryota > Viridiplantae > Streptophyta > Magnoliopsida > Poales > Poaceae > Triticum > Triticum aestivum. The sequence continues at coordinate 492,163,152 of NC_057794.1, read as the reverse complement.
TCGATATAAAAGCATGATGCAAAATGGACGTATCAACTCCCCCAAGCTTAGACCTCACTTGTCCTCAAGTGAAAGCCGATATCGATAAATATGTCCACATGTTTAGAGATAGAGGTGTCGATAAAATAAAATACAGACATGAGGGCATCATGATCGTTCTTATAACAACAACATGTATAAATGTTGTCATATGATTTCTTATGCTAAAGTAACAATTCATTCACAATTTCAAGTATGAATCATAAACTTCATTGAGAACCAACAAACTATAATCTCAGTCATTGAAGCAATTGCAATTTATCATAACCTCAGAAAGAGTCAATATAAGAGCTTTTCAGCAAGTCCACATACTCAACTATCATTTAGTCTTTCACAATTGCTAACACTCACGTGATATTTATGGTTATGAAGTTTTAGTCAGACACAGAGAAAGATAGGGGCTTATAGTTTTGCCTCCCAACCTTTTACCTAAAGGGTAATGTCAACAATAATAGTTCATGAAAACTCACATCCAATTAGCTATATATATCAGGATCTTTCCAACACATTGTGCTTGCCAAAGGATAAAATGTAAAAAGGAAAGGTGAAGATCACCATGACTCTTGCATGAAGTATAAGACAAGAATAAAAAGATAGGCCCTTCGCATAGGGAAGCAGAGGTTGTCATGTGCTTTTATGGTTAGATGCACGAAGTCTTAATGCAAAAGAACGTCACCTTATATTGCCACTTGTGATATGGAACTTTATTATGCAGTCTGTCGCTTTTATTTCTTCCACATCACAAGATCGTATAAAGCTTATTTTCTCCACACTAATAAATCATACATATTTAGAGAGCAATTTTTATTGCTTGCAATGATGACAACTTACTTGAAGGATCTTAATCAATCCATAGGTAGATATGGTGGACTCTCATGACAAAACTGGGTTTAAGGATATTTGGAAGCACAAGTAGTATCTCTACTTGGTGCAAAGAATTTGGCTAGCATGAGAGGGAAAGGCAAGCTCAACATGTTGGATGATCCATGACAATATAATTTATTTCAAATGTAAGAAAACATAACCCATTACGTTGTTTTCCTTGTCCAACGTCAACTCTTTAGCATGTCATATTTTAATGAGTGCTCATAATCATAAAAGATGTCCAATATAGTATATTTATATGTGAAAACCTCTCTTTATTTATTACTTCCTATTAATTGCAAATATGACCAAAACTATGTTTGTCAACTCTCAACAACTTTCATTCATCATACTCTTTATATGTGAAGTCATTACTCTCCATAAGATCCATATGATCTCTTTATTTGTTTTTATTCTTTCTCTTTTATTTCATTCCCTCAAGATCATAGCAAAATAATCAAGCCCTTGACTCAACACTAATCTTTATTATATATAGCTCACGGACTCGATTACATAGAAGGATCATAAAGCAAAACTCAAAACTAGATCATACTAAAACTTTATTCTACTAGATCAAGATATTACCAAAAGGATCGAACTAAGAAAAAGGTAAAGGTAAAAGTGTGATGGTGATACGATACCGCGACACTCCCCCAAGCTTGGCAGTTGCCAAGGGGAGTGCCCATACCCATGTGTTTATGTTTCCTTCTTCGGGGGTGGTGATGTGATATTCTTGGTGATGATGCCCCTAAGGATGCGATTCTCTTCCTCGAGCTTATTGACTTGCTGCTTGAGGTCCATTATTTCCTTACGGAGCTTGCCCGTGATGGCTAAGGCTCCTTTCACCCAAGGATGTTGCATAGCTGCGGGAGAACAAGTAACACTCTTTTTCATATTTTCATAAGAAAGAAATCTAACGTTGGAAGGGATGACTGAGTTTAGAATAACTGAGCTTTGTAGTTCCACCATCGTGAATCCAGCTCGGAAACGAGAAGTAACTTCTTCATCCTCCTCCATGTCATCTATCCTATTCAAGTCAGCCTCCATCTCTTCCTCAGTTGATGGCCCAAAGTGTCAGGATTGCTGTTCTCTCTTGGACTGACTCTTGAGAAGACATCTTGCTCTATTACTACAGCAGAAACAAATTGAAACAAAACAGAGGATATGCATGGTATGGTGGTCAAAACCTTCGGGAGATTATATAGTGAATTTTTACCAACCAAAAGAAGTATCATGCAAGAAAACAGAGTCCGGAGAGCACACGAGGTGCCCACGAGGCAGGGGGCGCGCCCAGGGGGTAGGGCGCGCCCTCCACCCTCGTGGACGCCTCGTGTCCTTCCCGGACTGCTTCATATTTTCCTGTTTTCTTAATTATCCCAAAACAGAGAAAAATTGCTATTAGAACTGTTTTGGAGTCGGTTTACTTACTGTACCTCATACCTATTCCTTTTCGGAGTCTGAAACGTTCTGGAAAGTGTCCCTTTTGTATTCCTCCGGGGTTACGGTTTCAATAACATTAGTTTCAACATTTATAGGATTACCTGAGATATAATGTTTGATTCTTTGACCATTCACCACCCTCGGATTCGTGCCTTCGAAGTTGTTGATTTTTATGGCACCGGAATGGTAGACCTCCTCGATAACGTAAGGACCTTCCCATTTAGAGAGGAGTTTTCCTGCAAAAAATCTTAAACGAGAGTTGTATAACAGTACATAGTCACCTACATTAAACTCACGTTTTTGTGTCCTTTTATCATGCCATCTTTTAACTTTTTCTTTAAAAAGTTTGGCATTCTCATAAGCTTGGGTTCTCCATTCATCAAGTGAGCTAATGTCAAAAAGCCTCTTCTCACCGGCAAGTTTGAAATCATAATTGAGGTCTTTAATGGCCCAATATTCCTTATGTTCTAGTTCGGGAGGTAAGTGACATGCTTTTCCATAAACCATTTTATACAGAGACATACCCATCGGATTTTTATATGCAGTTCTATAAGCCCATAATGCATCATCAAGTTTCTTGGACCAATTATTTCTAGATCTATTAACAGTCTTTTGCAAAATTAATTTAAGCTCTCTATTGCTCGGTTCTACTTGACCACTAGACTGTGGGTGATAAGGAGATGCCATTCTATGATTAACATCATACTTAGCAAGCATTTTACGAAAGGCACCATGAATAAAATGTGAACCACCATCAGTCATTAAGTATCTGGGGACTCCAAACCTCGGAAAAATAACTTCTTTAAGCATCTTAATAGAGGTGTTATGATCAACACTACTGGTTGGAATAGCTTCTACCCACTTAGTGACGTAATCAACAACAACTAAAATATGTGTATAGCCATTAGAGGAAGGAAACAGTCCCATATAGTCAAAGGCCCAAACATCAAATGGTTCAATAACAAGTGAATAATTCATAGGCATTTCTTGACGTCTACTAATATTACCAATTCTTTGACATTAATCACAAGACAAGACAAACTTACGGGCATCTTTGAAGAGAGTAGGCCAATAAAAACCGGATTGCAATACCTTATTTGCAGTTCTATCACCAGCATGGTGTCCTCCATAAGCCTCAGGGTGACACTTGCGTAGGATCTGTTCCTGTTCATGCTCAGGTACACAATGTCTAATGACACCATCTACTCCTTCTAAATAAAGGTGTGGGTCATCCCAAAAGTAATGTCTTAAATCATAGAAGAACGTTTTCTTTTGCTGGTATGTGAAACTAGGTGGTATAAATTTAGCAACAATATAATTAGCACAATCAGCATACCGTGGAGCAGTACGAGAGGCATTTATGACAGCTAATTGTTCATCAAGAAAGCTATCATCAATAGGTAGTGGTTCATCAAGAACATGCTCTAACCTAGACAAGTTGTCTGCAACGGGGTTCTTGATACGTCTCCAACGTATCTATAATTTTTGATTGCTCCATGCTATATTATCTACTATTTTGGACATTATTGGGCTTTATTATCCACTTTTATATTATTTTTGGGACTAACCTATTAACCGGAGGCCCAACCCAGAATTGCTGTTTTTTGCCTGTTTTAGGGTTTCGAAGAAAAGGAATATCAAATGGAGTCCAAACGGAATGAAACCTTCAGGAACGTGATGTTCTCAACGAACAAGACCCGGGAGACTTGGACCCTACGTCAAGACACAAAATAGGAGGCCACGAGGTAGGGGGCGCGCCTACCCCCCCCCCCCCCCCAAGCGCGCCCTCCACCCTCATGGGCCCCCTGTTGCTCCACCGACGTACTCCCTCCTCCTATATATACCTACGTACCCCCAAACGATCAGATACGGAGCCAAAAACCTAATTCCACCGCCGCAACTTTCTGTATCCATGAGATCCCATCTTGGGGCCTGTTCCGGAGCTCTGCCGGAGGGGGCATCGATCACGGAGGGCTTCTACATCAACACCATAGCCCTTCCGATGAAGTGTGAGTAGTTTACCTCAGACCTACGGGTCCATAGTTATTAGCTAGATGGCTTATTCTCTCTTTTTGGATCTCAATACAATGTTCTCCCCCTCTCTTGTGGAGAACTATTCGATGTAATCTTCTTTTTGCGGTGTGTTTGTTGAGACCGATGAATTGTGGGTTTATGATCAAGTTTATCTATGAACAATATTTGAATCTCCTCTGAATTCTTTTATGTATGATTGATTATCTTTGCAAGTCTCTTCGAATTATCAGTTTGGTTTGGCCTACTAGATTGAGCTTTCTTGCAATGGGAGAAGTGCTTAGCTTTGGGTTCACTCTTGCGGTGTCCTTTCCCAGTGACAGTAGGGGCAACAAGGCACGTATTGTATTGTTTCCATCGAGGATAACAAGATGGGGTTTTCATCATATTGCATGAGTCTATCCCTCTACATCATGGCATCTTGCTTAAGGCTTCTGTTTTTAACTTAATACTCTAGATGCATGCTGGATAGCGGTCAATGAGTGGAGTAATAGTAGTAGATGCAGGCACGAGTCGTTCTACTTGTCTCGGACGTGATGCCTATATACATGATCATACCTAGATATTCTCATAGGTATGCTCAATTCTGTCAATTGCTCAACAGTAATTTGTTTACCCACCATAGAATACTTATGCTCTCGAGAGAAGCCACTAGTGAAACTATGGCCCCGGGGTCTATCTTCATCATATCAATCTCCTACTACTTAGTCATTTCCTTTGCTTTTTACTTTACCTTTATTTTACTTTGCATCTTTATCACAAAAATACCAAAAGTATTATCTTATCATATCTATCAGATCTCACTCTCGTAAGTGCCCGTGTAGGGATTGACAACCCCTATTCGCGTTGGTTGCGAGGATTTATTTGTTTTGTGCGGGTACGAGGGACTTGCGCATAGCCTCCTACTGGATTGATACCTTGGTTCTAAAAAACTGAGGGAAATACTTACGCTACTTTGCTGCATCATCCCTTCCTCTTCGGGGAAAACCAACGCAGTGCTCAAGAGGTAGCAGTTCTCAGCTCCCTTTCTATCAATAATATGCAAATCAAATTCTTGTAGCAAGAGAACCCATCTAATAAGTCTAGGTTTATCATCTTTCTTTTCCATAAGACATTTAATAGCAGCATGATCAGTGTGAACAGTTACTTTAGAATCAACAATATAAGGTCTGAACTTATCACAAGCAAATACAACTGCTAAAAATTCCTTTTCAGTAGTAGCGTAATTTCTCTGGGCACTGTCCAGAGTCTTACTAGCATATTGGATAACATTTAATTTCTTATCAACACTTTGTCCTAGAACATCCCCTATAGCATAATCACTAGCATCACACATGATTTCAAATGGTAGATTCCAATCAGGAGGATGAACAATAGGTGCAGAAATCAAGGCTTTCTTAAGTATTTCAAATGCTTCTACACAATCATCATAAAAAACAAACGGAACATCTTTTTGTAAGAGATTAGTCAGAGGCTGAGTAATTTTAGAGAAGTCCTTAATGAACCTCCTATAAAAACTGGCATGACCAAGGAAACTTCTTATACCTTTGATGTCCTTGGGACACGACATCTTTTCAATAGCATCAACTTTAGCTTTATCAACTTCAATACCTCTTTCAGAAATTTTATGCCCCAAGACAATACCTTCATTAACCATAAAGTGGCACTTCTCCCAATTCAAGACAAGATTAGTTTCTTCACATCTCTGCAAAACTCGATCAAGGTTGCTTAAGCAATCATCAAAAGAAGTTTCATATACAGAAAAATCATCCATGAATACATCAACAATCTTTTCACAAAAGTCAGAGAATATAGGAGTCATACATCTTTGAAAGGTAGCAGGTGCATTGCATAAACCAAAAGGCATACGTCTATAAGCAAAGGTACCAAAAGGGCAAGTAAAAGTTGTCTTTTCTTGATCCTCTTTTGACACAGGTATTTGAGAGAAACCATAATAACCATCTAGAAAGCAAAAATGTGTATGTTTGGACAATCTTTCTAGCCTTTGATCAATAAAAGGTAAAGGGTAATGATCCTTTTTAGTAGCTTGATTTAATTTGCGGAAATCAATTACCATTCTATAACCCGTAACAATTCTTTGTGGGATCAGTTCATATTTATAATTAGGAACAACAGTAATACCTCCCTTCTTAGGGACACAATGGACAGGACTTACCCACTGACTATCAACAACGGGATAAATTATACCTGCCTCTAGAAGCTTTAGTATTTATTTCTTACCACTTCTTTCATCTTAGGATTTAACCGTCGTTCGTGATCAACAACCGGTTTCACATCTTTCTCCAATTTTATTTTGTGCTGGCATAGAGTGGGACTAATGCCCTTAATATCATCAAGAGTATATCCAATAGCAGCACAGTGCTTCTTCAGAGTTTTCAATAATTTCTTTTCTTGATGCTCTGAAAGGTTAGCACTAATAATAACAGGATATATCTCTTTCTCACCAAGATAAGCATATTTAAGAGTATCAGGTAAAGGTTTAAGCTCAAACACAGGGTCACCCTTGGGTGGAGGAGGATCCCCTAGAATTTCAACAGGCAGGTTGTGTTTCAAAATAGGCCCCTGTTTAAAGAATACTTCATCTATTTCCCTTCTTTCATTCATAAACATATCATTTTCATGGTCTAGCAAATATTGCTCTAAAGGACCATTAGGAGGCACGGCAATAGAAGCAAGACCAATAATTTCATCTTTACTAGGCAATTCTTTATCATGGGGTTGTCTACGAAACTTAGCAAAATTAAACTCATGAGACATATCCCCAAACCAATAGAAGCAATATCCTTATTGCAGTCTATCTTAGCATTAACAATATTCAAGAAGGGTCTACCAAATATAATGGGACAAAAGTCATCTTGTGGGGAACCAAGAACAAGAAAATCAGCAGGATATTTAACTTTCCCACACAAGACTTCAACATCTCTAACAATCCCAACTGGTGAAATAGTGTCTCTATTGGAAAGTTTAATAGTAACATCAATTTCCTCTATCTCAGGAGGTGCAATATCATGCATAATTTCTTTATATAGGGAATGAGGTATTGCACTTGCACTAGCACCCATATCACATAAGCCATGATAGCAATGATCTCCTATTTTAACAGAAATAACAGGCATGCCTACAACAGGTCTATGTTTATTTTTACTATCGGGTCTAGCAATTCTAGCAGCTTCATCACAGAAGTAAATAACATGCCCATCAATATTATCGGCCAAGAGATCTTTAACCATAGCAACACTAGGTTCAACTTTAATTTGCTCAGAGGGTGTAGGTGTTCTAGTATTACTCTTAAGAACTACAGTTGAAGCTTTAGCATGATCCTTTATTCTAACAGGGAAAGGTGGTTTCTCAATATAAGTAGTAGGAACAACAGGATCATTATAAGTGATAGTATTTTATTAAACTTTAATAGGTGCAACTACTTTTACTTCAATGGGAGGGTTATATTTAAGCCACTTCCCCTTGGGAGATTAACATGAGTAGCAAAGGATTCATAGAAAGAAGCTACTATCTCAGAGTCAAGTCCATATTTAGTGCTAAATTCATGGAAAGCATTGGTATCCATAAAAGATTTAACACAATCAAACTTTGGTGTTATACCTGACTCCTTACCTTCGTCGAGATCCCAATCTTCAAAGTTGCGTTTAATTCTTTCAAATAAATCCCATTTGAATTCAATAGTCTTCATCAAAAAAGAACCAGTATAAGAAGTATCGAACATGGAGCGATTATCGAGAGAAAGCCGAGCATAAATTTTTTGAATAATAATTTCTCTTGAGAGATCATGATTGGGGAATGAATATAACATTGACTTAAGCCTCCCCCAAGCTTGAGCGATGCTTTCTCCTTCGCGAGGCCAAAAATTATATATATAATTACGATCACGATGAACAAGATGCATAGGATAAAACTTCTGATGAAATTCCAATTTCGATCGGTTGTAGTTCCATGATCCCATATCATCACATAGCCTAAACCATGTCAATGCCTTTCCCTTAAAAGATAAAGGGAAGACCTTCTTCTTGATAACATCCTCAGGCATACTTGCAAGCTTAAATAATCCACAAACTTCATCCATATGGATTAGGTGCAAGTCGGGATGTAATGTTCCATCACCTGTGAAAGGATTAGCTTGCAGTTTCTCTATCATACCTGAAGGGATTTCAAAGTAAACATTTTCAGTAGGTTCATTAGGTTGAGGAGAAACTCTTTGCTCTACTGGTCGGCGGGAAGATACCCCGAACAAGCCCCTCAAAGGATTATGTTCCATAGTAACAAGTGACAGTAAATTTCAGCACACTATATAAATTTTTCCTTACCAAATTCCACCTACCAAAGGCGCTTCACTCCCCGGCAACGGCGCCAGAAAATACTCTTGATGACCCAAAAGTATAGGGGATCTATCGTAGTCCTTTCAATAAGTAAGAGTGTCGAACCCAACGAGGAGCAGAAGGAAATGATAAGCAGTTTTCTGTAAGGTATTCTCTGCAAGCACTAAAATTATCAGTAACAGATAGTTTTGTGATAAGGTAATTTGTAACAGGTAGCGAGTAATAAAAGTAAATAAGGTGCAACAAGATGGACCAATCCTTTTTGTAGCAAAGGACAAGCCTGGACAAACTCTTATATAAAGGAAAGTGCTCCCGAGGACACATGGGATTTATCGCCAAGCTAGTTTTCATCGTGTTCATATGATTCGCATTGGGTACTTTGATAATTTGATATGTGGGTGGACCGGTGCTTGGGTATTGCCCTTCCTTGGACAAGCATCCCACTAATGATTAACCCCTATTGCAAGCATTCGCAACTACAACATAAGTATTAAGGTAAACCTAACCATAGCATGAAACATATGGATCCAAATCAGCCCCTTACGAAGTAACACATAAACTAGGGTTTAAGCTTTTGACACTCTAGCAACCCATCATCTACTTATTACTTCCCAATGCCCTCCTCTATGCCCAAACAATGGTGAAGTGTCATGTAGTCGACGTTCACATGACACCACTGGAGGAAAGACAACATACATCTCATCGAAATATCGAATGAATACCAAATTCACATGACTACTTATAGCAAGACTTCTCCCATGTCCTTAGGAACAAACATAACTACTCACAAATCATATTCATATTCACAAACAGAGGGGTGTTAATATGCATAAAGGATCTGAACATATGATCTTCCACCGAATAAACCCACTAGCATCAACTACAAAGAGTAATCAACACTACTAGCAACCCACAAGTACCAATCTGAGGATTTGGGACAAATATTGGATACAAGAGACGAGCTAGGGTTTCAGATGAGATGGTGCTGGTGAAGATGTTGATAGAGATTGACCCCTACCGATGATAGGATCGTTGGTGATGACGATGGTGATGATTTCCCCCTCCGGGAGGGAAGTTTCCCCGGCAGAACAGCTCCGCCGGAGCCCTAGATTGGTTCCGCCAAGGTTCCGCCTCGTGGCAGCGGAGTTTCGTCCCGTGAGCTAGCTTATGATTTTTTCCTCGATGAAAGACCTCATATAGCATAAGATGGGCATCAGAGGGCTGCCAGGGGGGCCATGAGGCAGGGGGCGCACCCCCCACCCTCGTGAATGGTGGGTGGCCCCCCTCTGGTACTTCTTTCGCCCAATATTTGTTATATATTCTCAAACTTTCTCCCGTGAAGTTTCAGGACTTTTGGAGTTGTGCAAAATAGGTCTCTAATATTTTCTCCTTTTCCAGCCCAGAATTCCAGCTGCCGGCATTCTCCCTCTTCAAGTAAACCTTGTAAAATAAGAGAGAATAGGCATAAGTATTGTGACATAATGTGTAATAACATCCCATAATGCAATAAATATCGATATAAAAGCATGATGCAAAATGGACGTATCAAGAGTGTGTCCACGTACCCTCGTAGACCGAAAGCGGAAGCGTTAGGTTAACGCGGTTGATGTAGTCGAACGTCTTCGCGATCCAACTGAGCAAGTACTGAACATATGGCACCTTCGAGTTCAGCACATGTTCAGCTTGATGACGTCCCTCGAACTCTTGATCCAGCAGAGGGTCGAGGGAGAGCTTCGTCAGCTAAGGATGGCAATGGGTCGGGTTTGGATCGGGTTGAACAATCTCAAATCCATATCCATGTCCATGAAGACAGTCTTTGCCTGCCCATGAAAAAATCCATGGGTGAAAAATTGTGTCCATGTCCAAATCCGATGGATATCCATACCCAGTGGATATCCATTGGGTCCTCTCGAGACATATAAATAAGACACAACACAATATTAACATAAACTCTTCCATTCTTCATCTCGTGGTAGGCTAGGCTTCACTTATGGTAAATCAACATCCACTAACAACCTAAGATCATTTAGTATTTTTCTAACAGATGAGAATGACGAGTCATTTAAGAAGGAGGTAAAAATAAGGGAAGGGGTGTTGAAGTATGTTACAGAGAGGATTGAGTGTCAACTAAAAAAGTTACGATGGGGATTATGTAATTTCTTATGCATGTTTTAGATACAAAAAGTGTAAAATTGTTGTGGGAAATACGACCGTGGGGCAGGGATAGCAGATTTCCCCTCATTAAGTCATACTATCGGGTCGGGTTTGGGTATATCCATGGGTACAAGATTATATCCATGCCTTATCCACGAACAATTGGGTCGGGTTTCGGCGTCGCCCATGGACACAAAAGCATATCCAAACTCTATCCATTCGGGTCGAATATCCATAGATATCCATGTCCATGGATAAAATTTCCATCCTTATCGTCAGCACGACGGCGTGGTGATGGTGATGGTGATGTGATTCGCCCAGGGCTTTGCCTAAGCACTATGACGCTATGACCGGAGGAGTAAACTGTGGAGGGGGGCACTGCACACGGCTAAGATAACAATTGTTGTTGTTTTGGGGTGCCCCCTGCCCCCGTATATAAAGGAGGAGGGGAGGAGGCAGCCGGCCTAGAGGGGTGTGCCATGGGGGGTCCTACTAGGACTCCTAGTCCTAGAAGGATCCCCCTTTCCTTCTCTGGAGTGGGAAAGGGGAAAAGGGAGAGGGAGTAGGAGAGGGAAAGGGGGGCGGCGCCCCCTCCCCTAGTCCAATTCGGACTCCCATGGGAGGGGTGGCTGCTACCTCTTGAGCACTTGCATTGGTTTTCCCTTGAAGAGGAAAGGGTGATGCGGCAAAGTAGCGTAAGTATTTCCCTCAGTTTTTGAGTACCAAGGTATCAATCCAGTAGGAGGCCACGCATGAGTCCCTCGCACCTACACAAACAAATAAATCCTTGCAACCAACGTGATAAGGGGTTGTCAATCCCTACACGGTCACTTAGAGAGTGATATCTGATAGATATTTGTATTTTTATGATAAAGAGAAATAAAAGATGCAAAGTAAAATAAAAGGCAATAAAAATAACTAAGTATTGGAAGATTAATATGATGGAAGATAGACCCGGGGGCCATAGGTTTCACTAGTGGCTTCTCTCAAGAGCATAAGTATTCACGGTGGGTAAACAAATTACTGTTGAGCAATTGACAGAATTGAGCATAGTTATGAGAATATCTAGGTATGATCATGTATATAGGCATCACGTCCGAGACAAGTAGACCGACTCCTGCCTGCATCTACTACTATTACTCCACACATCGACCGCTATCCAGCATGCATCTAGAGTATTAAGTTCAAGAGAACAGAGTAACGCTTTAAGCACGATGACATGATGTAGAGGGATAAACTCATGCAATATGATATAAACCCCATCTTGTTATCCTCGATGGCAACAATACAATACGTGCCTTGCTGCCCCTACTGTCACTGGGAAAGGACACCGCAAGATTGAACCCAAAGCTAAGCACTTCTCCCATTGCAAGAAAGATCAATCTAGTAGGCCAAACCAAACTGATAATTCGAAGAGACTTGCAAAGATAACCAATCATACATAAAAGAATTCAGAGAAGATTCAAATATTGTTCATAGATAAACTTAATCATAAACCCACAATTCATCGGTCTCAACAAACACACCGCAAAAGAAGATTACATCGAATAGATCTCCACAAGAGAGGGGGAGAACTTTGTATTGAGATCCAAAAAGAGAGAAGAAGCCATCTAGCTAATAACTATGGACCCGTAGGTCTGAAGTAAACTACTCACACTTCATCGGAGAGGCTATGGTGTTGATGTAGAAGCCCTCCGTGATCGATGCCCCCTCCGGCGGAGCTCCGGAAAAGGCCCCAAGATGGGATCTCGTGGATACAGAAAGTTACGGCGGTGGAATTAGGGTTTTGGCTCCGTATCTGGTAGTTTGGGGGTACGTAGGTATATATAGGAGGAAGGAGTACGTCGGTGGAGCAACAGGGGGGCCCACGAGGGTGGAGGGCGCGCCTGGGGGGGGGTAGGCTGCCCCCCTACCTCGTGGCCTCCTGGTTGATGTCTTGACGTAGGGTCCAAGTCCTCTGGATCATGTTCGTTCCGAAAATCACGTTCCCGAAGGTTTCATTCCGTTTGGACTCCGTTTGATATTCTTTTTCTGCGAAACCCTAAAATAGGCAAAAAAACAGCAATTCTGGGCTGGGCCTCCGGTTAATAGGTTAGTCCCAAAAATAATATAAAAGTGTATAATAAAGCCCAATAATGTCCAAAACAAAATATAATATAGCATGGAACAATCAAAAATTATAGATACGTTGGAGACGTATCAAGCATCCCCAAGCTTAATTCCTGCTCGTCCTCGAGTAGGTAAATGATAAAAACAGAATTTTTTATGTGGAATGCTACTTGGCATAATTTCAATGTAATTCTTCTTAATTGTGGTATGAATATTCAGATCCGAAAGATTCAAGACAAAAGTTCAATATTGACATAGAAATAATAATACTTCAAGCATACTAACTAAGCAATTATGTCTCTTCAAAATAACATGGCCAAAGAAAGTTATCCCTACAAAATCATATAGTCTGGCTATGCTCTATCTTCACCACACAAAGTATTTAAATCATGCACAACCCCGATGACAAGCTAAGCAATTGTTTCATACTTTTGGTGTTCTCAAACTTTTTCAATCTTCACGCAATACATGAGCGTGAGCCATGGACATAGCACTTTAGGTGGAATAGAATGGTGGTTGTGGAGGAGACAAAAAAGGGAAGATAGTCTCACATCAACTAGGCGTATCAACGGGCTATGGAGATGCCCATCAATAGATATCAATGTGAGTGAGTAGGGATTGCCATGCAACGGATGCAGTATAGCTATAAGTATATGAAAGCTCAACAAAAGGAAGTAAGTGGGTGTGCATCCAACTCGCTTGCCCATGAAGACCTAGGGCATTTTGAGGAAGCCCATCATTGGAATATACAAGCCAAGTTCTATAATGAAAAGTTCCCACTAGTATATGGAAGTGATAACATAGGAGACTCTCCATTATGAAGATCATGGTGCTACTTTGAAGCACAAGTGTGGTAAAAGGATAGTAGCATTGTCCCTTCTCTCTTTTTCTCTCATTTTTTGGGCCTTTTCTTTTTTTATGACCTCTTTTTTTTGTCTGGAGTCTCATCCCGACTTGTGGGGGAATCATAATCTCCATCATCCTTTCCTCACTTGGGACAATGCTCTAAAAATGATGATCATCACACTTTTATTTACTTACAACTCAACAATTACAACTCAATACTTAGAACAAAATATGACTCTATGTGAATGCCTCCGGCGGTGTACCGGGATATGCAATGAATCAAGAGTGACATGTATGAAAGAATTATGAACGGTGGCTTTGCCACAAATACAATGTCAACTACATGATCATGCAAAACAATATGACAATGATGGAGCGTGTCATAGTAAACGGAATGGTGGAAAGTTGCATGGCAATATATCTCGGAATGGCTATGGAAATGCCATGATAGGTAGGTATGGTGGCTGTTTTGAGGAAGGTATATGGTGGGTGTATGATACCGGCGAAAGGTGCGCGGTATTAGAGAGGCTAGCAATGGTGGAAGGAAGAAAAGTGCGTATGATCCATGGACTCAACCTTAGTCATAAAGAACTCATATACTTATTGCAAAAATCTACAAGTTATCAAAGCAAAGTATTACGCGCATGCTCCTAGGGGGATAGATTGGTAGGAAAAGACCATCGCTCGTCCCCGACCGCCACTCATAAGGAAGACAATCAATAAATAAATCATGCTCCGACTTCATCACATAACGGTTCACCATACGTGCATGCTACGGGAATCACAAACTTTAACACAAGTATTTCTCAAATTCACAACTACTCAACTAGCATGACTCTAATATCACCATCTCCATATCTCAAAACAATTATCAAGTATCAAACTTCTCATAGTATTCAACACACTCATAAGAATTTTTTTATTAATCTTGAATGCCTAACATAATTAAAGCAAATTACCATGCTGTTTTGTAGGACTCTCAAAATAATCTAAGTGAAGCATGAGAGAACAATAGTTTCTATAAAACAAATCCACCGACGTGCTCTAAAAGATATAAGTGAAGCACTAGAGCAAAAACTATATAACTCAAAAGATATAAGTGAAGCACATAGAGTATTCTAACAATTTCCGAATCATGTGTGTCTCTCTCAAAAGGTGTGTACATCAAGTATTATTGTGGAAAACTAACAAATAAAGACTTAAATAATACAAGATGCTCCAAGCAAAACACATATCATGTGGTAAATAAAAATATAGCTCCAAGTAAAGTTACCGATGGAAGTAGACGAAAGAGGGGATGCCTTCCGGGGCATCCCCAAGCTTTGGCTTTTAGGTGTCCTTAGATTATCTTGGGGTGCCATGGGCATCCCAAGCTTAGGCTCTTGACACTCCTTGTTCCATAATCCATCAAATCTTTTACTCAAAACTTGAAAACTTCACAACACAAAACTTAAAGTAGAAAATCTCGTGAGCTCCGTTAGCGAAAGAAAACAAAACACCACTTCAAGGTACTGTAATGAACTCATTCTTTATTTATATTGGTGTTAAACCTACTGTATTCCAACTTCTCTATGGTTTATAAACTATTTTACTAGCCATAGATTCATCAAAATAAGCAAACAACACACGAAAAACAGAATCTGTCAAAAACAGAACAGTCTGTAGTAATCTGTAGCTAACGCAAGATCTGGAACCCCAAAAATTCTAAAATAAATTTCTGGACGTGAGGAATTTATCTATTAATCATCTGCAAAAATAATTAACTAAATATCACTTTCCAAATAAAAATGGCAGCAATTCTCGTGAGGGCTAAAGTTTCTGTTTTTTACAGCAAGATTAAAAAGACTTTCCCCAAGTCTTCCCAACGGTTCTACTTGGCACAAACACTAATTAAACACAAAAAACACAACCAAAACAGAGGCTAGATAAATTATTTATTACTAAACAGGAGCAAAAAGCAAGGAATAAAAATAAAATTGGGTTGCCTCCCAACAAGCGCTATCGTTTAACGCCCCTAGCTAGGCATAAAAGCGAGGATAGATCTAGGTATCTTTAGTTGTTAATTCTTTAATGAGACATCTATCACCTTTAGGAGTTTCTTTCCTTTTATCAATAATCAAACTTCTAGGCACAAGATCGAAAAAATCATTAGTAGCAAATGGTTCCTTAATGATAGCAAAAAGATTAGGATGAATACTTATAGATTTGAGATCCGCAGTTTCTTTGCTAGAGGGTTCACCCTTATTCTTAGGAACATACATAGGCTTGGAGATTTTAGTTGGAGGACTTGGAGTATTCTTTACGGAAGAAAAGGTGGTTTCCAAGTTGGTAATGATACCCTCAAGTTTATCGATTCTAGTGGAATCATGATTTATTCTTTCATTAACTATAGGTTCCTTCTCCTTAATATTTTTCAAAATTACTCCTACTTTAGATCCATATTGGGTAATTTGGTTGTGGATCTTTTTATCGAAATTTTCAATTAACTCAACGGTAGCAACTTTATTTTCAATAATTTCAAGTTTTTGCATTACATGCTCCAAAGTTAACATAGTTCCATTAACCAAAAGAGGGGGTGAGCCAAATAAATCTATCATAGCATTATAGGAATCAAAAGTGTGGCTACCCAAGAAGTTCCCTCCGATAATGGTATCAAGGACATATCTGTGCCAAGGAATAGCACCTACATAAAAATTGCGAAGAAGAATAGAAGTAGATTGCTTCCTGGTAGATCTATTTTGAGCATTGCTAATTCTATACCAAGCTTCTTTTAGGTTTTTTCCTTCCCTTTGCTTAAAATTAAGAACTTCATTTTCGGGAGACAACGGAGAAGATAGGGGACTAGCCATAATGACAAGCAAGCAATCCAACACACAAGCAAACAAGAAACGGGAAAAAAGAGGCGAATAGAGAAAGAGAGGGAGGATGGAGAGAGAGAGGCCGAATAAAATGGCAAGGGTGAAGTGGGGGAGAGGAAAACGAGAGGCAAATGGCAAATAATGTAATGCGGGAGATAAGGATTTGTGATGGGTACTTGGTATATTGACGTTTGCATAGACCTCCCTGGCAACGGCGCCAGAAATCCTTCTTGCTACCTCTTGAGCACTTGCGTTGGTTTTCCCTTGAAGAGGAAAGGGTGATGCAGCAACGTAGCGTAAGTATTTCCCTTAGTTTTTGAGAACCAAGGTATCAATCCAGTAGGAGGCCACGCACGAGTCCCTCGCACCTACACAAACAAATAAATCCTCGCAACCAACGCGATAAGGGGTTGTCAATCCCTACACGGTCACTTACGAGAGTGAGATCTGATAGATATGATAAGATAATATTTTTGGTATTTTATGATAAGAATAAAGATGCAAAGTAAAATAAAAGGCAATAAAAATAACTAAGTATTGGAAGATTAATATGATGGAAGATAGACCCGGGGGCCATAGGTTTCACTAGTGGCTTCTCTCAAGAGCATAAGTATTCACAGTGGGTAAACAAATTACTGTTGAGCAATTGACAGAATTGAGCATAGTTATGAGAATATCTAGGTATTATCATGTATATAGGCATCACGTCCGAGACAAGTAGACTGACTCCTGCCTGCATCTACTACTATTACTCCACACATCGACCGCTATCCAGCATGCATCTAGAGTATTAAGTTCAAGAGAACAGAGTAACGCTTTAAGCAAGATGACATGATGTAGAGGGATAAACTCATGCAATATGATATAAACCCCATCTTGTTATCCTCGATGGCAACAATACAATACGTGCCTTGCTGCCCCTACTGTCACTAGGAAAGGACACCGCAATATTGAACCCAAAGCTAAGCACTTCTCCCATTGCAAGAAAGATCAATCTAGTAGGCCAAACCAAACTGATAATTCGAAGAGACTTGCAAAGATAACCAATCATACATAAAAGAATTCAGAGAAGATTAAAATATTGTTCATAGATAAACTTGATCATAAAACCACAATTCATCAGTCTCAACAAACACACCGCAAGGGAAGATTACATCGAATAGATCTCCACAAGAGAGGGGGAGAACTTCGTATTGAGATCCAAAAAGAGAGAAGAAGCCATCTAGCTAATAACTATGGACCCGTAGGTCTGAAGTAAACTACTCACACTTCATTGGAGAGGCTATGGAGTTGATGTAGAAGCCCTCCGTGATCGATGCCCCCTCCGGCGGAGCTCCGAAAAGGCCCCAAGATGGGATCTCGTGGATACAGAAAGTTACAGCGGTGGAATTAGGGTTTTGGCTCCGTATCTGGTAGTTTGGGGGTACATAGGTATATATAGGAGGAAGGAGTACGTCGGTGGAGCAACAGGGGGCCCACGAGGGTGGAGGGCGCGCCTGGGGGGGGGGGGTAGGCGCCCCCCTACCTCGTGGCCTCCTGGTTGATGTCTTGACGTAGGGTCCAAGTCCTCTGGATCATGTTCATTCTGAAAATCATGTTCCCGAAGGTTTCATTCCGTTTGGACTCCGTTTGATATCTTTTTCTGCGAAACCCTAAAATAGGCAAAAAAAACAACAAATCTGGGCTGGGCCTCCGGTTAATAGGTTAGTCCCAAAAATAATATAAAAGTGTATAATAAAGCCCAATAATGTCCAAGATAGAATATAATATAGCATGGAATAATCGGAAATTATAGATACGTTGGAGACATATCAGTGGCCACCCCTTGTGGGTTGTCCCCTCTCTCTCCTGTGGCCCATGAGGCCCATGACTTCCCCCGGGGGGTTCGGTAACCCCTCGGTACTCCGGAAAAATACCCGAACCACTCGAAATCATTCTGGTGTCCGAATACCATCTTCCAATACATCAATCTTTACCTCTCGACCATTGAGAGACTCCTCGTCATGTCTGTGATCTCATCTGGGACTCCGAACAATCTTCGGTCACCAAAACACATAACTCATAATACAAATCGTCCTCGAACGTTAAGCGTGCGGACCCTACGGGGTCGAGAACTATGTAGACATGACCGAGACACATCTTCGGTCAATAACCAATAGCGGAACTTGGATGCTCATATTGGTTCCTACATATTCTACGAAGATCTTTATTGGTCAAACTGTAATGACAACATACGTTATTCCCTTTGTCATCGGTATGTTACTTGCCCGATATTTGATTGTCGGTATCATCATACCTAGTTCAATCTCGTTACCGGCAAGTCTCTTTACTCGTTCCGAAATGCATCATCCCGCAACTAACTCATTAGTCACATTGCTTGCAAGGATTATAGTGATGTGCATTACCAAGAAGGCCCAAAGATACCTCTTCGATACTCGGAGTGACAAATCCTAATCTCGATCTATGCCAACCCAAAAAACACCTTCACACCTGTAGAGCATCTTTATAATTTTTCCCTACTGCAAAGGAATATATTTTATTTAACTACAAAGTTTGTTGAAAAACATTGAGAATGGTAAACCCCATCTCAATCCCAATTAAAGGTAATCATTAAAAACCCAACAAATTAATTATAGAGTGATGAGATCCACATGATAATCCAAGAACTAGATACTCAAGATGTCCATAACCAGGGACACGGCTAACCATGATTAGTTTATACACTCTACAGAGGTTTGTGCACTTTTCTCCACAAGACTCGATCTCCTCCGTCATATTTCTCGCACTACATGATGTTTGAGAAACGGATGACCGAGACACAGTCTTTCCGAAGAGGTCCCCTTAATCGATAGATAGGCTTGTACACCTACAATCCCCTACATCTACTAGCCCATCATGGAAAGGTTTCCCACAACTTACTCAACTATGCTAGAGCCCATATTGGCATGTGGCTGCACACGGAAGTTTCTAGCATGAATAATCTTATGATCCCTTTGAGTCTGGGTGGCAGTCCATAGGAGAATCACACGGTACCCCGGATTTCCAAAATACAGGCAATCACTGGGTTCCCCAGGTGCTTCAATCCACCCAGATGTGTATTAAAGTTGCCACCTTAAGTTGAACCATTAATTAACAATACTCACATCTGTCATGGATGCACTCAAACCCAAACCACGTCTATGAGCATAGCATAGCAATATAAGCAACATAGAAGTAACTCCCAAAGGTTTGATAATAAACAGGTGAATAGGTACTACCTCATCTACTTCCCAAAACCCACATATTAATCAGATCCTAATCATGCAATTGTTTGAGGATTGATCTAATGCAATAAAACTGGGTAGTAAAGGGGTATGATCAAAGTGTTACTTGCCTTGTTGATGATCCGTGAAACCTAGAGACTCGTAGTAGCACGCTTCGCACTCCGGGTACTCTATCGCAATAAAACAAGCATACAATAAGCAATCAAGCAAAGATGCATGGGTAAAACTCAAATAAGAAGATCTAACCAGAAAGTTCAACCTAAGAACTCCGCTTTACAAAAAGAATCAAATCAAACGAAGCAACGAAACTCAAACTGCGAAAGAAACAAGCTTCATTTACTAATATGGACTAAAGTCAAATTTTACAGTAGCAAAAACTTGTTTAAGTTGATTAAATAGAAATAGGGCTTCGAGACGAAACTCTAGTCGCTTGAATCGCCTGATTCCGATAAACGAGCGAAAAGATAAACTAAAATGAAAATCGGATCAGAAATCACGATCGAAAATAATTGCGAAAAATCTGAGAAAAAGAAAAACTGACGAACAGGCTAACGAACGAATGTTCATTATCTGCGGCTAAACGGTGAAAACCATTCGTTAAAACAAACGTACGGACGAACATCCGCTATATAACTAAACCAAAAAAAATGATCTAAATAAGAAAACGCATCTAGGTTTTTACCAAAAAAAATCGAACCGGTCAAAGAAAACCGGCGGCGGCGAGGTGGCGGGGCGGCGGCGCGGCTCCGGCGAGTTGGCGGCGGGGCGGCTCCGGCGAGTCGGCGGCGCGGCGGTGGCGGGCGGCGGCGGCGGCGGCAGCGGGGCGCGGCTAGGGTTTTGTCCTCGGCGGGCTGGTGGGCTGCGAGGCTGCGCCTCGGCGGCTTTTAAAGCCTCCCCCCAGGCGGAGTCCCAGGCGGATACGGCCCAAAGTCGGTTTCCTTTTTAAAATGAAAAAAATATTCCACGTAGAAAAACGAATAAAAGAAATATTGAACGGACTCGAAAAATCCTGAAATAAATTTTCCCCGTCCTCTAAAAATCTACCGGACAAGGTGAACATTTATTTGGGACTCTAGTGCAATTCTTAAAAACGCATATTTTTCCTAATTCAAATAAAATAGCGATAAAAATCAGAATAAAACTCTTATTTGATTTTAACATTAAATCTCCAATATTTCTTTATTTTGAGGAAGTCATTTTATCCTCTCTCTTTTATTCTTATAAAAAAATATTCAAAGAGAAAATAATTAAAATCAAATGATCCTCTTTTCAAGATTCGAGAAAAACTCAAATATGACAATAACGAAATTCCCAACTCTCTCTGTGGGTCCTTGAGTTGCGTAGAATTTCTAGGATCAAGTCAAAATGCAATAAAATATGATATGCAATGATGACCTATTGTATAACATTCCAAATTGAAAATTTGGGATGTTACAAACCTACCCCCGTTAAGATGAATCTCGCCCTCGAGATTCGGGTTGGCTAGAAAATTGGTGAGGGTGATCCTTCCGCAGGTCTTCCTCGTGTTCCCAGGTGGCTTCATCTTCAGTATGGTGGCTCCACTGAACCTTGTAAAACTTGATAACCTTGCTGCATGTAACACGGTTGGCAAACTCGAGAATCTTGACTGGCTTTTCCTCGTAGGTCAAATCGCTATCCAACTGTATCGCTTCCAATGGCATTGTATGTCTTAGAGGAATATCAGCCATCTCTGTGTGGCACTTCTTCAACTGAGAAACATGGAACACATCGTGAACTCCTGACAATCCTTCAAGCAATTCCAACTTGTAAGCTACTTCTCCCATACGTTCCAAAACTTTGTATGGTCCCACAAAACGTGGCGATAACTTTTCCTTAACTCCAAAACGCTTCACTCCTCGAAGTGGTGATACACGGAGATACACTCTGTCTCCAACTTTGTAAACTGTCTCCTTGCGTTTAGAATATGCATAGCTCTTCTGCCTGGACTAGGATACCTTGAGTCTATCGTGAATCAGCTTAACCTTCTCTTCAGACTCTTTAATCAAATCTGGGCCAAACAACTGTCAGTCTCCAACTTCATCCCACAACAATGGTGTCCTGCACCTCCTTCCGTACAATGCTTCGTAAGGGGCCATCTTCAAGCTGGCTTGATAGCTGTTGTTGTAAGAGAACTCTGCGTAAGGCAAATTGTCGTCCCAACTAGATCCATAGTCTAACGCACAAGCTCTAAACATGTCCTCCAGAATCTGATTGACTCTCTCAGTTTGTCCATCTGTCTACGGGTGAAAAGTTGTACTGAACTCTAGCCTGGTTCCCAAAGTTTCATGCAACTGATTCCAAAACTTTGAGGTAAACTGGGTTCCTCTATCTGGTACAATGGTCCTCGGAACTCCATGCAAACATACGATCCTGGTCATGTATATCTTTGCCAACTTAGTACTGGTGTAAGTGGTCTTCACTGGGATGAAATGAGCTACTTACGTCAGACGATCGACTACAACCCATATCGAGTCATAGCCTGAACGAGTCCTGGGTAATCCCATGATAAAATCCATGCCTAGCTTGTCCCACTTCCATTAGGGTATCGACAATGGTTGTAGCAATCCCGCTGGCTTCTATTGTTCTGCCTTCACTCTCTGACACACATCACAAACTGCTACATACTTCGCAATATCCTTCTTCATTCCGGTCCACCAGAATCTATCCTTCAAATCCAGATACATCTTGGTATTTCCTGGGTGAATCGAATATGGCGAATCATGGGCCTCATGCAAAATCAGCTTCCTGATCTCCTGATAATTTGGCACCTATATGCGGTCCTCGAACCATAAGGTATCGTGCTCATCCTCACTAAATCCTTTAGCCTTTCCTTTGCTCATCATTTCCTTTATCTCGGCAATCTCCTTGTCCGTCTTCTGAGCTTCTCTGATCTTATCCATCAAAGTAGACTGAATCTCCAATACTGCTACATAACCTCTCGGAACTATCTCCAAACATAGCTCGCGAATATTTTCTGCTAACTCCTTGGGTAACTCCCCGGTCATGAGTGTATTGACATGACTCTTCGGCTCAACACATCGGCTACTATGTTAGCCTTTCCGGGATGATAGTGCAACTTCATATCATAATCCTTAATGAGTTCCAACCATCTCCTCTGCCTGAGATTCAACTCCTTCTGCGTGAAGATATACTTCAAACTCTTGTGATCCGTGTATACCTCATAATGGTTTCCGATGAGAAAATGTCTCCAAGTCTTCAACGCATGCACAATGGCTTCTAACTCCAAATCATGTGTAGCATAATTTAACTCATGGGGTTTAAGCTGTCGTGAGGCATATGAAACAACTCTTCCTGCATAAGCACTGCTCCAAGTACTCCACGAGAAGTGTTGCAATACACTTCATAATCCTTGCGTTGATCTGGCAGGATCAACACTGGTGATGTAACCAAGTGTTTCTTCAACTCCTGAAAACTAGCCTCACATTCCTCAGTCCATTTGAACTTGGTGTCCTTCTTCAACAACTCCGTCATAGGCTTTGCAATCTTCAAGAAATTCTCAATGAACCTCCGGTAGTATCCTGCGAGTCCAAAAAAACTCCGGATCTCTCCAACTGACGTGGGTGCCTCCTAATTTGTCACAGTGACGACTTTGGCGGGGTCTACTGCTATTCCTTCTCTGGATATAACATGTCCAAGGAATCCAACTTCCTTCAACCAAAACTCACACTTGCTGAACTTGGCGTATAGTTGATGTTCTCTGAGCTTCCCAAGTACCAAACGCAAATGCTCTTTATGCTCCTCTTCATTCTTCGAGTAGACCAGAATATCATCAATGAACACCACAACAAACTTATCCAAAAACTCCATAAACACCTTGTTCATCATGTTCATAAAATAGGCAGGTGCGTTAGTCAGGCCAAATGACATAACGGTATACTCATATAGCGCGTACCTCGTGGTAAAAGTTGTCTTAGGTATATCCTGCTCTCGAATCTTCAGTTGGTGGTACCCTGATCGCAGATCGGTCTTGGAAAACACCTTAGCTCCTTGCAGCTGATCAAACAAATCATTGATCATTGGTAGTGGGTATCTGTTCTTGATCGTCACCTCATTCAATCCTCGATAATCAACAACCATCCTCAACAATCCATCCTTCTTCGCCACTAGAAGTATTGGTGATCCCCAAGGTGACGAGCTTGGGTGAATATACCCTTTATCCAGTAACTCCTTAATCTGCTTCTTAATTTCCTCTAAATCTTGTGCGGGCATCTTGTACGGTCTCTTAGATATTGGCCCCGTGCCTAGCAAAAGCTCAATCAAAAACTCGATGTCTCTATCCGGTGGCATGCCTGGCAACTCTTCTGGAAATACATCCGGGAAATCCCTCACCACTGGTACTTCCTCATGTACAACTCCCGATAAGGAATTTACTTGAGTCCTAATCGGCACATGCCGGGATACATACTTGATCCTTCTTCCTTCTGGGGTGGTGAGCAAAATCGACTTACTGGCGCAATCGATGTTTCCCCCATACATCGATAGCCAATCCATACCCAGAATCACATCCAAACCTTGCGACTCCAAAATTATCAGATCTGAGGGGAAAACATGCCTACCTATAGTCAATGGCATCTAAAAACATCCTTGGCTTGCCATATACTCTGCTCCTTGCGATCTCACTAACATAGGTGTACTAAGAACTTTGGTGGGCAGCTTATACTTATCCACAAATCCCCTTGATATGTATGAATGTGATGCACCAGTATCAAAAAGAACGACTGCGGTAAATGACTTAACCAAAAACTTACCTATTACTGCATCTGGCTGGGCTTCAATCTCCTTCACGTTAACATGGTTCACTTGTCCCCTGTTGAAAGGGTTGGGCTTCTTCCCAGAACTTCCATTGTCGTTTCCATTCTTAGCTTCAGGACATTCATTGGCGTAATGTCCGGTCTTCTGGCACTTGTATCAAGTAACGTGGCTTAGATCTTTCTTGGCGGGGGTTGCTGGGTTGGAACGGTTCTGTCCGTTGCTTCCTCCATTACCATTTCTGTTCTTGGAGCCACTATGGTTGTGCGAACTTCCTCCAGTGTGATTGTGACCTCCATGCTTATGTTGTAGCGGTCCTCCCGAGTTCCGGGTATGGGGTCTCTGCTGAGCTCCAGAATTACACTTCCCTTGTCCATACTTCCTCTTGTGGTTGTCAATCTGCTGCTGCTTCCCTTCAAGCATGAGAGCTCTATCTACCAACTGTTGGTAGTTATTAAAGGTTACTACCATCAACTGCATGCTCAGCTCATCATTCAGTCCTTCCAGAAACTTCTCCTGTTTAGCTGCATCCATAGCAACATCATCTGGGGCATAACGTGCTAGCTTGCTAAAGTCATCCACATACTGGCCAACGGTGCGTCCTCCTTGGCGTAAGTTGCGGAACTCACGCTTCTTCATGGCCATAGCTCCTGCTGATACATGGGCAGTGCGAAAAGCCTGCTGGAACTGGTCCCATGTAACATTGGCTATAGGATAGGTGACAGTGTAATTCTCCCACCATCAGGTTGCTGGTCCATCCAATTGGTGCACGGCAAAACGCACCTTCTCAGCATCTGTGCATCCTGCAGTGGTTAACTCCCTTCCAATCCTGCGGAGCCAATCATTTGCCACTATCGGCTCGGTGCTACTAGAAAACACCGACGGTTGCTGATACGTCCATTTGCATCAAGCTTTTATATTGATATTTATTGCATTATGGGCTGTTATTTCACTTTATGTCACAATACTTATGGCTATTCTCTCTTATTTTACAAGGTTTACATGAAGAGGGAGAATGCCGACAACTGGAATTCTGGGCTGGAAAAGGAGCAAATATTAGAGACCTATTCTACGCAACTCCAAAAGTCCTGAAACTCCACGGAACATCCTAAAATAAATAAAGAAAAATCCTCGCCAAAGATGAAGGCCAGGGGGCCCACACCCTGCTCACGAGGGTGGGGGGCGCGCCCCCCCTCCTAGGGCGCGCCCCCTACCTCGTGGGCCCCCTGGTGTCTCTCCGACGTCCATCTTCTCCTATATGAAGTCTTTCGATGAGAAAAAAATAAGAAAGAACTTTTCGGGACGAGACTCCGCCGCCACAAGGCGGAACCTTGGCGAATCCAATCTAGAGCTCCGGCAGAGCTGTTCTGCCGGGGATACTTCCCTCCGGGAGGGGGAAATCATCACCATCGTCATCACCAGCGCTCCTCTCATCGAGAGAGGACAATCTCCATCAACATCTTCACCAGCACCATCTCATCTCCAAACCCTAGTTCATCTCTTGTATCCAATTCTTGTCTCAAAGTCCGGGATTGGTGCTAGTAGGTTGCTACTAGTGTTGATTACTCCTTGTACTTGATGCTAGTTGGTTTATTTGGTGGAAGATCGTATGTTCAGATCCTATATGCATATTATTACCCCTCTGATTATGAACATGAATATGCTTTGTGAGTAGTTACGTTTGTTCCTGAGGACAAGGGAGAAGTCTTGCTATTAGTAGTCATGTGAATTTGGTATTCGTTTGATATTTTGATAAGATGTATGTTGTCTAGCCTCTAGTGGTGTTATGTGAACGTCAACTACATAACACTTCACCATTATTTGTGCCTAGAGGAAGGCATTGGGGAGTAATAAGTAGATGATGGGTTGCTAGAGTGACAGAAGCTTAAACCCTAGTTTATGCGTTGCTTCGTAAGGGGCTGATTTGGATCCATATGTTTCATGCTATGGTTAGGTTTACCTTAATTCTTTTGTTGTAGTTGCGGATGCTTGCAATAGGAGTTAATCATAAGTGGGATGCTTGTTCAAGTAAGAATAGCACCCAAGCACCGGTCCACCCACATATCAAATTATCAAAGTACCGAACACGAATCATATGAACGTGATGAAAACTAGCTTGACGATATTCCCATGTGTCCTCGGGAGCGCTTTTCCTATTTTAAGAGTTTGTTCCGGCTTGTCCTTTGCTACAAAAAGGACTGGGACACCTTGCTGCACTTTATTTACTTTTGTTACTTGTTGCTCGTTACAATTTATCTTATCACAAAACTATCTGTTACCACTTATTTCAGTACTTGCAGAGAATACCTTGCTGAAAACTGCTTATCATTTCCTTCTGCTCCTTGTTGGGTTCGACACTCTTACTTATCGAAAGGACTACGATAGATCCCCTATACTTGTGGGTCATCAAGACTCTTTTCTGGGGTCGTTGCCAGGGAGTGTAGTGCCTTTGGTAGGTGGAATTTGGTAAGGAAAAATTTATATAGTGTGCTGAAATTTACTATCACTTGTTACTATGGAAAGTAATTCTCTGAGGGGCTTGTTCGGGGTATCTTCACCCCGTCTAGTAGAGCAAAGAGTTGCTCCTCAACCTACTGAACCTATTGAAAATGAAACTCCTTTTGAATTTCCTTCGGGTATGATGGAAAGACTGCTAGCTAACCCTTTTACAGGAGATGGAACAAAGCATCCTGATGAGCACTTAATATATGTGGATGAAGTTTGTGGATTATTTAAGCTTGCAGGTATACCCGATGATGTTGCTAAGAAGAAGGTCTTCCCTTTATCTTTGAAGGGAGACGCATTGATATGGTATAGGCTATGTGATGATATGAGATCATGGAACTATAAAAGATTGAAGTTGGAATTTCATCAAAATTATTACCCTATGCATCTTGTTCATCGTGATCGCAATTATTATATATATATAATTTCTGGCCTCGCGAAGGAGAAAGCATCGCTCAAGCTTGGGGGAGGCTTAAATCAATGTTATATTCATTCCCCAATCATGAGCTCTCAAGAGAAATGATTATTCAAAATTTATATGCTCAACTTTCTGATAACAATCACACCATGCTCGATACTTCTTGTGCTGGCTCTTTTATGATGAAGACTATTGAATTCAGATGGAATTTATTGGATAGAATTAAACACAACTCTGAAGATTGGGACCTCGACGAAGGTAAGGAGTCAGGTATGACACCTAAGTTTGATTGTGTTAAATCTTTTATGGACACCGATATTTTCCGTAAGTTTAGCACTAAATATGGACTTGACTCTGAGATAGTAGCTTCTTTCTGTGAATCCTTTGCTACTTATGTTGATCTCCCTAAGGAGAAGTGGTTTAAATATCATCCTCCCATAGAAGTAAAAGTAGCTGCACCTATTAAAGTTGAAGAAAAGACTGTCACTTATAATGATCCTATTTGTCCTACTTCTTATATTGAGAAACCACCTTTCCCTGTTAGAATAAAGGATCATGCTAAAGCTTCAACTGTTGTTCGTAAAAGCAAAATTAGAACTTATACACCACCTGAGCAAGTTAAAGTAGAACCTAATATTGCTATTGTTAAAGATCTCTTGTCTGATAATATTGATGGGCATGTTATTCAGTTCGAAGGTGAAACTGCTAGAATTGCTAAACCTTGTGCTAAAGATAAACATAGACTTTTGGTAGGCGTGCCTGTTATTTCTGTTAAAATAGGAGATCATTGTTATCATGGATTATGTGATATGGGTGCTAGTGCTAGTGTTATACCACATACTTTATACGAAGAAATTAAGAATGAAATTGCACCAGCTGAGTTAGAAGGTATTGATGTCACAATCAAACTTGCCAATAGAGATACTATTTCACCAATTGGAATTGTTATAGACGTTGAAGTCTTGTGTGGGAAAACTAAATATCCTGCTGATTTTCTTGTTCTTACTTCTCCGCAAGATAGCTTTTGTCCCATTATATTTGGTAGACCCTTCTTGAACACTGTTAATGCTAGGATAGATTGCGAAAAGAATGTTGTTACTATTGGCTTGAATGATATGGTTCATGAGTTTAATTTCTCTAAATTTAGTAAACAACATCGTGAGGAAGAATTACCTAGTAAGGATGAAATTATTGGTCTTGCTTCTATTCCCGTACCTCCTAGTGATCCTTTAGAACACTATTTGCTAGACCATGAAAATGATATGTTCATGAATGAAAGAAGGAAAATAGATGAAGTATTCTTTAAACATGAACCTATTCTGCAACACAACTTGCCTGTTGAAATTTTAGGGGATCCTCCTCCACCCAAGGGTGATCCCGTGTTTGAGCTTAAACTGTTGCCTGATAATCTTAAATATGCTTATCTTGATGAAAAGAAGATATATCGTATTATTATTAGTGCTAACCTTTCAGAGCATAAAGAAGAAAGATTATTGAAAACTCTGAAGAAGCATCGTGCTGCTATTGGATATACTCTTGATGATCTTAAGGGCATTAGTCCCACTCTATGTCAACATAAAATAAATTTTGAAGTAGATGCCAAACCAGTTCGTGATCCTCAACGACGTCTAAATCCTAAAATGAAAGAAGTGGTAAGAAAATAAATACTCAAGCTTCTGCAGGCAGGTATAATATATCCCGTTGCTGATAGTTAGTGGGTAAGTCATGTCCATTGTGTCCCTAAGAAGGGAGGTATTACTGTTGTTCCTAATGATAAAGATGAATTGATTCCACAAAGAATTATCACAGGTTATAGGATGGTAATTGATTTCCGCAAATTAAATAAAGCTACTAAGAAAGATCATTATCCCTTACCTTTTATTGATCAAATGCTAGAAAGATTATGCAAACATACACACTATTGCTTTCTAGATGGTTATTCTGGTTTCTCTCAAATACCTGTGTCGGCTAGAGATCAATCAAAGACTACTTTTACATGCCTTTTGGTACTTTTGCTTATAGACGTATGCCTTTTGGTTTATGTAATGCACCTGCTACCTTTCAAAGATGCATGATGGCTATATTCTCTGACTTTTTTGAAAAGATTTGTGAGGTTTTCATGGACGACTTTTCCGTCTATGGTTCCTCTTTTGATGATTGCTTGAGCAATCTTGATCGAGTTTTGCGAAGATGTGAAGAAACTAATCTTGTCTTGAATTGGGAAAAGTGCCACTTTATGGTTAATGAAGGTATTGTCTTGGGGCATAAAGTTTCTGAAAGAGGTATTGAAGTTGATAAAGCCAAGGTCGATGCTATTGAAAAGATGCCATGTCCCAAGGACATCAAAGGTATAAGAAGTTTCCTTGGTCATGCTGGATTTTATAGGAGGTTCATTAAGGACTTCTCAAAAATTTCTCGGCCTCTGACTAATTTACTGCAAAAAGATATACCATTTGTCTTTGATGATGATTGTGTAGAAGCATTTGAAATACTTAAGAAAGCATTAGTCTCTGCACCTGTTGTTTAGCCACCTGATTGGAATTTCTTTGAAATTATGTGTGATGCTAGTGATTATGTTGTAGGTGCTGTTCTAGGGCAAAGAGTTGATAAGAAATTAAATGTTTCATTATGCTAGTAAGACTCTAGACAATGCTCAAAGAAATTATGCTACTACTGAAAAAGAGCTTTTAGCGGTTGTATTTGCTTGTGATAAGTTCAGACCTTATATTGTTGATTCTAAAGTAACTATTCACACTGATCATGCTGCTATTAAATACCTTATGGAAAAGAAAGATGCTAAACCTAGACTTATTAGATGGGTTCTCTTGCTACAAGAATTTGATTTGCATATTGTTGATAGAAAGGGAGCTCAAAACCCCGTTGTAGACAACTTGTCTAGGTTAGAGAATGTTCTTGATGACCCACTACCTATTAATGATAACTTTACTGATGAACAATTAAATGTTATAAGTACTTCTCGTAGTACTCCATGGTATGCTGATTATGCTAATTATATTGTTGCTAAGTTTATACCACCTAGCTTCACATACCAGCAAAAGAAAAAGTTTTTCTATGACTTGAGACATTACTTTTGGGATGACCCACATCTTTATAAAGAAGGAGTAGATGGTTTTATTAGACGTTGTGTACCTGAGCATGAACAGGAACAGATCCTACACAAGTGTCATTCCGAGACTTATGGAGGACACCACGCTGGAGATAGAACTGCACATAAGGTACTGCAATCTGGTTTTTATTGGCCTACTCTCTTCAAGGATGCCCGTAAGTTTGTCTTGTCTTGTCTTGTGATGAATGTCAAAGAATTGGTAATATTAGTAGACGTCAAGAAATGTCTATGAATTATTCTCTTGTTATTGAACCGTTTGATGTTTGGGGCTTTGATTATATGGGACCTTTTCCTGCCTCTAATGGATACACACATATTTTAGTTGTTGTTGATTATGTTACTAAGTGGGTAGAAGCTATTCCAACTAGTAGTGTTAATCATAACACTTCTATTAAAATGCTTAAAGAAGTTATTTTTCCGAGGTTTGGAGTCCCTAGATATTTGATGACTGATGGTGGTTCACACTTTATTCATGGTGCTTTCCGTAAAATGCTTGCTAAATATGATGTTAATCATAGAATTGCATATCCTCATCACCCACAGTCTAGTGGTCAAGTAGAATTGAGTAATAGAGAACTGAAATTAATTTTGCAAAAGACTGTTAATAGGTCTAGAAAGAATTGGTCTAAGAAACTTGATTATGCATTATGGGCATATAGAACTGCATACAAAAATCCTATGGGTATGTCTCCGTATAAAATGGTTTATGGAAAAGCATGTCACCTACCTCTCGAACTAGAACATAAGGCGTATTGGGCTATTAAAGAGCTCAACTATGATTTCAAACTTGCCGGTGAAAAGAGGTTATTTGATATTAGCTCACTTGATGAATGGAGAACCCAAGCTTATGAAAATGCCAAGTTGTTTAAAGAAAACATTAAAAGATGGCATGACAAAAGGATACAAAAGTGTGAGTTTAATGTAGGTGATTATGTATTGCTATACAACTCTCGTTTAAGATTTTTTGCGGGAAAACTTCTCTCTAAATGGGAAGGCCCCTATGTTATCGAGGAGGTCTATCGTTCCGGTGCCATAAAGATCAACAACTTTGAAGGCACAAATCCGAAGGTGGTAAACGGTCAAAGAATCAAACATTATATCTCAGGTAATCCCATAAACGTTGAAACCAATATTATTGAAACCATAACCCCGGAGGAATACATAAGGGACACTTTTCGGAATGTTTCGGACTCCGAAAAGGAATAGGTATGTGGTACGGTAAGTAAACCGACTCCAAAACAATTTTTAAGGCAATATTTCTCTGTTTTGGAATATTTAGAAAAATAGAAAAATAAGTAGCAGTCCGGGAAGGGCACGAGGGCCCCATGAGGGTGGTGGGCGCACCCCTACCTCGTGAGCACCTCGTGTGCCTTTTGGACTCCGTTTTCTTGCATGATACATATTTTGGTCGGTAAAAATTCATTATATATTCTCCTGAAGGTTTTGACTCCCGTATCACGCAAACCTCCTTTGTTCTTGTTTCGAGCTGTTTTTCTGACAGATCTAGATTATCATGACGGCCCCAAGTGCTTCCAAGGACAAGTTCTTCGAGAAGATCATCAACCCTTACCTCGCGGAGGTGCTGCGACACCCTAAAGCCATTGAGTTGCGTGATGGGTTGCTGCACATCCGCGATGAAGAGGGACCAAAGGGGACCGGAAGCGTGGAGGCGAGGCTCGAAGCAGTGGAACAACAAGTTTTCAAGTGTCAAGGGATGGTGGAACGTGGACTCAACTCCAACCACATGATGATCACGGAGTTCACTAGCAACCACAAGCTGGATGCTGACAACATCGGGGAGGCCATCTTCAAGCTTCATGAGAAGATCGAGCACCTCCAAGCCCAAATCTATGACCTGCAAAACCAAAACTGTGAGTATGAATATAGATTCAAAAGGATGAGTTTGGCTGCAGACTTGAGGATCCCGGGGACTCGATCATCCTTCTACGATGGTGAGCCTATGCCTTGGAAGATGGACGACAAGCTTGCATCATCGACAACATCACCACCACCTTCTTCACCGACAAAGGAGACATAATCACATGGGTATGGGCACTCCCCTTGGCAACTGCTAAGCTTGGGGGAGGTGCCCCGGTATCGTATCACCATCACAACTCCTATCTTTATCATTTTTCTTAGTTCGACCCTATTAGTAGTATCTTGATCTAGTAGAATAAAGTTTATGGCATGATCTAGTTTTGAGTTTGCTTTATAATCTCTCTTTGTAATCGAGTCCATGAGCTATATATAATAAAGATTAGTGTTGAGTCAAGGGCTTGATCATTTTGCCATGATCTTGGGTGAATAAAAGAAAAGAAGAAAAGAATAAAACGAAACAAAAAGTTCATATTGATCTTATTGAGAGTAATGACTTCACATAGAAAGAGTATGATGATTAAAAGTTGTTGGGAGTTGGCAGACATAGCTTTGGTCATTGTTGCAATTAATAGGAAGTAATAAGGAAAGAGAGGTTTTCACATATAGATATATTATCATTGACATCTTTTATGATTGGGAGCACTCATTAAAATATGACATGCTAAAGAGTTGATGTTGGACAAGGAAGACAACGTAATGAGTTATGTCTTTTTTATATCTGAGATAAAGTATGTCGTCATGGATCCTCTAACTTGTTGAGCTTGCCTTTCCCCCTCATGCTAGCCAAATTCTCAGCACCAAGTAGAAATACTACTTGTGCTTCCAAATACCCTAAACCAGTTTTGCCATGAGAGTCCACCATATCTACCTATGGATTGAGTAAGATCCTTCAAGTAAGTTGTCATCGGTGCAAAGCAATAAAAATTGCTCTAAATATGTATGATTGATTGGTGTGGGAGAAATAAGCTTTATACGATCTTGTGATGTGGAAGTAATAAAAGCGATGGAGTGCATAATAAAGGTTCATATCACAAGGGGCAATATAAAGTGACGTTCTTTCGCATTGAGATTTTATGCATCCAACTATAAAAGCGCATGGCAACCTCTACTTCCCTCTGCGAAGGGCCTATCCTTTATTATTATCTTCTACCTTATGCAAGAGTCATGGTGATCTTCACCTTTTCTTTTTCATTTTATCCTTTGGCAAGCTCAGCATGTCGGAAAGAACATGATATATATATATATATATATATAATTGGATGTAGGGGAGCATGAACCATCATTGTTGACATTACCCTTGAGGTAAAAGGTTGTGGGGCAAAACTATAAGCCCCTATCTTTCTCTGTGTCCAATTAAAACTCTGTAACCACAAGTATTGCGTGAGTGTTAGCAATTATGAAGGACTAGATGATAGTTGAGTATGTGGACTTGCTTTTTAGCTCTGACATAGACTCTTTCCGATGTTATGATAAATTGCAATTGCTTTAATGACTGGGATTATAGTTTGTCGGAGCCCAATAAGGTTTATGATTTATACTTTTGCATTGTGAATAATCATCACTTGAACATAAGTAATCATATGACAAAATTTATATATGTTGCTGTTATGAGAATAATCATGATGCCTTCATGTCCGTATTTTATTTTTATCGACGCCTCTACCTCTAAACATGAGGACATATTTATTGTTATCGGCTTTTCGCTTGAGGACAAGCGAGGTCTAAGCTTGGGGGAGTTGATACGTCCATTTTGCATCAAGCTTTTATATTGATATTTATTGCATTATGGGCTATTATTTCACTTTATGTCACAATACTTATGGCTATTCTCTCTTATTTTACAAGGTTTACATGAAGAGGGAGAATGCCGACAGCTGGAATTCTGGGCTGGAAAAGGAGCAAATATTAGAGACCTATTCTGCGCAACTCCAAAAGTCCTGAAACTCCACGGAACATCCTAAAAAAATAAAGAAAAATCCTCGCCAAAGATGAAGGCCAGGGGGCCCACACCCTGCTCACGAGGGTGGGGGGCGCCCCCCCCCCTCCTAGGGCGCGCCCCCTACCTCGTGGGCCCCTTGGTGGCTCTCCAACATCCATCTTCTCCTATATGAAGTCTTTCGATGAGAAAAAAATAAGAAGGAACTTTTCGGGACGAGACTCCGCCACCACGAGGCGGAACCTTGGCGGATCCAATCTAGAGCTCCGGCAGAGCTGTTCTGCCGGGGATACTTCCCTCCGGGAGGGGGAAATCATCACCATCGTCATCACCAACGCTCCTCTCATCGGGAGAGGGCAATTTCCATCAACATCTTCACCAGCACCATCTCATCTCCAAACCCTAGTTCATCTCTTGTATCCAATTCTTGTCTCAAAGTCCGGGATTGGTGCTAGTAGGTTGCTAGTAGTGTTGATTACTCCTTGTAGTTGATGCTAGTTGGTTTATTTGGTGGAAGATCATATGTTCAGATCCTATATGCATATTATTACCCCTCTGATTATGAACATGAATATGCTTTGTGAGTAGTTACGTTTGTTCCTGAGGACAAGGGAGAAGTCTTGCTATTAGTAGTCATGTGAATTTGGTATTCGTTTGATATTTTGATAAGATGTATGTTGTCTAGCCTCTAGTGGTGTTATGTGAATGTCGACTACATAACACTTCCCCATTATTTGGGCCTAGAGGAAGGCATTGGGGAGTAATAAGTAGATGATGGGTTGCTAGAGTGACAGAAGCTTAAACCCTAGTTTATGCGTTGCTTTGTAAGGGGCTGATTTGGATCCATATGTTTCATGCTATGGTTAGATTTACCTTAATACTTTTGTTGTAGTTGCGGATGCTTGCAATAGAGGTTAATCGTAAGTGGGATGCTTGTTCAAGTAAGAACAACACCCAAGCACCGGTCCACCCACATATCAAATTATCAAAGTACCGAACGCGAATCATATGAACATGATGAAAACTAGCTTGACGATATTCCCATGTGTCCTCGGGAGCGCTTTTCCTATTATAAGAGTTTGTTCTGGCTTGTCCTTTGCTACAAAAAGGATTGGGCCACCTTGCTGCACTTTATTTACTTTTGTTACTTGTTGCTCGTTACAATTTATCTTATCACAAAACTATCTGTTACCACTTATTTTAGTACTTGCAGAGAATACCTTGCTGAAAACCGCTTATCATTTCCTTCTGCTCCTCGTTGGGTTCGACACTCTTACTTATCGAAAGGACTATGATAGATCCCCTATACTTGTGGGTCATCAGCTACAACCTCAGAAAACGGGCTAAGTTGTCAACTGGGGTGGTGGTGGTGGGTTGTTGTTGTTGTTGCCTTGGTTCTGAACTAATAACCGCATCAAGGTATTCTGTTGCTAGATCAACTGAGTGAGCTCCGGTGGAAAGGTAAATCCGAGATCACGTCTCGGAGGCATCTGAGGGTTTAGAGCGAAGAGAATAGAATAGAATGAGGTCTAGTGAGAAAACACTACCCATATGCACATGAGACAAACACAATCATATCACTCAATCAATCAAGCAAGGGCATACAATCGGTCTAGAACTATCATTACAAAAGTGCTCGGACTATACTATATACATGGTGGAATACTACTACTGTTATGGTAGTCGTCTAGAAAAATTGATCGGTGGAAGACTCCATAATATCTGCTCCAGCTTCATCAACGTAGTCATCATCGCTATCGTCGGGGTCCGAGTCGGTGTCATCGATGATGATGTAGTTCTCCGGGCAAGTGGAATCGTCATCTTCTCCTCCTCGCGCAGAGTCTCCCATGAATACTCCTAGCTTCATTGTCAGATCATCATTCATCTCCACTAGTATCATCATTTCCTCCTCGTATCCATCGCGTGTAGACTTGAGTTCTTCCCCCAGCTCCGTGATCCTGGTCATTGCCTTCTTCAGATCTATCATGCCTGCGCACATCTGGTTCTCCTGGCAACGATGTACTGGTTTAACTCCTGGATGAGAGCTGCAATGGATCTATCCTTCCTGGTGCTAATCATCTCCCATTTCTCATCTCGGCGCCCACAAATCTGGTAGATAGTACCCTTGAGATCCTTGTGGTAAACTTCTCCAATGCGTCCCATGGTGATGTGGGCTGCCATACTCTTTCCTAGACTCCAGGTTGGTGCATCAAAGGAAAACTCTATGGGCTCAGTGACTGGCGTAAATGTCCTTCCTGGAACTTGAACTTGAATCATCCAGCACTCCTCTTCTGGTAAAGTGGCATTGTAAGTCCTGGTGAAGCTTGGTATTCCAATGTTCAGGTACCTAGTGACTTCCTTCAAGTGGCGTCCAAAAGGTGTGTCTTCATCCGATTGTGCAAACTTGTTCCTTGCGTCCGCCATCCTAAAGAGTAGAAAATGGAGAGGAGTCAGAAATGAGAAGAGAGTAGTGATCTAGGGCTTTAGCTTAGTGGTCGTGTCCTACAGTCAACCTGGCTCTGATACCATCTTGTAGCGACCAGACCTCAAACAGTCTGATCTATGTGCATCAGTGTCATCCCTGGATCGGTAATGCTGACACGCACAATACTTGAGGATTTATAACAGAGTAGCAATCACACACTTATTACATCGAATGTCTCAAAAGAGAACTTATTACAATAAATATGGCTTAAGGCCATCTAATACGATAACAACAGAAGGCTTGGAAGATAAAGTGAGTCCATCAACTCCAACGGCATCACTGAGTGAAAGACCATGACCTAAGGCTCCTTACTCGTCGTCTGAAAAGTCTACAACATGATACCTTGCAGCCCAAAACGGGTCAGCACATGGAATATGCTGGCAATGTAACACAAGAGAGCAATGAACAGAATAATGCTATCACTACATGCATATATGGCTGGTGGAAGCTGTATGGTTAATATGTTTTGCGGAAAGTCAATTTTTTCCTACTGCAAAGGAATATATTTTATTTAACTAGAAAGTTTGTTGAAAAGCATTGAGAATGGTAAACCCCATCTCAATCCCAATTAAAGGTAATCATTAACAACCCAACAAATTAATTATAGAGTGATAAGATCCACATGATAATCCAAGAAATAGATACTCAAGATGTCCATAACCGGGGACACGGCTAACCATGATTAGTTTATACACTCTACAGAGGTTTGTGCACTTTTCGCCACAAGACTCGATCTCCTCCGTCGTATTTCTCGCACTACATGATGTTTGAGAAACGGGTGACCGAGACACAGTCTTTCCGAAGAGGTCCCCTTAATCGATAGATAGGCTTGTACACCTACAATCCCCTACATCTACTAGCCCATCATGGAAATGTTTCCCACAACTTACTCAACTATGCCAGAGCCCATATTGGCATGTGGCCACACACAGAAGTTTCTAGTATGAATGATCTTATGATCCCTTTGAGCCTGGGTGGCAGTCCATAGGAGAATCACACGGTACCCCGGGATTTCCAAAAATACAGGCAATCACTGGGTTCCCCAGGTGCCTCGATCCACCCAGATGTGTATTCAAGTTGCCACCTTAAGTTGAACCATTAATTAACAATACTCACATCTGTCATGGATGCACTCAAACCCAAACCACGTCTATGAGCATAGCATAGCAATATAAGCAACATAGAAGTAACTCCCAAAGGTTTGATAATAAACAGGTGAATAGGTACTACCTCATCTACTTCCCAAAACCCACATATTAATCAGATCCTAATCATGCAGTTGTTTGAGGATTGATCTAATGCAATAAAACTGGGTAGTAAAGGGGTACAATCAAAGTGTTACTTGCCTTGTTGATGATCCGTGAAACCTAGAGACTCGTAGTAGCACGCTTCGCACTCCGGGTACTCTATCGCAATCAAACAAGCATACAATAAGCAATCAAGCAAAGATGCACGGGTAAAACTCAAATAAGAAGATCTAACCAGAAAGTTCAACCTAAGAACTCCGGTTTACAAAAAGAATCAAATCAAACGAAGCAACGAACTCAAACTGCGAAAGAAACAAGCTTCATTTACTAATCTGGAATAAAATCAAATTTTACAGTAGCAAAAACTTGTTTAAGTTGATTAAACAGAAAGAGGGCTTCGAGATGAAACTCTAGGCGCTTGAATCGCCTGATTCCGATAAACGAGTGAAAAGATAAACTAAAATGAAAATCGGATCAGAAATCACGATCAAAAATAATCGCGAAAAATCCAAGAAAAAGAAAAACTGAAGAACAAGCTAACGAATGAACGTTCGTTATCTGCGGCTAAAGGGTGAAAACTGTTCGTTAAAACAAACGTACGGATGAACGTCCGCTATATAACTAAACCGAAAAAACGATCTAAATAAAAAAAGCGCATCTAGGTTTTTTACCAAAAAAACCGAACCGGTCAAAGAAAACCGGCGGCGGCGGCAAACTCCGGCGGCTCCGGCGAACTCCAGTGGCGGCGGCGAGGTGGTGGCGCGGCGGCGCGGCTCCGGCGAGTCGGCGGCGGGGCGGCAGCGGTGGCGGCGGCGGCGCCGGGGCACGGCTAGGGTTTCAGCCTCGGTGGGCTGGTGGGCTGCAAGGCTGCGCCTCAGAGGCTTTTAAAGCCTCCCCCCGGGCGGAGTCCCGGGCGGATACGGCCCAAAGTCTGTTTCCTTTAAAAAATATTCCGCGTAGAAAAACGAATAAAAGAAATACTAAACGGACTCCAAAAATCCCGAAATAAACTTTCCCCATCCTCTAAAAATCTACCGGACAAGGTGAACATTTATTTAGGACTCTAATGCAATTTTGAAAAACGCATATTTTTCCTAATTCAAATAAAATAGCGATAAAAATCCGAATAAAACTCTTATTTGATTTTAACATTAAATCTCCAATATTTCTTTATTTTGAGGAAGTCATTTTATCCTCTCTCTCTCTCTTTTATTTTTATAAAAGAAATATTCGAAGCGAAAATAATTAAAATCAAACGATCCTCTTTTCAAGATTCGAGAAAAACTCAAATATGAAAATAACAAAATTTCCAACTCTCTCCGTGAGTCCTTGAGTTGCGTAGAATTTCTAGGATCAAGCTAAAATGCAATAAAATATGATATGCAATGATGACCTAATGTATAACATTCCAAATTGAAAATTTGGGATGTTACATCCATGCTAAACCTTATCATTCTCTATTATAGAAAATCATTAAAATTATTATTTGACATTGCATACTAAATGCGTCTGCATATTTAATAGTCCTATCCTCAAATAGAATCATTACACAAGCAAACATATGCAAACAACGCAAACATAACAACAATCTGTCTAAATAGAACAGTCTGTAAATAATGCAAGAGGAATCATACTTCCCTAACTCCAAAAATTCTGAAAAATTACCACATTGTAGAAATTTGGTTGTTAGTCATTTTGTAAAAAATTCAAGATTTTATCGTATTCTCACTATTCACAAATATTCAAAACATAAAAGCAAACTTTCTGTTTTTAAAACACCAACATATAGACTTACAAAATAAGCATGGTAAAGGCTACACTTGACCTTTTTATTGAAATAAAAGATGCAAAACAATAACAGCAAGAAAATCCTAATAAAAGAAAATGATACTCCAAGCAAAACTCATATCATGTGGTGAATAAAAATATAGCCTCAAGTAAAGTTACCGATGAACGAAGACGAAAGAGGGGATGACATCCGGGGCATCCCCAAGCATAGATGCTTGGTTGTCCTTGAGTATTACCTTCGGGTGCATTGGGCATCCCCAAGCTTAGGCTATTTCCACTCCTTATTCCGTAGTCCATCAAAACTTTACCAAAAACTTGAAAACTTCACAACAGAAAACTTAACAGAAAACTCATAAGCTCCATTAGTAAAATAAAGCAAATCACCACTTAGGTACTGTCAAGACAAGAGTCATAATTTTTCTCACATGGTTCCTACTATACCATATCATTTCTACAATTTATATTAAGCAACATAAGCCATAGAAACTAGAAAACAAGCAAACTACGCATCGAAAACAAAATCTGTCAAAAACATGACAGTCTGTAGTAATCTGTAACTCTCGAATACTTATGTAACTCCAAAAATTGTGAAAATTAGGACAAACGGAGAAATTTGTTTTTTAAACTTCTGCAAAAAGAATCAATATTTTATCACGCTTGTGTTAAAAATTAGAATTGTTTTCCTAAGCACAAAAGTTTCTGTTTTTCAGCAAGATCAAATCAACTATCACCATAGATCATCCCAAAGGTCTTACTTAGCACATTATTGAAAAAAAGCTATAAAACATGATTACTACAATAGCATAATCATGTGAACACACAAAAATAGTAGGTGAGGGAGTACTAGATTAGGGGGTCTCCGGACAGCCGGACTCTATCCTTTGGCCGGACTGTTGGACTATGAAGATACAAGATTGAAGACTTCGCCCCGTGTCCGGATGGGACTCTCCTTGGCGTGGAAAGCAAGTTAGGCAATACGGATTTGTATATTTCCTCCCTTGTAACCGACCTTGTCTAACCCTAGCCCCCTCCAGTGTTTATATAAGCCGGAGGGTTTAGTCCGTAGGACAACACACAATCATACCATAGGCTAGCTTCTAGGATTTAGCCTCTATGATCTCATGGTAGATCAACTCTTGTAATACGCATATCATCAAGAACAATCAAGCAGGACGTAGGGTATTACCTCCATCAAGAGGGCCCAAACCTGGGTAAACATCGTGTCCCCTGCCTCCTGTTACCATCCGTCTTAGACGCATAGTTCGGGACCCCCTACCCAAGATCCGCCGGTTTTGACACCGACGTTGGTGCTTTCATTGAGAGTTCCCCTATGCCGTCATCATAAGCGGGGATGGCTCGTCTTGTTGTCAAGGACAACATCACTTCTGGGGGAGCCCTGGCTGTAGGCCAAACTCTCCGACTAGGCGGCTTCGTCATGACCGCCCGCTCGGCCGTTGTGCCAACGATGACTTCTCGGGTCATCGAAAACAGCCTCCACATCGGCTCAAAATTCGCCGAGCAGATGGATCCAATGGAGCTCTCCTCTTTGAACGAGCTCTTGGATCACACCGCCGTCTGGGAGTCGCTACGGATTATGATCGGATCGGGCTTAAACCCAACCAAAGGGAGATTAACTCTCCGCCGGTCACCCATCAAATAGCGGTGGTGGAGGAACAGTGCGGCGTTTGTCCCTCTATCCTAAGGACGAACTATTTCTGGATTCCCGAGCTTTCCGAGCCGGATACTCGCTCATGGGAGGACATCTCCCTAACCCTGAACCTGGAATCAGGTCGCTTACCGAACCCGTGGAGCAACATCCCGTAGTCCGAACTTCCAAGATCGGAAACTCCCCCGCCCCGGGATCTTAGATTGGGTCAAGGTCTAGACTTAAATCTACCCACCCACCCAGATACAAATGATATTTCCCACATTAGGCAAGCGCCCCAAGAAACAGTACACCACTATTGGGCCAGATTCCTCCTTGTAATGAATAAGGTCAAGGACTGTCGTGAGGAAGACACAATTTCGTTCTTTTGTAACAATTGCGCGGACAAGGGGATCCTCAACGCCATAAGTCGCCGTGACATTACACACTTCGCCGACTTGGCGGCCATAGTACGGAAATACTGTGCGATGGAAAGCGCCTGGAAAACCCAAACACAATTCTGGGATAATCCTGCCCTATCAAAACCCCCAGTCCGAACTAAAAGGGCGCACTCTCATAAGTCGCCCGACTCAATTATCAAGAAACAAAAGCCCACTACAGGGCGTGGAACCGTATTGGAGGGATGGCTTAACGGACCCTGCAAAATTCATAGTACAGTGGATGCCATACCAACACGTAGCCTTAGAGCATGTTGGGTACTCCGGCAGGTGGCCAAAAGCGGTGAGGATCTCCTCATCCAAAACACCCCAGAACACCTCCCCGGGGATCACAATACAGTACTGACAGTCTTCAAGACCTTCGCCTCAAATAATAGGCGTAAGCGAGTACTCCACAGCCTTGCCGAAGTCTGCCACGTAGCAACAACAAATCCATGGAGCGACACAGCTATAACCTTCAATGCTAGTGACGAACCTCAATTCTGAACAACCCGAGCACCGGCTGCTTTGGTCCTCAGTCCAATTGTGGACGGATTTCGGCTCACTAATGTGCTCATGGATGGCGGCAACGGATTAAACCTCACTTATGAGGAGACCCTTCAAAAAATGGGAATAGACAGCAACCGTATAGAGCAAAGCAGCACGACCTTCCAAGGAATTATCCCTAGTCGAGAGGCACATTGCGTTGGGAAAATCACACTAGATGTGGTATTCGGCACTCCGGAGAATTATATGTCCGAAGAAATCACATTCCAAGTGGCCTCGTTCAGTAGCGGATACCACACCCTTCTAGGGCAGGAGGCATTCACGATTTTCCGAGCCATACCCCATTACGGGTATATGAAGCTCAAAATGCCCGGACCCAATCGAATCATCACTCTAGCTAGTGATCCAGACATAGCACTCCACGTCGAGAACAAAACAGCTGCACTGGCCCTCGAGGCATTATCCGAAGCCCTTGTGGCGGAGGAGTTAACCGCGCTGCGCTCCACAGTGGACAAGGAAGACGTGATACTAAACAAAAGACCCAAGTCCACCTCTTTTAAACCAGCGGACGAAATAGTCAAATTCCAAGTCCATCCAACAGATCACACAAAAACAGCATCCATCGGGGCACAGTTAAGCCCCGCTGTAGATGCCGCACTACGGGAGTTTCTGCGCGAGAACTGGGACATCTTTGCCTGGCACCCTTCAGACATGCCAGGAATCCCACGCAGATTGGCCGAGCATAGCCTTAATGTTCTAAAAGGATTCAAACCGATCAAGCAGACTCTTCGGTGTTTCTCTGAACCTAAGCATCAAGCCATGGGAGAGGAGCTAGCCAAGCTACTAGAGGCCGAATTCACTAGAGAAATAAAACATCTGGACTGACTAGCAAACCTGGTGATGGTACCAAAGAAGGACAAATCCTGGCGCCTATGCGTCGACTTTAAAGACCTTAATAAGGCTTGCCCAAAGGATCTCTTCCCCTCCCTCGCATCGATCAAATCATCGACGCTACCGCAGGACACGAATCATTGTGCTTCCTCGACGCATACTCCGGTTACCACCAGATTAAGATAGCGGAGTCTGATCAAGCCGCAACGGCATTTATCACTCCATATGTCCCCTTCTGTTTGAACACAATGCCCTTCGGGCTCAAAAACACCGGCGCAACATATCAGCGCATGATTCAGACATGTCTGCAAAAGCAGATCGACAAGACAGTGGAGGCATACGTAGACGATGTGGTCATTAAAACCAGACACGTCGACTCCATAATAGACGACTTGAGCCTCACGTTCGACAATCTCCGAACATACGACATTAAGCTCAATTCAGAAAAATGCGTTTTCGGCGTACCCGCCGGAAAGCTCCTGGGCTTCATCGTCTCCAGTAGAGGAATTGAAGCAAATCCCGCTAAAATCAAAGCCATGTCGCAGTTGGCTATTGTGACGCCCCGAGACCGATGCGCCAGGTGTCTTCCAGTTATTCGCCGTCGTTGCCATGTCATTTGTTTGCGTGTTGCATTCTTGCCATGTCATCATGTGCATTGCATCATCATGTTTTCAAAACTTGCATCCGTCCCAGTCTCTTCGTCCTCTCCGTTGTCCGTTCTGAGCCCAACCACACTTGCACGCGCCCGCGG
Organism: Triticum aestivum; assembly: GCF_018294505.1. Lineage (NCBI taxonomy): Eukaryota > Viridiplantae > Streptophyta > Magnoliopsida > Poales > Poaceae > Triticum > Triticum aestivum. Next base: position 492,118,790 of record NC_057794.1, on the reverse strand, counting down.
CATGTCCGAAATAGTGTTTTATAAGTGGCCGGAAAATGTTCTCGGAATGGATTGAGAGTTGGCGTGCCGTCTTGTTATAGTGTAGGACCGCCTGCCAAGTTTCATCGTATTCGGAGTCCGTTTGACGCCCCAACGGATAACTATAGCGGCAGTATAGCCGGTCTAACATCGGACGTTTTCGGTCTCCGGAAACTGCTGCCGGGCCCTCTCTCTCTCTTCTCTCCTCTCAGCCTCGCCACAGCCCACCTAGTCCATCGACCTACCCCTCTTCGCGTCCGGAGCCGCCCGATGCGATCGCACGGTCCAAAACCCCCTCTTTGCATAGGGCACCGACCCCTCACATGCGTGTCCGAAACTCACCCAAACCCAAATTGGGCAGTCTTCACCGTTGGATCCGGATCATCCCCAAACATCTACAAAACGTCACCATTTTCTTATTTGGACTCCCTAGCTATTTTATTCGCGATCGTCCGATTGCGGTCGGAGGGACGAGATAGCCCCAACCTAATCCGCAGACCTATATATAAAAAGGTCCAACCCTAATTTTGAGGAGAGCTGTCCCATCCACCAAATCCTCCCACTTTTCCCTCGTGCCGCCGCCAGCAGCATCTCCATCGGGATCATCCCAGATCCACCTCTCCAATCAGCCTCCGACCACCTCCCTATTTTTCCGCGTCGCCTAATCGCAACAGCCAACTACCACCCTCCGCCCGAGACCCTGGTCATCGCTCCCAAGCTCCTCTGCCTGTGCTCTCTACGCAGCCGCCCGAGGACGCGCCTCCTCGTCCCCGCACCTCCCATGAGGCACCGGCCCTTCCCGACAAGGTCCCTTCGATCCTCTCTGTACTCCTCTCTCTCACCCTGCCGCATTTCTTCCTCTCTAACCACTCTCTCTCTCTCTCTATCTGCCACGGATGATCTAAGGAGCTCCCTATAATGCCATGGCTCCTGGACCTCAAGTCTTCGCCGGATCTGACTGGGAATTGGATGGTCTAGTCCATCCCCGACCTCTGGCCGTCCCCTGCCTCGCCGGAGCGCCTCCCCGCCATGGCTACCTGGACCTGAAGCTCATCTTCGCCTCGTTCCACGCCTCGCCTCGCCTCGGGTCAGATCGGCTCCATAGGGCTGGATCCGCTCGTCCGCCCCATCCCTGCCGTCCCGCCGGAGTCCTCAGCTTGCCAGAGTTGCGCCAAGTGCCCCTGCATCGCGCCAGACGCCGCCCTCCGCTGCTGCTTTGCCGCCGTCCAGCCGTGCCGCCGTCCCCCTGCGTCCTCTGCTGCGCAAACGAGCGAGGAGAACGCGCCCGTTGACCGCGCCCGTCCCTGCCTCGATCCAGTGGGATTGGCAGGGACGATCCATCCAGCGCCCGAGTGGGCCGGCCTGCCAGCGCCCGAGGCCCAGATGCGCGCCCTGCCGGCCTTCCTCCTCCACCGAATGGGCCGAGGCCCATGGCGAGGCCAGCTGTGCGCCCTCCTTTTTTTTCAATTGTTGGGCCCAGTCAGTTACAGCCCATGTTGTTTTTTTCCTGAACAAATTTGTCTATTTTCCAGAGGAGAGCAGTTTTGCAGAAAACCCCCTGCTGTTCATGCATTTAATAACTCTCAAACCGTTCATCCAAATTAAACAAACTTAATATGAAAGTTGCTTAGAATTTTGTGTAGTTTCATAATATGTCTTTTTCATCCATGTTTAAAATGTTTAAAATGCTATTTGGTTAAATTTGCTCCTATGTCATGTTAAAATGCTTTAATTCATAACTAATTAACCTTAGCTCCGAATTTAATAAACTTTATATGTAAATGGGGTGGAGAAATGCCTATTTTAACATGGTGACATTGCTTTGCATGTTTAACAACTATAAAATATGGTTTAGGGCAGAACAGTACCAAAACCTAAAATATGCACATGAGGAGTTTCCGGACTTGTTGTTTGTTGTTCCGGCCTCATTTAAACTTGCCTAGATAGGTAGTTTTCATTTGCTTCACCCCTTGCCATGTTAATCAACATTTAATATTGTTGGGTACATAAACGAGATCGAAATAAATAACTTGAATGTGGTGTTCCGTCAATATGCAACTCGTTGCATATTGAGCTCCACTTAATTTGTAGGATTGTTTGTGCACTTTGCCATGCCATGCCTCATTAAACCGTACATGCATCATACTTGTTGTGCATCATGCCATGATTATGTGATGGTTGTTTACTATGTTGATAGCTTCTTTCCGGGTTACTTCTCGCGTTATCTTCGGTTTTGTTCCAGAGTTCTGAGGATCCGTTCATCTACGTCCGTTTGTCTTCTTCATGGACTCGTTCTTCTTCCTTGCGGGATCTCAGGCAAGATGACCATACCCTCGAAATCACTTCTATCTTTGCTTGCTAGATGCTCGCTCTTTTGCTATGCCTATGCTACGATACCTACCACTTGTGTATCATGCCTCCCATATTACCATCTCAAGCCTCTAACCCACCTTGTCCTAGCAAACCGTTGTTTGGCTATGTTACCGCTTTTCTCAGCCCCTCTTATAGCGTTGCTAGTTACAGTTGAAGATGGAGTTTGTTCCTTGTTGGAACATGGATATTTTGTTGGGATATCACAATATCTCTTATTTTAATTAACACACCTATATACTTGGTAAAGGGGGGAAGTCTCGGCCTTATGCCTGGTGTTTTGTTCCACTCTTGCTGCCCTTGTTTCCGTCATACCGGTGTTATGTTCCTTGATTTTGCGTTCCTTACACGGTTGGGTTATAATGGGAACCCCTTGACAGTTCGCCTTGAATAAAACTCCTCCAGCAAGGCCCAACATTGGTTTTACCATTTGCCACCTAGCCTCTTTTCCCTTGGGTCGACCAGCCCGAGGGTCATCTTTATTTTAACCCCCCCCCCCCCGGGCTAGTGCTCCTCTGAGTGTTGGTCCAAACTAGAGTCCTTTGCAGTGCCCCTCGGGGAAACTCGAGGTTTGGTTTTAGCTGTATGGAGCGCTAATCTGGTGTGCTCTGAGAACGAGATATGTGTAGCTCCTATCGGGATTTGTCGGCACATCTGGGTGGCTTTGCTAGTCTTGTTTTACCATTGTCGAAATGTCTTGTAACCGGGATTCCGAGCCTCATCTGGTCTTCCTGGGAGAAGGAATATCCTTCGTTGACCGTGAGAGCTTGTGATGGGCTAAGTTGGGACACCCCTACAGGGATTTGAACTTTCGAAAGTCGTGCCCGCGGTTATGGGCAGATGGGAATTTGTTAATGTCCGGTTGTAGAAAACCTAAAACTTATCTTAACTAAAATGCATCAACCGTGTGTGTAGCCGTGATGGTCTCTTTCCGGCGGAGTCCGGGAAGTGAACACGGTGTTGGAGTTATGCTTGAACGTAAGTAGTTTCAGGATCACTTCTTGATCATAGTTTCACGACCGTGCCTTGCCTTTCTCTTCTCGCTCTCATTTGCGTATGTTAGCCACCATATATGCTACTGCTTGTTGCAGCTCCACCTCATACCTTTTACCCCACCTATAAGCTTAAATAGACTTGATCGTGAGGGTGTGAGATTGCTGAGTCCCCGTGACTCACAGTTTACTTCCAAAACCAGTTTGCAGGTGCCGATGTTACCGTGCAGGTGACACAATCGAGCTCAAGGAGGAGCTCGATGAAGATCGTGTTCGTTATGTTGTTCCGTTTCCAGTTGATCAGTAGTGGAGCCCAGTTGGGGTGATCGGGGATCTGTAGCATTAGGTGTGGTCTTCTTTATTTTGGTTCCATAGTCGGACCTTGTTTGTATCTGGATGTTGTAATGCTATTTTCATGTATTGTGTGAAGTGGCGATTGTAAGCCAACTCCGTATCTCTATCTTATTCAGTGCATGGGATGTGTAAAGATTACCCCTCTTGCGACATTGCCTGCAATGCGGTTATGCCTCTAAGTCGTGCTCCGACACGTGGGAGATATAGCCGCATCGTGGGTGTTACAACTATCCCAACCGACCTCAAGAAAATACAGAAGTTAACTGGATGTGTGGCGGCCTTTAAGCCGCTTTATCTCCCGATTAGGAGAAAAGGCACTCCCCCTTTTTCGCCTTCTTCGGTGCACCGAACACTTTGAGTGGACGGACGCAGCCACGGCCGGATTGGAAGACATAAAAGCCATCCTGGCCACCAACCCAATCTTGGCCGCGCTAAATGTCGGTGAACCAATGCTATTATATATAGCGGCAACGCACCAAGTTGTAAGTGCAGTGCTCGTCGTCGAACGAGAGACAGATGGACATAAATTCCCGCTTGAAAAGCCGGTATACTATGTATCTACCGTCCTCACTCCATGCAAATCATGGTACCCACATTACCAAAAGATAGCACACGCGGTATTCATGGCATCCCGGAAATTACGACACTACTTTCAAGAGTGTTCAATAACGGTGGCCTCCGAAGTACCACTCAACGACATAATAAACAACCGTGATGCCACGGTCCGGATTGCCAAATGGTCCATCGAGCTCCTCCCGTTCGACATAACTACAAACCACGGCGAGCCATCAAGTCACAAGTGCTGGCTGACTTCATCACCGAATGGACAGAAGCCATACTCCAATTGGATCATGCACTTCGACGACTCTAAAATGCTGGCTGGTCTGGGGGCTGGCATCGTCCTGACGTCCCCCACCGGAGATACAGTGCAATACGTAGTCCAAATACTATATACAGACTCCAATAACGCAGCCGAATACGAGGCCCTATTACACGGTCTCTGGATGGCAGTCTCCATGGGCATTCAACGACTAGAGATGCGTGGGGACTCGAACCTCGCAATATCCCAAATAAATGGAGACTTCGATGCCAAGGATCTGAAAATGGCAGCATATCGCAACACCATCCTCAAAATATCAGCTCAGTTAGAGGGGCTTGAATTCCACCATGTGGCTCGGGAAAACAACCAGGCGGCGGACATCCTCACCCGCATTGGCGCGAAACGCGATCCTGTCCCACCGAACATCTTCTTGGAAAAACTATTTAAACCATCTGTGGTATGGGAAGGGGACACCGACAACAATAGTCCGGACCCGGCCACAACCCCAGATACCAAACACTCTGACACAATCGGAGGCTCCGCCATTGAAATAACACCTTCAGCCCATCTAAGAATGGTCGTCATCGCCCCCTGGACAGAGCCATTCCTGGCCTACCTAACCAGGAAGGAACTACCCGAGGACCAAAATGAGGCACGCTGCATAGTGTGGTGATCTAAATCCTATAAGGTCCATGAGGGAGAGCTTTATAAGAAAAGCACTACTGGAGTCCTTCAAAGGTGCATCTCCGAAGGGGAAGGGCAGAAGCTTTTGGCAGAAATCCATACCGGACTAGGCGGCCACCACGCCGCAGCCCGGGCCCTTGTAAGCAAGGCCTTTCGTACAGGTTTTTATTGGCCGACGGCCCGGGCAGATGCGCAGCATCTGGTCCAACATTGCGTAGGTTGCCAGCTTTTTGCAAACCAAAGCCATATGCCACCTACCGCCCTCCAAACAATCCCCATTACTTGGCCCTTCGTGGTCTGGGGGCTTGACATGGTTGGACCCCTTAAAGGGGGAACCCATAAGAAAAAATACCTACTCGTCATGGTGGATAAATTCACCAAATGGATAGAAGCCAAACCCGTCAAGACGGCCGAATCCGGACCGGTGATAGACTTCATATCTGGGGTTGTACACCGTTATGGCATCCCCCACAGCATCATCACGGACAACGGTACGAATTTTACAGACGATGAGGTGAAACTATGGTGCAGCAATATGGGTATCAAGCTCGACTATGCTTCTGTCTATCACCCGCAAACTAACGGTCAAGTTGATGTTGGGGAACGTTGCAGAAAATTAAAATTTTTCCTACGGTTTCACCAAGATCCATCTATGAGTTCATCTAAGCAACGAGTCAAGGGAGAGAGTTTGCATCTACATACCACTTGTAGATCACGAGCGGAAGCTAGCCAAGGGGATGGTGATGATGGAGTCGTACTCGAACGTGATTCAGATCACCTATGTCCAAGTGCTGAACGGACAGCACCTCCGCGTTCAACACACGTACGGGACGGGAGACGTCTCCTCCTTCTTGATCCAGCAAGGGGGAAGGAGAGGTTGAGGAAGATTGCTCCAACGGCAGCACGACGTCATGGTGTAGTTGGTGCAGCAGTACTCCGACAGGGCTTCGCCAAGCATATACGGAGGAGGAGAGGTGTTGGGGAGGGGAGGGGCTGCGCCTTGGCTTGTGTTCAGCTCCCATGCGCCTCCCCACTATATATAGGGGTGGAGGGGCTGGTTTCTTGCCCTCCAAGTCCATTGGGGCGTTGGCCAAGGTGGGAGGAAAGAAATCCCATCATTTCCTTCCCCACCGATTGTTATCCCCCCTTTTTAGGGATCTTGATCTTATCCCTTCGGGATATGATCTTATTACTTCTAAGGGGGGATCTTGGTGCGCCTTGACCAGGGGTGTGGGGCCTTTCCCCCACTACTCACGTTCATGTGGGTCCCCCCATGCAGGTGGGCCCCACTCCGGAACCTTCTAGAACCTTCCCGGTACAATACCGAAAAATCCCGAACATTTTCCGGTGGCCAAAATAGGACTTCCCATATATAAATCTTTACCTCCGGACCATTCTGGAACTCCTCGTGACGTCCGGGATCTCATCGGGGACTCCGAACAACATTCGTTAACCACATACAAACTTCCTTTATAACCCTAGCGTCATCGAACCTTAAGTGTGTAGACCCTACGGGTTCGGGAGACATGTAGACATGACCGAGACGTTCTCCGGTCAATAACCAACAGCGGGATCTGGATACCCATGTTGGCTCCCACATGCTTCTCGATGTTGTCATCGGATGAACCACGATGTCGAGGATTCGATCAAACCCTGTATACAATCCCCTTTGTCAATCGGTACGTTACTTGCCCGAGACTCGATCGTCGGTATCCCAATACCTTGTTCAGTCTCGTTACCGGCAAGTCACTTTACTCGTACCGTAATGCATGATCTCGTGGCCAACACTTTGGTCACCTTGAGCTCATTATGATGATGCATTACCGAGTGGGCCCAGAGATACCTCTCCGTCATACGGAGTGACAAATCCCAGTCTCGATCCGTGTCAACCCAACAGCTACTTTCGGAGATACCTGTAATGCACCTTTATAGTCACCCAGTTACGTTGTGACGTTTGATACACCCAAGGCACTCCTACGGTATCCGGGAGTTACACGATCTCATGGTCTAAGGAAGAGATACTTGACATTGGCAAAGCTCTAGCAAACGAACTAAACGACCTTTGTGCTATGCTTAGGATTGGGTCTTGTCCATCACATCATTCTCCTAATGATGTGATCCCGTTATCAATGACATCCAATGTCCATAGCCAGGAAATCATGACTATCTGTTGATCACAATGAGCTAGTCAACTAGAGGCTCACTAGGGACATATTGAGGTCTATGTATTCACACGTGTATTATGATTTCTGGATAATACGGTTATAGCATGAATAAAAGACAATTATCATGAACAATGAAATATAATAATACTTTTATTATTGCCTCTAGGGCATATTTCCAACAGTCTCCCACTTGCACTAGAGTCACCAATCTAGTTACGTTGTGATGAATCGAACACCCATAGAGTTCTGGTGTTGATCATGTTTAGCTCGTGAGAGAGGTTTAGTCAACGGATCTGCGACATTCAGATCCATATGTACTTTGCAAATTTCTATGTCTCCATCTTGAACATTTTCACGGATGGAGTTGAAACGACGCTTGATGTGCCTGGTCTTCTTGTGAAACCTGGGCTCCTTGGCAAGGGCAATAGCTCCAGTGTTGTCACAGAAGAGTTTGATTGGCCCCGACGCATTGGGTATGACTCCTAGGTCGGTGATGAACTCCTTCACCCAAATTGCTTCATGTGCTGCCTCCGAGGCTGCCATGTACTCCGCTTCACACGTAGATCCCGCCACGACGCTCTGCTTGCAGCTGCACCAGCTTACTGCTCCACCATTCAACATATACACGTATCCGGTTTGTGACTTAGAGTCATCCGGATCTGAGTCGAAGCTAGCGTCGACGTAACCCTTTACGACAAGCTCTTCGTCTCCTCCATAAACGAGAAACATGTCCTTTGTCCTTTTCAGGTACTTCAGGATATTCTTGACCGCTGTCCAGTGTTCCTTGCCGGGATTACTTTGGTATCTAGCTACCAAACTCACGGCAAGGTTTACATCAGGTCTGGTACACAGCATGGCATACATAATAGATCCTATGGCTGAAGCATAGGGGATGACACTCATCTCTTCTTTATCTTTTGCCGTGGTCGGTGACTGAGCCGAGCTCAATCTCACACCTTGTAACATAGGCAAGAACCCCTTCTTGGACTGATCCATTTTGAACCTCTTCAAAATCTTATCAAGGTATGTGCTTTGTGAAAGACCTATGAGGCGTCTCGATCTATCTCTATAGATCTTGATGCCTAATATGTAAGCAGCTTCTCCAAGGTCCTTCATTGAAAAACACTTATTCAAGTAGGCCTTAATGTTGTCCAGAAATTCTATATTATTTCCCATCAAGAGTATGTCATCTACATATAATATGAGAAATGCTACAGAGCTCCCAGTCACTTTCTTGTAAACGCATGCTTCTCCATAAGTCTGCATAAACCCAAACGCTTTGATCATCTCATCAAAGCGAATATTCCAACTCCGAGATGCTTGCACCAGCCCATAAATGGATCGCTGGAGCTTGCATACTTTGTTAGCGTTCTTAGGATCGACAAAACCTTCCGGCTGCATCATATACAGTTCTTCCTTAAGATGCCCGTTAAGAAATGCTGTTTTGACGTCCATCTGCCATATCTCATAATCATAGTATGCGGCAATTGCTAACATGATTCGGACGGACTTTAGCTTCGCTACGGGAGAGAATGTCTCGTCGTAGTCAATCCCTTGAACCTGTCGATAACCCTTAGCGACAAGTCGAGCTTTATAGATGGTGACATTACCATCCGCGTCTGTCTTCTTCTTAAAGATCCATTTGTTTTCTATCGCTCGCCGATCATCGGGCAAGTCTGTCAAAGTCCATACTTTGTTTTCATACATGGATTCTATCTCGGATTTCATGGCTTCAAGCCATTTGTTGGAATCTGGGCCCGCCATCGCTTCTTCATAGTTCGAAGGTTCACCGTTGTCTAATAACATGATTTCCAGGACGGGGTTGCCGTACCACTCTGGTGCGGAACCTGTCCTTGTGGACCTACAAAGTTCAGTAGCAACTTGATCCGAAGTACCTTGATCATCATCATTGGTTTCCTCTTCAGTTGGTGTGGGCATCACAGGAACATTTTCCTGAGCTGCACCACTTTCCCGTTCGAGAGGTAGTACTTCATCGAGTTCTACTTTCCTCCCACTTACTTCTTTCGAGAGAAACTCTTTTTCCAGAAAGCATCCGTTCTTGGCAACAAAGATTTTGCCCTCGGATCTTAAGTAGAAGGTATACCCGACAGTTTCCTTAGGGTATCCTATGAAGACGCATTTTTCCGACTTGGGTTCGAGCTTTTCAGGTTGAAGTTTCTTGACATAAGCATCGCATCCCCAAACTTTTAGAAACGACAGCTTAGGTTTCTTCCCAAACCATAATTCATACGGTGTCGTCTCAACGGATTTAGACGGTGCCCTATTTAAAGTGAATGTAGCTGTCTCTAGAGCGTATCCCCAAAATTATAGCGGTAAATCAGTAAGAGACATCATAGACCGCACCATATCCAATAGAGTGCGATTACGACGTTCGGACACACCGTTTCGCTGAGGTGTTCCAGGCGGCGTGAGTTGTGAAACGATTCCACATTTCCTTAAGTTTGTGCCAAATTCGTGACTTAAATATTCTCCTCCACGATCTGATCGTAGGCACTTTATCTTTCGGTCACGTTGATTCTCCACCTCATTCTGAAATTCCTTGAACTTTTCAAAGGTCTCAGACTTGTGTTTCATTAAGTAGACATACCCATATCTACTTAAGTCATCAGTGAGAGTGAGAACATAACGATATCCTCCGCGAGCCTCAACGCTCATTGGACCGCACACATCGGTATGTATGATTTCCAATAAGTTGGTTGCTCGCTCCATTGTTCCGGAGAACGGAGTCTTGGTCATCTTGCCCATGAGGCATGGTTCGCACGTGTCAAACGATTCATAATCAAGAGACTCTAAAAGTCCATCGGCATGGAGCTTCTTCATGCGCTTGACACCAATGTGACCAAGGCGGCAGTGCCACAAGTATGTGGGACTATCGTTATCAACTTTACATCTTTTGGCATCTACACTATGAACATGTGTAATATTACGCTCGAGATTCATTGAGAATAAACCATTGACCATCGGAGCATGACCATAAAACATATCTCTCATATAAATCGAACAACCATTATTCTCAGACTTAAATGAGTAGCCATCTCGTATTAAACGAGATCCAGATACAATGTTCATGCTCAAACTTGGCACTAAATAACAATTATTAAGGTTCAAAACTAATCCCGTAGGTAAATGTAGAGGCAGCGTGCCGACGGCGATCACATCGACTCTGGAACCATTCCCGACGCGCATCGTCACCTCGTCCTTCGCCAGTCTCCGTTTATTCCGCAGCTCCTGCTGTGAGTTACAAATATGAGCAACGGCACCGGTATCAAATACCCAGGAGTTACTACGAGTACTGGTAAGGTACACATCAATTACATGTATATCAAATATACCTTTGGTTTTGCCGGCCTTCTTATCTGCTAAGTATTTGGGGCAGTTCCGCTTCGAGTGACCCTTCCCCTTGCAATAAAAGCACTCAGTCTCAGGCTTAGGTCCATTCTTTGACTTCTTCCCGGTAACTGGCTTACCAGGTGCGGCAACCTCCTTGCCGTCCTTCTTGAAGTTCTTCTTACCCTTGCCCTTCTTGAACTTAGTGGTCTTATTGACCATCAACACTTGATGTTCTTTCTTGATTTCAGCCTCTGCTGACTTCAGCATCGAGAACACTTCAGGAATGGTCTTTTCCATCCCCTGCATGTTGTAGTTCATCACAAAGCTCTTGTAGCTTGGTGGGAGCGACTGGAGGATTCTGTCAATGACCGCCTCATCTGGGAGGTTAATGTTCAGCTGGGTCATACGGTTGTGCAACCCAGACATCTTCAGGATGTGCTCACTGACAAAACTGTTTTCCTCCATCTTACAACTGTAGAACTTGTCGGAGACATCATATCTCTCGACCCGGGCATGAGCTTGGAAAACTAGTTTCAGCTCTTCGAACATCTCATATGCTCCGTGATGCTCAAAACGCTTTTGGAGCCCCGGTTCTAAGCTGTAAAGCATGCTGCACTGAACGAGGGAGTAATCATCAGCGCGAGTTTGCCAAGCATTCATAATGTCTTGGTTCTCTGGGACGGGAGCGTCACCTAGCGGTCCTTCTAGGACATATTGTTTCCTGGCAGCTATGAGGATGATCCTCAGGTTCCGGACCCAGTCCGTATAGTTGCTGCCATCATCTTTCAGCTTGGTTTTCTCTAGGAACGCGTTGAAGTTCATGTTGACATGAGCGTTGGCCATTTGATCTACAAGACATATTTGCAAAGGTTTTAGACTAAGTTCATGATAATTAAGTTCTAATCAAATTATGAACTCCCACTTAGATTAGACATCCCTTTAGTCATCTAAGTGTTACACGATCCGAGTCGACTAGGCCGTGTCCGATCATCACGTGAGACAGACTAGTCATCGTCGGTGAACATTCTCATGTTGATCGTATCTTCCATACGACTCGTGTTCGACCTTTCGGTCTCCGTGTTCCGAGGCCATGTCTGCACATGCTAGGCTCGTCAAGTTAACCCTAAGTGTTTTCGATGTGTAAAACTGTCTTACACCCGTTGTATGTGAACGTAAGAATCCATCACACCCGATCATCACGTGGTGCTTAGAAGCGACGAACTGTAGCAACGGTGCACAGTTAGGGGAGAACACTTCTTGAAATTTTTGTAAGGGATCATCTTATTTACTACCGTCGTCCTAAGTAAACAAGATGCATAAACATAATAAACATCACATGCAATTATATAGTTGTGACATGATATGGCCAATATCATATAGCTCCATTGATCTTCATCTTCGGGGCTCCATGATCATCTTGTCACCGGCTTGACACCATGATCTCCATCATCGTGTCTTCATGAAGTTGTCACGCCAACGACTACTTCTACTTCTATGGCTAACGCGTTTAGCAATAAAGTAAAGTGAGTTACATGGCGTTCTTCAATGACACGCAGGTCATACAAAAAATAAAGACAACTCCTATGGCTCCTGCCGGTTGTCATACTCATCGACATGCAAGTCGTGAATCCTATTACAAAGAACATGATCTCATACATCACAATTCATCATTCATCACAACTTCTGGCCATATCACATCACATGATCAATCGCTGCAAAAACAAGTTAGACATCCTCTAATTGTTGTTGCATCTTTTACGTGGCTGCAATTGGGTTCTAGCAAGAACGTTTTCTTACCTACGAATAACCACAACGTGATTTTGTCAACTTCTATTTACCCTTCATAAGGGCCCTTTTCATGGAACATCTTCTTGGAAAAACTATTTAAACCATCTGTGGTATGGGAAGGGGACACCGACAACAATAGTCCGGACCCGGCCACAACCCCAGATACCAAACACTCTGACACAATCGGAGGCTCCGCCATTGAAATAACACCTTCAGCCCATCTAAGAATGGCCGTCATCGCCCCCTGGACAGAGCCATTCCTGGCCTACCTAACCAGGAAGGAACTACCCGAGGACCAAAATGAGGCACGCTGCATAGTGCGGTGATCTAAATCCTATAAGGTCCATGAGGGAGAGCTTTATAAGAAAAGCACTACTGGAGTCCTTCAAAGGTGCATCTCCGAAGGGGAAGGGCAGAAGCTTTTGGCAGAAATCCATACCGGACTAGGCGGCCACCACGCCGCAGCCCGGGCCCTTGTAAGCAAGGCCTTTCGTACAGGTTTTTATTGGCCGACGGCCCGGGCAGATGCGCAGCATCTGGTCCAACATTGCGTAGGTTGCCAGCTTTTTGCAAACCAAAGCCATATGCCACCTACCGCCCTCCAAACAATCCCCATTACTTGGCCCTTCGTGGTCTGGGGGCTTGACATGGTTGGACCCCTTAAAGGGGGAACCCATAAGAAAAAATACCTACTCGTCATGGTGGATAAATTCACCAAATGGATAGAAGCCAAACCCGTCAAGACGGCCGAATCCGGACCGGTGATAGACTTCATATCTGGGGTTGTACACCGTTATGGCATCCCCCACAGCATCATCACGGACAACGGTATGAATTTTACAGACGATGAGGTGAAACTATGGTGCAGCAATATGGGTATCAAGCTCGACTATGCTTCTGTCTATCACCCGCAAACTAACGGTCAAGTTGATGTTGGGGAACGTTGCAGAAAATTAAAAAATTTCCTACGGTTTCACCAAGATCCATCTATGAGTTCATCTAAGCAACGAGTCAAGGGAGAGAGTTTGCATCTACATACCACTTGTAGATCACGAGCGGAAGCTAGCCAAGGGGATGGTGATGATGGAGTCGTACTCGAACGTGATTCAGATCACCGATGTCCAAGTGCTGAACGGACAGCACCTCCGCGTTCAACACACGTACGGGACGGGAGACGTCTCCTCCTTCTTGAGCCAACAAGGGGGAAGGAGAGGTTGAGGAAGATTGCTCCAACGGCAGCACGACGGCGTGGTGTAGTTGGTGCAGCAGTACTCCGACAGGGCTTCGCCAAGCATATACGGAGGAGGAGAGGTGTTGGGGAGGGGAGGGGCTGCGCCTTGGCTTGTGTTCAGCTCCCATGCGCCTCCCCACTATATATAGGGGTGGAGGGGCTGGTTTCTTGCCCTCCAAGTCCATTGGGGCGTTGGCCAAGGTGGGAGGAAAGAAATCCCATCATTTCCTTCCCCACCGATTGTTATCCCCCCTTTTTAGGGATCTTGATCTTATCCCTTCGGGATATGATCTTATTCCTTCTAAGGGGGGATCTTGGTGCGCCTTGACCAGGGGTGTGGGGCCTTTCCCCCACTACTCACGTTCATGTGGCCCCCCCATGCAGGTGGGCCCCACTCCGGAACCTTCTAGAACCTTCCCGGTACAATACCGAAAAATCCCGAACATTTTCCGGTGGCCAAAATAGGACTTCCCATATATAAATCTTTACCTCCGGACCATTCCGGAACTCCTCGTGATGTCCGGGATCTCATCGGGGACTCCGAACAACATTCGGTAACCACATACAAACTTCCTTTATAACCCTAGCGTCATCGAACCTTAAGTGTGTAGACCCTACGGGTTCGGGAGACATGTAGACATGACCGAGACGTTCTCCGGTCAATAACCAACAGCGGGATCTAGATACCCATGTTGGCTCCCACATGCTTCTCGATGTTGTCATCGGATGAACCACGATGTCGAGGATTCGATCAAACCCTGTATACAATTCCCTTTGTCAATCGGTACGTTACTTGCCCGAGACTCGATCGTCGGTATCCCAATACCTTGTTCAGTCTCGTTACCGGCAAGTCACTTTACTCGTACCGTAATGCATGATCTCGTGGCCAACACTTTGGTCACCTTGAGCTCATTATGATGATGCATTACCGAGTGGGCCCAGAGATACCTCTCCGTCATACGGAGTGACAAATCCCAGTCTCGATCCGTGTCAACCCAATAGCTACTTTCGGAGATACCTGTAATGCACCTTTATAGTCACCCAGTTACGTTGTGACGTTTGATACACCCAAGGCACTCCTACGGTATCCGGGAGTTACACGATCTCATGGTCTAAGGAAGAGATACTTGACATTGGCAAAGCTCTAGCAAACGAACTAAATGACCTTTGTGCTATGCTTAGGATTGGGTCTTGTCCATCACATCATTCTCCTAATGATGTGATCCCGTTATCAACGACATCCAATGTCCATAGCCAGGAAATCATGACTATCTGTTGATCACAACGAGCTAGTCAACTAGAGGCTCACTAGGGACATATTGAGGTCTATGTATTCACACGTGTATTACGATTTCTGGATAATACAGTTATAGCATGAATAAAAGACAATTATCATGAACAATGAAATATAATAATACTTTTATTATTGCCTCTAGGGCATATTTCCAACAGTTGAGTGAGCAAATGGTCTTATCATGAGCGGCATTAAACCCAGACTACTGCGGTCCTTAAAGGAATCAAACACGCACTGGGTAGAGGAGCTCGACTCCGTACTATGGGGGCTGCGGACCATGCCGAATCGCACTACCGGATACACACCGTTCTTTATGGTGTATGGCGCAGAGGCAGTTTTGCCTTGCGACATAATTCATGACTCACCTCGAGTGCGCATGTACGAGGAAAAGGAGGCCGAGCTCGATCGGCAGGACAGTTTGGACGCCTTGGAGGAGGAGCGCGACGTGGCAAAGGCCCGTTCCGCATTTTATCAGCAACAGGCTCGAAGGTATCAAAGCAGAGAAGTACGGGCCAAAACCTACAACATTGGCGAACTAATTCTACGCCTGCCGGAGAAGAAAAAGAACAAGCTCAAGCCCAAATGGGAAGGTCCCTTCATTATTGACCAAGTTCTGACCGGCGGAGCGTACCGTCTGCGGGATGCATCGGATAATCAACTCGAGCCAAACCCATGGAATGCAGCCAGACTCCGAAGATTCTACACCTAGCGCCGGACTCTATGTTTGTCTCCTCACCTCCATCATTTTTTGTATATTTGTCTTTTCTCTCTTTCTCCCTTTTTACTCTCTTCAAGGTCCTTAAAGGCTATACTTGTGTCCTGGTTACACAATCTTGACGCGCTAACTGCGCTCATTATACCTGGGGGCTTCTTACACAGAAGCTTAATATAACTATTTTTCTGGGCTTTATGTCCCGCACATGTGTCATTCTTCCGCATGTACCTTTTTTTGCCATTATATGCATCGATATGACTTAAGTTTTGGCCAAGCTGGGTTGTCTGGCTCTTGTATTTATGCCCTACGTTCCCGTTAATTCGGCTAGGGCATAAGGGGAGCACCTCTGCGATTGTTACTGCCGGGTCAGCTGGATGTGTACCTCAGACTGGGTGAAGCCGAAAGCTAGCGTTCTTAAGGGAATTTTCGGTCGGTGAATAAAAGATGACTTTTACCTAATTTGAAACATGCCCCTAGACGTTTTTCTCCTGTGTCTCTTTTTGTAGTTCGGACATGCACATTAGGGCATGCGTACCCAGGGAAAGGAACCCTTAACGGAACTATTCTCCCTAGAAGATGTTTCTTACTACCCATATAATATAACATAACTAGTTGGGTACTTGTCTGTTCAAGCACTTATGACCCCTACATCTGGTCTCCATGCATACCCCGGTTCTTACGTAACCAAGCGGGTATTCGGATACACTCCGGACTATCGGGTCCAGAGGTCGAAGCGAAAAGGTCCGCCATGACAAATGATTTACAACCCGGCTGGGGACATTACATATGTCAGTTGAATTACATAGTCGCTAAGGCTGATTAAATTCTTCTTCTATACCATCCAACAGGCTGTCTAGCCTACAATCCTGTTGGGAATACTTTGCGGCTAATTCTACTTGATCATACACTAAGCTGACGGGGATCTCTTTCCCATCAGGACCCATAGGTCCGACCTCAGCCATGTGGTTCGGGTCTGCTTTGATATAGCGCGTCTTCACCATAGCCCAGGCTTCCCTTGCACCTTGTCAGCAGGCGGATATCTTCCATAATCGGAAGCGTCGCCGTGCTCCCTGGAGCTTCTCTATAAGCTCCCCTATGCCTCCAGGCGGGGAAGCGGATGGCCACAAGGCTTGGGCAATACCTTGCATCACCTGCCGAACTTGTTCGTGCAGTTGTGAGAGCTCTGGTAGAAGATCACCCGAAGACCCGGGCATCTCCTCCGCGGGACGACCCGTCAGCATACCTGCAGACATAACTCTATTAGCCGGCTTCTTCGCCGAACTCCTAAAAAAAGGTTCGTTCAAGCACTTACTAAAAATGCCACACCGAAGCCGTTTATTCTCCTTCAAGGAGTTGTTCAAGGGAGAGGAAGAGGACATCTTTCAGTTCCACGCCCAGCCGGATATTGGCGTCTTGGAGATCATTTTTCTCCTGCCTGACTCGCGTAAGCACGCGCTCGCCAGCATTTCGCTGTCGATCATCATGTGCCACATCCACCACCACGACCTCTGGATTCACTCCGGGGCCACCTGCAACATCTATTGCTAGATTTGCATCCATGCCGCATACTACCTAGTACCCGTATTCTTTACAATGGAACCAAGTGTTACCATAAGGATCCTTCTCGGACTCCCTCAACGCGGCAACAGCGGCCTCTAGCTGGGCCTTGCACTCTTCCAGCTCTTGAGACAATTGGGAATTCTTCTCCGTCAGAACCTACTCAAATAAATGATCCTTAAATCAGTTGTGTCAACTATTTCAAGTCTCAGGGGCTGCTAATACATATAATCGTCAGATTTACTTACCCGTATACCCCTTACATACTGATTCGTGGCTCTGGCTAGACCAGTTTGAGTAGCACGGATGTACGCGTCTCCGGAATTGAAGGCATCAAATGCCTATGGTGAGAAACAAGTGTCACGGAGTACGGCCCGGCGACGCCTGTGATTCATGGCACTCTCCACTTCGGAATTCGTAGCTGTAGGATCGAAAGTATGTCTAGAGGGGGGGTGATTAGACTACTTGACCAAATAAAAACTTAACCTTTTCCCAATTTTAGTTCTTGGCAGATTTTAGCTATTGTAGGACAAGTCAAGCAATCATCACACAATTCAAGCAAGCATGCAAAGAGTATATTGGCAGCGGAAAGTAAAGCATGCAACTTGCAAGAATGTAAAGGGAAGGGTTTGGAGAATTCAAATGCAATTGGAGACACGGATGTTTTTCCCGTGGCTCGGATAGGTGGTGCTATCCTACATCCACGTTGATGGAGACTTCAACCCACGAAGGGTAACAGTTGCGCGAGTCCACGAAGGGCTCCACCCACGAAGGGTAATGGTTGCGCGAGTCCACGGAGGGCTCCACCCACGAAGGGTCCACGAAGAAGCAACCACCCACGAAGGGTCCACGAAGAAGCAACCTTGTCTATCCCACCATGGCCATCGCCCACGAAGGACTTACCTCACTAGCGGTAGATCTTCACGAAGTAGGCGATCTCCTTGCCCTTACAAACTCCTTGGTTCAACTCCACAACCTTGTCGGAGGCTCCCAAGTGACACCTAGCCAATCTAGGAGACACCACTCTCCAAGAAGTAACAAATGGTGTGTTGATGATGAACTCCTTGCTCTTGTGCTTCAAATGATAGTCTCCCCAACACTCAACTCTCTCTCATAGGATTTGGATTTTGTGGAAAGAAGATTTGAGTGGAAAGCAACTTGGGGAAGGCTAGAGATCAAGATTCATATGGTAGGAATGGAATATCTTGGTCTCAACACATGAGTAGGTGGTTCTCTCTCAGAACATATGAGTTGGAATTGTGTATGTGTTCTGATTGCTCTCTCCACGAATGAAGAGGAGGTGGAGGGGTATATATAGCCTCCACACAAAATCCAACCGTTACACACAATTTTCCAATCTCGGTGGGACCGAATCAACAAACTCGGTCGGACCGAAAAGGTAATCCTAGTGACCGTTAGAGATTTTCGGTGGGACTGACATGCAACTCGGTAGGACCGATATGGTTAGGGTTTGGGCATAACGTAATCTTGGTGAGACCGATTACACAAACTCGGTGAGACCGAGTTTGGTAATAAGCTAACCAGACAGTTGGTCAGGCAAACTCGGTGGGACCGATTTGCTCTTTCGCTGAGACCGAAAAGTTACAAAAGGGAAACAAAGAGTTTACATTGCAATCTCGGTGGGACCGATTCGCTCTTTCGGTGAGACCGAAAAGTTACGAAAGGGAAACAGAGAGTTTGCAATCCCATCTCGGTGAGACCGAGATCCCTATCGGTAGAACCGAATTGCTAGGGTTTGGCAGTGGCTTATGACAAGTGAAACTTGGTGGCGCCGGATAGAAAGAATCGGTATGACTGAGTTTGGCTTAGGGTTTAGGTCATTTGTGGAAGTGGGAAAGTAGCTGAGGATTTTGGAGCATATCATTAAGCACATGAAGCAAGAGGCTCATTAAGCAACACCTTATCCCTCCTTGATAGTATTGGCTTTTCCTAAAGACTCAATGTGATCTTGGATCACTAAAATATAAAATGAAGAGTCTTGAGCTTTTGAGCTTGAGCCAATCCTTTGTCCTTAGCATTTTGAGGGTTCCACTTTCACATTCATGCCATGCCAATCATTGAGCTTTCCTGAAATAGTCATCTTGGAATAGCATTAGCTCAATGAGCTATATGTTGTTATGAATTACCAAAACCACCTAGGGATAGTTGCACTTTCAATCTCCCCTTTTTGGTAATTGATGACAACATATAGATCAAAGCTTCGACAAATGATAATAAGCATGAAATATATCGTCGCTTTGAGAAGTATGTGACAAGTAAGAGCTCCCCCTAAATTTGTGCATATTTAAAATTTGCTTTGGACTGCAAATGCACAAAGAGTTAGAGTCATGGGTTACTCTTCCATGTCACATACATCTTGGTGGAGCGCTTAAAATGATAAGAATGAAATACATGCACTCATCACCAAGAATAGTGAATGATCACATAAGATAGATAAGATGATAATATTAAGCAAACATTAAGTGTAGCTTATGATCAAACACATGATCATCAATGTCTCACGAGCAATGACATAGTATCTCACACAAAAGCAAACAAAGTTCAAAAAACCACCAAATAAAACAAGAGAGAATAAAAGCAACACTAAAAGCAACACTCTCTCTTGAAGCCTATGATCTATACATTTTCTCCCCCTTTGGCAACAAGTTACCAAAAAGTTCCTAGAGAATGCATAGTGCTAAGTCGACACTCAGGCTTGATCTTCAGGTGGTGGTGGAGTCCGGAGCACTCCAAGGACGAAGCCTTCTGTAGACGTGGTCGGAGTCGAGGCTGAAGTGGACGCTGGAGCTGGTGGAACTGAGGCTGTAGCTGGTGCAGATGTGGTGGCTCTGGGGTCAGCAACTGGCACTGCAGACGACCTCGGACCTCGTGGCACTCTGGCAAAGGCATCAGTTGTAGTCTTGCCTCTCCTCTCCTGCATGTCATCCTGGAGCTGCTCCACTGCAGTCTAAATCTCTGTCACTTTGACATCCAAGTCATAGAACTTTTGTTCCATGATCCTCTCTAAGCTTGCCTGGTTCTGAGTTAGGGTGGCTAGTCCTTGCTCAATCCGCAGGGTGGATGCAATCAAGTAACCAAGCTGCTCTTGTTTGGTTTTCAGGAAATATTCAGATGCCTCCTCTTGAGTAGGCATCTTGGCAGCTTTCTCCTTCCTCGCCTTCTTCTTCTTGGCTTGTGCTTGGGCAGATGATGGCTCATTCTCAGTCATGACCACTTGATTATCTTCAAAGTCTGGATGGATGGGCAGGTGTTCCTTGTCCAATAAGTATATGCCCGTGCCCATCTTAGAGTTGATGAGCTCCTGAATCTATGGGGCATATCGACAGCTCCTCTTCTGGTCTGCTGCTGTCCTCTTGATTGTTTCAATCATAAGGCTCATGACTTTGAATTTCTGTGGCACGTCAAAGATATGAAGCAAGTTGATCGCGTGCCCCCTGATCATCTTGTGATCTCCAGACTTGGGCAATAGGGTGTGCCTAAGAATCCAGTTGATGGTTGGCAACCCTGACAGAAGATAGTGTACTGAGCCAAACTTGAACGTATCAAGTGCTTCATTTGGAATCTCCTTGTACATGTTTGACATTGAGTTGTGGTCCATCTTCTTCTTGGCATAAATGTCCAAGTCATCGTCATGCTCTTCTGGGGCATTAATCAGCTGAGCCCATTCAGCAACTGTAGACTGGTACCTCGTACCCTCTGACATCCATACAATCCTGCCATCTGGATAGAAATGGGTTGTGGAGTAGAACTGCATGATGAGTTCCTCGTTCCACTTTGTGAGCTTCTGCCCAACAAAGTCCTCTACTCCACATGCCTTGAAGTTTTCCTGCACTCCAGGGTAGTACTCTTCGTTGTCCTTGATGTATTGCCAATCAACCCATCTCATATCACAGACAATTGGCTTCTTGTCTAGCAGCACTGTCTCATAAAAGTCTTGTTGCTCCTTGGTGTGAAACCTGTAGTCAACTGCAGTCCTTCTCCTTGAAGCATACGGGTCTGCTTCTCTCCACTTCCGGAGCCCTGAATCTCTCCTGAGTTTCATATCCTCAGCCACAGGATGAGCATCGTTGGGGTCTGGGATCTTGGGCTTGAGCTTTCTAAGAACATTCTCTTCTTCTTCTTCTGCAGCTTCAGGCACTGGGGCCTTGTTCTTCTCAGTAGCTGGGATGCTTCTTGTGTTCCTCTTTGGCTTTGGCTTTGGAGCTGGCTTGGCCTTGGAAGCAGCTGCCCGTGTTCTTATGGCATCACCCATCAGCTTGGGTGCCTTAGGTGCTGGTGCAGCTACCTCTTCTTCTTCCTCCTCATCTTCCATGATGGAAGCCTTGCCAAGCACTCTGGCTACAGTTTTCTTCACCCTTTCTTTCCTCTTCTTGCCTTCAGCAGCAACTGGCTCAATGGGAGTGGGCTTCTCAGTTGAAGCTCTGGCCTTTGACATAGGCTGCCTGCCTGCTGGCCTTTTGATCTTCATCCCTGGTTTTATGCCCTGTGCTGGCTCAACTCTCTTGGAAGTTGCTTCCTCTTCTGCCACATAATCCTCATCTTCTGAGTCTAAGGTTCTCTTCTTTCTCTGTCTTGTGGCAGCTTTAGGCAGATTGCTAGGGGTGCTCCTACTGCCATCATCTGAGGAACTTGAGGGACTAGTGCCCTCACTCATCTGCACTTCCTCCTCTGACAAGTTCTGGCTATCACTTTGGTCTGACATGATGCAAACTCTAACTGCTGACCCTGTGAATAGGTTATAGATGAGATAGAGTGGATAAGCATCACAAAATGCAGAGATTTTTGCAAAAGAATAATTCAAAAACTTAGTTTTAGTTTCCCACTAAAAGCATCTCGGATCTACCGATTTCTAAACTCGGTGATACCGAAGCAGTTTTGGCACCTAAACTAGTGAACTCGGTCAGACCGAGTCACAGTTTGGTGGCACCGAGACTTCTAGGGTTTCACAGAGTTCCAAAATCGGTCACACCGATAAGTAATTCTCGGTCAGACCGGGTCTCACTTGTGCAATGGCATAAGCCAAATCGGTGGGACCGAGTTTTTCAACTCGGTGGGTCCGAGATGGTTTCGGCGGAAACCTAACCCTAAAATTTTCGAATTAAACCTAATCTACGAGTTCATTTACTGGATAGAAGTTTAACAAACGTGGCAAGAATCATGATGATCACAATGTGCTAAGAATCGGATTGGGGAATAGCACAAAGATCGAGTACATACCCTAGTTCGGCGGAGACTCGCTACGGCGGCAACGGCAGGGTTGAATTTCCGTTGATGGCGACGGAGACCAGCGACTGGAGGCGAGGAGACGATCCGGAGACCAAGTTGGCAGAGCAGGCTATCGCGCGGGCGAAGGGGTTCGGAGAAATTTCCAAATTTTTGCCTGTGACTATATATAGCCCGACCCTGTCGATGTGACCGAGTGGAACAACTCGGTGGCACCGAGATGCAAAACTGTATACAGTTGTTGCAACTCGGTGTGACCGAATGGTTCAAATCGGTTGCACCGAGATCGAAAACCTAGATCAACTTAATGATCTCGGTAGGACCGAAAGTAGGGTATCGGTCAGACCGAGAATCATAAAGAGGTTTTGGAAGTTTAAGTCTATGACAAATCGGGGACTCCGAGCGCTCCTCACACAGAGTGGTTCGAATCTGACTTGATCAAATTTTGTGATGTAGCATGAATAGAGTTTGAGACGAGAAAAGCATAGATAGCTAGAGGAGGTTCTTAGGCATTCTTATCCATCCACTTGGTAAAAGGAAATAAAACCAAACAATCAAAACAACAAGTGGATGTCCTCGAATGAGTAAAATATGCAACCAGCATGCTCACACAATAAGATGGCAAATGAAATATGTGACAAGGCATGCACAACCAATTCTAGCATCTATCAAGCAATTTGCGATGACAAGGTCATCTATATATGAGTATATTGACTTAGGAGTCAAGTGAGAACACTTGATCATAGGTCATACTCATCGTTTAAGCTCAAGTGGGGTTACCACTTTTACATAAAGCATTGTTGTGTTCACATCTTTAGAGTTGCTTTAGCTCAAGTCTTAGAGTAAAGCTCCCCCTAGATGTGATATCCCCCCTTAGAGGGATGAACTAACCTCGGGTTTTGTCGATGATGACTTCATGTAGATGTTGAAGATGTGGATGCTCAATGTTGATGTAGATCACTTGGAGCTATCCATTTGAGTGAATTGCACTTTCAATACCTACATGGGTTAGTCCCACAAGGAACAAACAAGGATATCCATAGACATAGAGTGATGCACACACAAGATGATGTCCATGAAAACTTTTAGGTTACCTTGTCCCTTGTCTTACCAACAAGAGGGTTTGTGACTCCTTAAACTAGTGCAAGATGTGGAAGTTGATTGCACTTGTTCTTGCCAAAATGATAAGAGTGAAGTATGTTGGCAGAGTCACCCTCAAGAACTCTCTAGTTCTTCTTCTTTTGGATCCACATCATCTTGATGGGAATCCTTGGAGTTGTAGTCGTACTTGATGAAGTGGAACTTGAAGTAGTCTTGGGAATCCACTTGACTAAGGTCTTAGGAGCTTCTTCAAATGCATCAATTTCCTCTTGAAGCTTGTCCTTGCCTTTTTGCTTGTAATCTTGTGGTGGAAGATCATCTTGAGCTTGTGTCCCCTTGAAAGAAGTATCATACTTCTCTTGTTGAGGAACAAACTTTGTCTTGGGGTATTGATCTTCTTCCCACTCAACTCCATTGGCATTGAACTTTCGTTCAAAACCAACACCTTGATTCTTCCGGTGCATTCCTTGCTTGCGCACAATTTCCTCGAATTGCTTACTCCCGGCAAGGCTTTTGTACACTCCTTTCTCTATAATTCCCTTCAATAAGCTATTTTCTTGCTCAAGTGTAACTTGGCTAAGAGAATCATTAGTGGAATCAAGAGAACTACTAGAAGCAACAATATTGGATTTAGCATGATCATTGTTACTGCTAGAGGAAGAATCTTTCTTGTTCTTGTTACTAGACTTGACTTGAGGCATGTAAGTGGATAAGAGTAAACGCTTGGCAATGTAAGAAGAACTTTTCTTGCGGAGATCATCATTGATTGCTTTTAAGAACTCATGCTCTTGCTCAAGATTGAGCTTTTCAAAGCGTAATTTCTCATGAGCTCTTAAAAGTTCTCGATGATCTTCGAAGATAGTTTCATGAGCTAACTTAAGAGTGTTTAGTTCTTTAGTTAGAGCCTCAATCTTCTCCTTATCATTGTCATTCGTTTTATCTTGATTAGCATGATTAATTGACGTTTCATCATAGTATTCATCACTAGAGTTGTCAACAAGCAAATCATCACCTAACAAGTCATCTTCATCACTATTGAAATCAACATACTCGGGGTGTGTTACCTTAGGACCTTTGGCCATGAAGCATCTTCCAATTCCTTCATTTGGTGAGTCAAATATGTCGTAGGAGTTGGTTGACACAAGTGCTAGACCGGCAACACCTTCATCTTGAGTATCTTCGGAGTCGGAGTGATAACTTCTCTCGGAGTGGCTGTCGGAGTCGGAGCCGGATACCCATTCACCAACATGAGCTTGATGTCTTCGTTTTGTGTAGCTCCTTGATGATTTTTCCTTCCTTTCCGAATCCTTGCTTCTCCGTGAGTATCTTCGTTCATAACGATCATCTCTACTCCTTCTCTCTCTTGGTGGTGATTCTTTGCTTCTTCTTTTTGGAGAATCTTCTCTTCTCTTGTAGGGAGCCGTACACTCATTGGAATAGTGTCCGGGTCTTCCACAACTGTAGCAGTTTCGCTCTTGACTAGAAGATCTTTTGTCATTGTAGGACCTTGACTTGAAGCTTCTATCTTTGCTTCTACTCTTGTAGAACTTGTTGAAGTTCTTCACCATTAAGCTCAATTCTTCATTGAAGTTTTGTTTCTCACTTGATGATGTAGGGGCTTCACATGAGGCTTTGTAGGCACCAGTTGATTTGTTGTGAAGTTCCTCTTTATCCTTAAGTGACATCTCATGAGCAACAATTCTTCCAATCACCTCCGTTGGCTTGAGATCTTTGTAATTGGGCATCATTTGGATCAATGTGCACACGGTATCATATTTTCCATCCAAGGCTCTTAGAATCTTCTTGATGATGAATCTATCGGTCATCTCTTCACTTCCTAAGCCGGCAATCTCATTTGTGATGAGAGCAAGCCTAGAGTACATTTCAGCGACACCTTCACCATCCTTCATTTTGAACTTGTCAAGTTGACTTTGAAGCACATCCAACTTGGATTCCTTGACGGAGTCGGTACCTTCGTGCATATCAATCAAAGTGTCCCAAATTTCCTTTGCATTCTCAAGACGGCTGATTTTGTTGAATTCTTCGGGGCACAATCCGTTGAAGAGAATATCACAAGCTTGAGCATTGTATTGCAACATCTTCAACTCATCCGCGGTAGCTTCACGGTTTGGTTCTTTCCCATCAAAGAAGTCACCTTGCAAACCAACACACACAATAGCCCAAACGGCGGGGTTATGTCCAAGAATATGCATTTTCATTTTATGCTTCCAACTAGCAAAATTAGTACCATCAAAGTAAGGACCTCTACGGTGATAATTTCCCTCGCTAGACGCCATACTCTCCTAGGTTGTGAAACCAAGGCTATGACCACCAAAAGCTATGGAGATCAAAGCAAATGGAGACCAAAGCTCTGATACCACTTGTAGGATCGAAAGTATGTCTAGAGGGGGGGTGATTAGACTACTTGACCAAATAAAAACTTAACCTTTTCCCAATTTTAGTTCTTGGCAGATTTTAGCTATTGTAGGACAAGTCAAGCAATCATCACACAATTCAAGCAAGCATGCAAAGAGTATATTGGCAGCGGAAAGTAAAGCATGCAACTTGCAAGAATGTAAAGGGAAGGGTTTGGAGAATTCAAACGCAATTGGAGACACGGATGTTTTTCCCGTGGTTCGGATAGGTGGTGCTATCCTACATCCACGTTGATGGAGACTTCAACCCACGAAGGGTAACGGTTGCGCGAGTCCACGAAGGGCTCCACCCACGAAGGGTAATGGTTGCGCGAGTCCACGGAGGGCTCCACCCACGAAGGGTCCACGAAGAAGCAACCACCCACGAAGGGTCCACGAAGAAGCAACCTTGTCTATCCCACCATGGCCATCGCCCACGAAGGACTTGCCTCACTAGCGGTAGATCTTCACGAAGTAGGCGATCTCCTTGCCCTTACAAACTCCTTGGTTCAACTCCACAATCTTGTCGGAGGCTCCCAAGTGACACCTAGCCAATCTAGGAGACACCACTCTCCAAGAAGTAACAAATGGTGTGTTGATGATGAACTCCTTGCTCTTGTGCTTCAAATGATAGTCTCCCCAACACTCAACTCTCTCTCATAGGATTTGGATTTTGTGGAAAGAAGATTTGAGTGGAAAGCAACTTGGGGAAGGCTAGAGATCAAGATTCATATGGTAGGAATGGAATATCTTGGTCTCAACACATGAGTAGGTGGTTCTCTCTCAGAACATATGAGTTGGAATTGTGTATGTGTTCTGATGGCTCTCTCCACGAATGAAGAGGAGGTGGAGGGGTATATATAGCCTCCACACAAAATCCAACCGTTACACACAGTTTTCCAATCTCGGTGGGACCGAATCAACAAACTCGGTCGGACCGAAAAGGTAAACCTAGTGACCGTTAGAGATTTTCGGTGGGACTGACATGCAACTCGGTAGGACCGATATGGTTAGGGTTTGGGCATAACGTAATCTCGGTGAGACCGATTACACAAACTCGGTGAGACCGAGTTTGGTAATAAGCTAACCAGAGAGTTGGTCAGGCAAACTCGGTGGGACCGATTTGCTCTTTCGGTGAGACCGAAAAGTTACAAAAGGGAAACAAAGAGTTTACATTGCAATCTCGGTGGGACCGATTCGCTCTTTCGGTGAGACCGAAAAGTTACGAAAGGGAAACAGAGAGTTTGCAATCCCATCTCGGTGAGACCGAGATCCCTATCGGTAGAACCGAATTGCTAGGGTTTGGCAGTGGCTTATGACAAGTGAAACTCGGTGGCGCCGGATAGAAAGAATCGGTATGACCGAGTTTGGCTTAGGGTTTAGGTCATTTGTGGAAGTGGGAAAGTAGCTGAGGATTTTGGAGCATATCATTAAGCACATGAAGCAAGAGGCTCATTAAGCAACACCTCATCCCTCCTTGATAGTATTGGCTTTTCCTAAAGACTCAATGTGATCTTGGATCACTAAAATATAAAATGAAGAGTCTTGAGCTTTTGAGCTTGAGCCAATCCTTTGTCCTTAGCATTTTGAGGGTTCCACTTTCACATCCATGCCATGCCAATCATTGAGCTTTCCTGAAATAGTCATCTTGGAATAGCATTAGCTCAATGAGCTATATGTTGTTATGAATTACCAAAACCACCTAGGGATAGTTGCACTTTCAGTAGCGGATAGTCTGTCTGCATCCTCTGTAGGAGGAACATCCGGTGCCTGCCTCACGTTAGCTTCCTCCTCTATGTCCGGCCCTGGAGCCCGACTAGTCGAGGCGTGATCGGCAGCCTCTCTGGATATAGTCCGGCGGGCGTTTTTTCTAGAAAACACGGATGTCATTATATTTTAAGCAAGATGACGACCATGGAATGAGGCTTTGTGTTGTACCTCAGTGCTAGCGTCTCCGTCCTGACCGCCTTCCTTTTTTGCCCACTCGGCTTCGGTGCCTCTTGTTGGCGAGTTGCTGTAGGTCCGGCATGGCGTCCCAAAGGCCTTCCATGTAAAACACCATACATGTACGGTAGGTGAAGTTCATAAAAGGGGATCCTTTTTTGGGAGTTGGGACTTCGGTTTTTCTTACGTGCGACGCAGGGAGTAGTCCCGGATAGTCGGTCGTTATGGCCACCATGGCGTCATCGCAGCTCAATTGATAGAATTGCCTATCTATCAGCTCCACGAATATGTTCGGATCCTCTTCAAGTCCAGGATCGAGGGCCCGGCCAGGGTCCTTAGGTTGTGGAGCTGGGCTGTTGACCTCCTTTATTGCTTTTCGCAGTTCCTGCCGTAAAATGGCAAGGTGAGTACCTACGGTGAAGAGTGCGGGAAGGTTGAGAGTGAAAAGGGGTACAACTCACCCAGCTCGGAGGGTTGTACATGGAGAATCCATCCCGTGGTCTAATGTGGATGAACTCCTCTTCCTCTCCCTTGAACAACTCGGATAGAGCTTTTGCTAAAGTAGCAGGTGAGTCCGGTCCCTTGCGCCCGCAATGGGTGGCATCGTCTTCCCCGTTAAAACACCACAGGGGGTGCCCTCGATATTGGAGTGGTTGCACCCCCCGCATTATGCATATTGACATAACCTCGATTATTGTCAACCCTGATTGAGTCAATGCTTTTATCCGGTTCATCGGATAAAGGACTTCTCTGTTATCCTCCTCCTGGGGGCTCCGTGGGCGCCAAATTTGGCGTTTCTTCAGAGGAGCACCGTCGAACTCAGGAAGACCCCGCCGAATAGGGTCCGGAAGAGGGACGTCCTCCATGTAAAACCACTCCGAAGGCCATTCTTCGGACGTCTTCTTTGGAACACTTCCCCCAATCACCGGGCTTCGGGCTACGGGAGCGGGAGGAGGAGCTGTGGTGGCTGGCCATGTTGGAATGGATTTTTTTGAGCGCGCTCCGATGGATTCTCGTTGTGGGAAGATGGTGTGGATTGGATCTAAGAATCCCCATCCCTTTAATAGATGATTTATTTACTTGGCTAGGGGGGCGAATGTAAAAGCGCCCTGGCTCCTCGCCTTCGCTTGACACGTGGAAGATAGCCCTTATTGGGCGCGGAAGCTAGGAAGTCCAACATTTATGGGAGCCAGACACTGCTTAACAGATATTCAAGATTTGGAGGAGAACCCGCCTTGCAATGCCGAAGACAATACTGCGCGTCGGACTCAACATCATTAAAGCCTGGTTCGGGGGCTACTGAGGGAGTCCTGGATTAGGGGGTCTCCGGACAGCCAGACTCTATCCTTTGGCCGGACTATTGGACTATGAAGATACAAGATTGAAGACTTCGCCCCGTGTCCGGATGGGACTCTCCTTGGCGTGGAAAGAAAGTTAGGTAATACGGATTTGTATATCTCCTCCCTTGTAACCGACCTTGTGTAACCCTAGCCCCCTCCGGTGTTTATATAAGCCGGAGGGTTTAGTCCGTAGGACAACACACAATCATACCATAGGCTAGCTTCTAGGGTTTAGCCTCTACGATCTCGTGGTAGATCAACTCTTGTAATACTCATATAATCAAGAACAATCAAGCAGGACGTAGGGTATTACCTCCATCAAGAGGGCCTGAACCTGGGTAAACATCGTGTCCCCTGCCTCCTGTTACCGTCCACCTTAGACGCACGGTTCGGGACCCCCTACCCAAGATCCGTCAGTTTTGACACCGACAGTAGGTATAAATGTTGGGTTGTCTCCCAACAAGCGTTTTTCTTTAATGCCTTTTTAGCTGGGCATGATGATTTCAATGAAGCTCAGATGAAAGATAAGAATTGGAACATAACGGGAGCATCATGATAAATATGACTAGAACATTTAAGTCTAACCCACTTCCTATGCATAGTGATTTTGTGAGCAAACAACTTATGGGAACAAGAATCAACTTGCATAGGAAGGTAAAGCAAGCAAAACTTCAAGATTTTCAACATGTAGGGAGGAAACTTGATATTATTGAGATACGTAGAAGCATATGTTCCTCCCTCATAATAATTTTCAGTAGCATCATGAATGAATTCAAAAATACAATCATCACATAAATCATTCTTTTCATGATCTACAAGCATAGAAATTTTATTACTCTCCACATAAGCAAATCTATTCTCATCAATAGTAGTGGGAGCAAACTCAACAAAATAACTATCATGTGAGGCATAATCCAATTGAAAATTAAAATCAAGATGACAAGTTTCATGGTTATCATTATTCTTCATAGCATACATGTCATCAAAATAATCATCATAGATAGCAACTTTGTCCTCATAATCAATTGGAACCTCTTCCCAAATAATGGATTCATCACTAAATAAAGTCATGACCTCTCCAATTCAACTTTCAGAAATATCGAGATAATATTCAACACCCTCCAAAAAGTGGGATGATTACTTCGTAAGGTTGACACTCTTCCAAACCCACTTTCATCAATATAATCATCATAAAATTGGAGGCATGCTATCATCATAATAAATTTCCTCATCAAAACTTGGGCGACTAAAAATATCATCTTCATTAAACATAGCATCCCCAAGTTTGTAGCTTTGCATATCATTAGCATCATGGATATTCAAAGAATTCATACTAACAACGTTGCAATCATGCTCATCATTCAAATATTTCAGGCCAAACATTTTATTCTTCTTCTAGCACTTTAGCAAAATTATCGAAATCCTTATTTTCACGAAAGACATTAAAAGGATGAAGCATATGAGGCAACCTCAATTCCATTTTTTGTAGTTTTATTTTATAGACTAAACTAGTGATAAAACAATAAACTAAAAGATTTGATTGCGAGATCTAAAGATATACCTGCAAGCACTAACCCCCCTGGCAACGGTGCCAGAAAAGAGCTTGATGTCTACTACGCAACTTTATCCTGGTAGACGTTGTTGGGCCTCCAAGTGAAGAGTTTTGTAGGACAGTAGCAAATTTCCCTCGAGTGGATGACCTAAGGTTTATCAATCCGTGGTAGGCGTAGGATGAAGATGGTCTCTCTCAAACAACCCTGCAAGCAAATAAAAAAGAGTCTCTTGTGTCCCCAACACACCCAATACAATGGTAAATTATATAGGTGCACTAGTTAGGCGAAGAGATGGTGATACATGTGCAATGTGGATAGTAGATATAGGTTTTTGTAACCTGAAAATATAAAAATAGCAAGGTAACTAGTAACAAAATTAAGCAAAAACGGTATTGCAATGCTTCGAAACAAGGCCTAGGGTTCATACTTTCACTAGCGCAAGTTCCCTCAACAATGATAACATAATTAGATCATATAACAATCCCTCAACGTGTAACAAAGTGTCACTCCAAAATCACTAATAGCGGAGAACAAACAAATAGATTATTGTAGGGTAGGAAACCACCTCAAAGTTATTCTTTCTAATCGATCTATTGGGCAATTCCTATAAGTGTCACAAAAAGCCCTAGAGTTAGTACTAAAATAACACCTTAAGACACACATCAACCAAATCCCTAATATCACCTAGATACTCCAATGTCACCACAAGTATCCGCGGGTTTGATTATACGATATGCATCACACAATCTCAGATTCATCTATTCGAACCAACACAAAGAACTCCAAAGAACGCCCTAAAGTTTCTACCGGGGAGTCAAGACAAAAACGTGTGCCAACCCCTATACATAAGTTCACATGGTCACGGAACCCACAAGTTGATCACCAAAACATACATCAAGTAGATCACGTGAAATCCCATTTTCACCACAGATAAGCACATGCAAGACATACATCAAGTATTTTCAAATCCTTAAAGACTCAATCTGATAAGATAACTTCAAAAAAAACTCAATCCATTACTATAAGGTAGAGGGGGAGAAACATCATAAGATCCAACTATAATAGCAAAGCTCGCGGTACATCAAGATCATGCCAAATCAATAACACGAGAGAGAGAGAGAGAGAGAAAGAGAGAGAGAGCGAGATCAAACACATAGGTACAGGTACACTACTCCCTCCTTGTCATGGAGAGCGCCAAGATGATGAAGATGGCCACCGGCGATGATTTCCCCTCCGGCAGGATGCCGGAACAGGGTCCCGATTGGTTTTTGGTGGCTACAGAGGCTTGTGGCGGCGGAACTCCCGATCTAGGTTTATTTCTGGGGGTTTCTATATTTATAGGAATTTTTGGCATCGAACAAGTCAGGGGGGTCCATGAGTCAACCACAAAGACGGACGGTGCGCCGGAGGGGGGGGGTAGGGCGCGCCCTCCACCCATGTGGAGGCCTCATGGCTCTTCTGGCCCAACTCTTTTGCTTCGGGGGATTCTTTTGGTCCATAAAAAAACACCGTAAATTTTCAGCTTGTTTGGACTCTGTTTGATATTCCTTTTCTGTGAAACTCAAAAATAAGGGGAAAATAGAAACTCGCACTGGGCTCTAGGTTAATAGGTTAGTCCCAAAAATCATATAAAATGGCATATAAATGCATAGAAAACATGCAAGATTGATAATATAATAGCATAGAACAATAAAATTTTATAGATACGTTAGAGACGTATCACACATGCAGCTCAAAAGTTCTTATTCTGTGAAATATGTAGGGTTTGGAGTGCAGTTCTGAATTAGTACACGTCAAGTAAGCAAAGATGCTTCACAAATTGCTCCTCTGGGTGAGATCTCTCCACATCATAACATATCCTTGGCTTCATCTGCATTGCTTTGCTCTTCCTACCATTGGGAAACACATATGGTGCAAGCCAATCCCCGGAGTTACGGATCCTCTAATCGTCGAGGTCATAGCTCTTAAGGAAGGAGTGTTATTTGCTACTTTACGCGGCTACACGCATGTCATCATGGAGACCGACTGTCTAGAGGTGGTCAACCTCTGGAACTCGTGCTTCACCGACCAGTCGGTAATTGCACCTATCCTGGCAGAAGCTGAAGAGTTAGCTCTTAGTTTTAATTCTTTTATAATTCAACATGTAATGAGATCAGAAAACGGTCCCGCACATCTTTGTGCTAAGCGAGGTTGTTCGCTTAATGTGACTGAAAGCTGGTTGGACTCCACCCCTAGCTTTCTGATCAGCAGCTTACTGGCTGATTGCTCGGCGAACACATTCGTTGAATAAAGCTCTCAAATTCCCTCGCAAAAAAATAGAAGAGGAATTTTAGCTGGTTTAGAGTGTTTCAAAAGAGGCATACTTATGTTTTGGGATGGAAGTCAGATCAATATTTGGGAGGACAACTGGATTCCCACCAGCCATAATCTCAAGGTGTTAACTCCTTATAAGCATAGTAGAAATTTGTGTTGACATCAGATTTTGGCATGGCAAAAAAGTGGTTAAGACGGACTCAGATGAAGAAGTGTTCTGCATGAAAATTCTTTGTCCCGTCGAGACAAACAGTTTTGCCTTTTGAATCTTCTCAATCTGAAACCATATGCAAAAGTTACAGCCAAAATAGTGCACTACAACAATGGAGTTTTACCCCTATAGATTAGAGATGATGGCCAATTAGAAAAAAACACAATCGCAAATCCATCTACTACATTTTACCCTAGTTTTTATATCTCTCTATTGTTATTTATTTCTCATTCTTTGGTCTCATTCTTCGTGTTGGAGAGCAACGATCTCATGAATGATATTTTTGCGCTCATCACACCATTGAATCTTAGAGCAATGATCTGATAAACATACGATTAACAATTTGAACATAACAATCTTCCATCGGTAAAACTAATAGGCATCAACTACAAGATATAATGAACACCTACGAGCACTCTCAGGTATCAATCTGAGGTTTGATACAAAGATTAACCGCAAGAGAAGAACCAGGGTTCGAAGATGAGATGGTACTAGTAAAGGTGTTGACGAAGAGGATAATTCCCATGATGAACAGAGTACTAGTGATAACGAAGGCATCGATTTTCCCCTCCCGGCGAGAAATTTCCCCGGTAGAATCGCTCTGTTGGAGAGGAAAATTGCTCCACCCAAGTTCCGCCTCGCAGATGGCGGCAGAAAGTCCCGAGGATTTTTTGTGATTTTTTCTAGGGCAAAATATATTTTTTAGCCAAAGGACGTTGGGAGAGGGGCCACAGGGGCCCCACATGGCCACATGGCGCGCCACCAGGGTGTGTGAGCCTGTGGTGGGTCCCCTCTGGCCCATTCTTGCTCCATAAATCTTCATATATTATGAAATAATTCTAAAAATCCACGTTTCATTTTGGAGAGAATTCCTTATTTGGCCCTTCCTTAAAATTTGCTTCTCTTTTTGGCCCAAAACAAAAATGTCTTCCCTTTTTGACACTTAAATTTCATTTTGTTCCCTTAGTGACATTTCCGTCTATTTTTGCCACTCACGGTGTTAAGTGTGATGTACAAAGACCATTTTGCCCCTACTGCACTATGTGACTATCCCGGATATCTAAGTAAAAAAGAAATCAGTTCACCAATTTTTTAAAGATGTTCACAGATATTTTGCATATATATGTTTCAATATTTTTTTCCTTAGCTAAACTGATATGTGCGTACAAAAGCCATAGAAATCATCTGCCGAACTTGTATTATCATATCTATATCATCTTTACAACATTGGTTAGTTTATCACGTTCCAAAGTATATATTACACATACTACTAACTCTTCTAGCTAACACGTTTAAAACTAGTACAGTACGCATAGTATCCAAACAAGTAGGCCCCGTTCGATACACAGGTAAGAAAAACAAAGGGATGTAAAAAAGTATAGGAATGCGGTTGGCTGTACAGTACATTCCTGCGGTTCGCAAAATAGAAGAATAAAGGGTGTTCGGTTCACAGGAAATTGTCTAGAGGTATGAGCAAAGGAGCCGTACTACTGATGCAACAGTATTGAGTATTTTATTCAGGCACCAAGTGTTCTAACCGCTGCATGCTGGTATTGCTTCTCTCCCACCCATGCGAAAGGAATATTTTATTTGGCTTGCGAGTTGGCTTGCCTCGGGCCTCCGCCCAAAAATTGGTTCAGACCAGATGTTTAGATTCCTGTAAAATGACCACTGTTTACGAACTTTTCCATAGGAACGCTGTAGCTGATTCCCTTGATCCGAACGCCAGTGAAGGAACTGAAAACTATGGAATGAACATTCCTTTGGAAAGTCTACAAATCCTTTGAAGCGAACAGGCCCGTATACTAGTACACCGCCCCCACCGGCAGCTATACACCACGCACACGGCAGGCAGACATGGACGAAGAGAACGCTTAGTGCTGATCACGAGCAGCCGGACAGGCGGACACCACACACACACAGCCCGGTAGTTGAGAACGACAGCAGCCAGCCACGCGCGCAGCCGTAGGCTAGGCGCTCGCCGGACTGAGGCAGTCGTCGCCGCTGGTCGTCCAGTCCTTGCAACTACTACCTCTACCTCCTCTCTCGTATAGCAAGTTGTACGCATCGCTAAAGTAGTTTCTGCGATTTATTTTTCTGTCATCGAATTTACGTACGAGAGTTTCCGCCGAGAAAGCCGTGCGATTTCATCAAGAGACAGTTGTACGCGTACGCGCGTGCAACCCCAGGCGTTCACTTGTACGCGTAAGTGCGTGTGCTACTGCTACGTTGCTAGGAAATTAATCAAGCTCTGCTTACAAGAATCAATCAACCTGTCTGTGTGTTTGTTTAAGGCTAACTTTACACGTATGCATACCAGCTTCTCGGGGATTTATTCTATTGATCTAAAACCAACACCAAAGCCGAGGATCCCTCACCCTCCGCTCTGCCAACTCCAGCAACAGCATTGACTCGGGGTGGGGAACCGGGACAGAAGTTCGGTCATAGCGCTTTCTTCCTTTTTATCAGTAAGCTAAAGCAGGGTAAAAAAGACTCTTTAGGTTGCATTTGACGGTGTTAGTGACCAAAACTAACGAAAATGTCATTGAGGGAACAAAATGAAGTTTGAATGTCAAAAAAGGAATAATTTTTTTACCAGGGCCAAAAAGGGAAGCAGATCTTAAAAAAAGGCCAAATAAGGAATTCTCTCTTCATTTTGAGCTCTGAAGAATAGCTATTTATTCTGGTTCTTCTTCTTATGTTGTGAAATGAGAGATGGCGACTTTTTTGGGGTCCTTTTTTTGGAGAGACGTGACCCATCCGTCTCCTACCTGACTTCATCTGTCAGCATTTCAAGGATCCCACGCTGAGTAACCGAGCTAAGTAACGGGTAACGGCTTTGACCCAACGGGAAGACCCCGTTTGGACATTTTTGAGGTTGCACTTAGTAGAGGACGGGAAAACTGAGGAATGTAAGACAGGTGGGGCAAACTAGACCAAAACTAAGCAATAAGGGGCATGGAAAATAGAAAAACCCTTAATAAAATGTTTTTAAAATTTTAAAAATGTTCACCAATCTCAAAAAATCTTCCCTATATTTTTAAAATCATCTAACTTAAAAAGTTGTCCACAATTTCAGAAAATATTAAGAATTTCCAAAAACATATTACGAATTTGGAAAAAAATGTTTCAAAGTTAAATAAATGTTCATGAATTTGAAAATCATTCCCATATTTCAAAAAAATTAAGAGTTTCAATATATTTTCATGAATTAAAAAAATATCCACATTTTTCCAAATAGCTTCATTAATTTAAAAATTGGTTTGTATTTCAAAAAATGTTTATTATAAAAAAATGTTTCTAGATTTCAGAAAATGTTCCTAGATTTTTTTTAAATTGACAATTGTAAAATGTGGATGACATGAAAAAATGAAACAAAATGTAAAAGAAATTAAGAATAAAAGAAACAAAAACATAAAAGCGAAAGAAGAAGCAGGAAAAGAAAAAAAACTGTTTCAAGGAAGGTCCTAGAACCTTCTTGAAATTGGTAATTTGGAGGAAACACGAATAGGCTAGCCCATATACTAGGCATTTGTTAGGGGCTGGGTGCAAGTGTTTGCTATTCCCCGGCGCATGCAGGGAATAGCATCTGGCCCTAAAATTGGATGGGTGGTAAAAGAAGAAGAAAAAATTGCGTACACATGGCTTCGGGAGCTCCGATATGCCGCTCATTGTGACAAGTAGTCGCCGTTTCCCACAGGGGCCCGAGTGGGCCGGCCTATTAGTAGCAGAGGTGTGCAATTTGGAAATGCACTGTAGCGCTGGATCGACCGAGCATGCTGCTGGAACAAGGCATTGAAGCAAACGTTTTAGAAAATCTGAGAACATTTTTTGGAAAAATTTCGGAACATTATTGGAAATGGGAAGAAATTTTCAAAAATGTGACAATTGTTCAATTTTTAGACACATTTTTAAAATAACATCTTTTGGGATGCAAACATTTTTAAAACGTAAAAAATTGAAATTTTTATACTTTTTGAAGCTATGAATATTCTTTGCAGAAGATGAACTGTTTTTGAAATTCAGGAGAATTCTATTAATTTGTGAACAAATTTTTAAAAAGGAAAACATTTCTGGAGAACAAAATATTATATTTCAAAAGGACAATTTTTTTTCAAATTTGCGGCCATAGAATAGTTCTATTTTTTAAATAAATAAATAAAAGTAAATACCAAAAAGGAAATCAAAAGAACAATAAAGAAAAGAAAACCAAAACGTTTGGTACAAGAAAACCGAAATGTCTTGCATGTTTTTCTACCTAAAAATGGGCCGGCCCAATTAACTCGTCCGCTGCCCCCTCCTTTGCATTTTCGGCGTCAATTTGACCGGAATCATGAATTAAGGGGGTATGGCTTCCAGAAGGCACTCCCGCCTTCTTTGGTGTGGACAAGTGGCGCACATGTATTGCAACCTGGGAGTTTTGTTCTTTGTTACCATATCCCCCCCCCCCCCAATGTTTTTATCTCGTGAACCTTGTGTTCAAATCACAAATCATTTTCATGTTGGATTTGTCGCATCGAGATATTCAAAATTAGTTTCATGTCTATAGGTATTTTTTGATTTTTTTTGCATGAAAAAGAAAAAAACCCAAAAACCGGAATTAAAAGAACCGGAAACCCAAAAAGGCAAAAAGAAAAAACTGAAAAATGAAAATAGGGGAAAAAGAGAAAATTAAAAAATTCCAAAACCGAGAGGCTTCTGTCACGGCTGATATGCTGGCCCCAGCAATAGGCCAACTTATTGAAGACGTGGACCCACATGGCATTGAGGGGAAGCAACTAGAAGGAGGAGAAATAATGATATCCAGGGCGCAGTAGAGTGGCGGGTGAAATCTGGTATGCGTGTCGTGAGCATTTCATGCAATATGGGGGTCAGGACCCTAGATGTGAGTCATCGAGAATGAACAAGTAAAAAAAGAAACTATTTGAAGCGAGAAGCTACTTCTCTTGTCCTTGATCGGCACCGGCCCCTTTCCCCCATTCCTCCTTCCAACAGCTCCCTCCTCCTTGTTGTGGGGTCTGGAGCGGGTCCGTTACACCCTCCCTCCAAGGGATAGGATACCCCTTGATTAGTTGCTCGCCGGTTTGTTTGACGCTTACCATCACAACTTTTGCTTTTTGATTTCTTTTGGAGGTGGGACTTTAGTTTTTTGATGATGAAGTGGAGTGGGTGAAGCGAGAGGAGAGGAGAGAGCCCGTGGCAGCTATTCCAGAGCCTAACTAAGGGGGAAAAGCAAGCCTCGAGCGGCCTCGGGCACTCACTGCACGACCCACCATGTCTCTCGGCTGTTCCTTCCAGAGCCTTCCGCGACGCTCCTCGACTCGAGCAGCAACGCTCCCGCCCTCTCTAGACTTCTAGAGAGAGAGAGAGAGGGTTTCAGAGCATTCCAGAGAGCGGCGACACAAAAGAAAAGCAGAGAGAGCCGCTTCTCTCCCAAACCCTCCCCCAAATCCCCAAAACCCTAGCTAGCTAGAGACTCTGCGTCCGCCATGGCGGCTTCGCTGCTCTTCCGCGCCGCACGACCCCGAGACCTCGTATCTCTGCTCGCCACCGTAAGCTCCGCCCTTCCTCCCCTTCCCTAGTGTACCGTACCGAACCGTCGCCTTTGTTTTTTTTTGCTCATGATGATCCTCTAGTCTGGTCTGCTGCACGCTGAATTTTGGTGTCGGGCCGGTCTGCGTCTCGTGATCCTTTCCTTTCCTTGCATGCACGGATGGATTATGCGTGCATGTCCCGCCCATCCGTACGCCCCCATCCCATGCAGCAGATGCCATCCGGGTTATCGACCCTCATCTCATTCTCATGTGATGTGATGTAGCGCGATTGCAGGGTTTCCATTTTGCCCTGCTAGTAGTATGCCTTTTTTGCCCCTCTAAAAAAAGAGTGTTATTAGTCTGTCTCCTACATGGTCGCACCCTTCAGCATTTCAAGGATCCCACGCTGAGTAACCGAGCTAAGTAATGGTCAATGACTTTGACCCGGCGGGAAGCCCTGTTTGGACATTTTTGAGGTTGCGCTTATTAGAGAACAGAAAAACCGAGGAATGTAAGATTGGCGGGGCAAACTAGAGCACAGCTAAGCAATAAGGGGCATGAAATAGAAAACCCTTAATAAAATATTTTCAAAATTTAAAAAATGTTCACTAATATAAAAAATCTTCCCTATTTTTTATAAAAGCATCTAATTTCAAAATTTGTCCACAAATTTCAGAAAAAATTAAGAATTTAAAAAAAATTATTACGAATTTGGAAAACATGTTTCACAACTCAAAATATGTTCATGAATTTGGAAATTATTTCCATATTTCAAAAATTCTTATTAATAATAAAAATGTTTCTAGATGGGAATAAATTTTGAAATATGGGAATAAGAAAAAACTGTTTCAGGGAAGGTCCTAGAACCTTATAGAAACTGGTAATTTGGAGGAAACACGAATAGGCTAGCCCATATACTAGTCATTTGTTAGGTGGAGGGTGCGTGTGTTTGCTATTCCGCGACCCATGCGGGGAATATGATCTGGCCCTAAAATTGGAAGGGTGGTAAAAGAAGAAAAAAAATGTGTAGACACGACTGCGGGAGCTCCTATATGCTGCGCACTGCGACAAGTAGTCGCCGTTTCGCACAGGGGACCGAGTGGGCCGGCCCATTTGTAGCACAGGGGAGCAATTTGGAAATGCACAGTCCCGCTGGATCAAGTACTGCAAGGATCAACCGAGCATCTGCAACACTGGAACAAGGCATTGCAGCAAAGGTTTTATAAAATCAAACGTTTTAGAAAATCTGAGAACATTTGTTGGGCAAATTTCGGAATATTGTTGGAAAAGGGAACAAATTTTAAACAAAATATGTTTTTTTTTAATTTTTGATCCCTTTTTTTTCTAAAAAATCAACATTTTCTGGAATCCAAACATTTTTAAAATGCATTTTTTTTGAATTTTTGATCATTTTCGAAGCTGTGAATATTCTTTGGAAAAGATGAATAATTTTCGAAATTCGGATTTTTTTATTAAACTGTGAACAATTTTTCAAAACAGCAAACATTTTTGGAAAACAAAACATTATATTTCAGAAGGGCAAATAATTTTTCGAATTTGTGGCCATTGTTTTAGAATAGTGCAATTTTTTGAAAAAAAAGTATTAAAAGCGAATATCAAAAAGGAAATCAAAATAACAGTAGAGAAAAGTAAACCAAAGCGTGTGGTATAGGAAAACCGAAATGTCTTGTATGTTTTGCTACCTAAAAATGGGTCGGCCCAATGAACTCATGTGTTTGCCTTTTTGGTGTGAATTTGACTGAAATCATGAATTAAGGGGTATCCTTTTGAAAAGCCACTCCCAACTTGTTTGGTGTGGACAAGTGGCGCACATGCAATGTAATCTAGGAGTTTTTTTTTCTTTGATAGTATATTTTTCCTGAAATGTGTAATCTCTTGAACCTTGTGTTGAAATCACGAATCATTTTCATGTTGGATTTGTGACATGGAGATATTTGAAATTAGCTTCATGTTTATAGGTTTCGATGAATTTTTTATTCATGAAAAAGCAAAACGAAAAATCAAAACTAAAAGAACCGGAAAGCCAAAAAAGCAAAAAGGAAAAATTGAAAAACCAAAGTAAGGGGGAAAAGAGAAAACCGAAAGGCCGAAAGCAGGAGTCGTTTGTGACGCTTGATATGCTGGCCCTGGCGCTAGGCGAACTTATTGAAGACGTGGACGGACGGGGCATTGAGAGGGGTGTAATGCTTAAAGCTTTTAAGTAATAAAGCGTCCCTTTTCAAAAAAAAAAACGAGGCATTGAGAGGAAGCGAATGGAACGAGGAGAAACAATTTGAAGCTCCCTCTTCCTTGATGTGTGATTTGGAGCGGGTCCGTTACACCCTCCCTCCAAGGCTTTGATTAATTAGTTGACACTTAGTGCGTTGAGTTGAATAGCTAGGGAGTTTCCACAGGAGCATCAGAACTTTAGGTTTTTGATTTGTTTTGGAGGTGGGACTTGGGTTTTTTGATTTGGTGATGAAGTTTTTTTTTTAGAAGAATTTGGTGATGAA
This sequence comes from Triticum aestivum, assembly GCF_018294505.1. Lineage (NCBI taxonomy): Eukaryota > Viridiplantae > Streptophyta > Magnoliopsida > Poales > Poaceae > Triticum > Triticum aestivum. Next base: position 492,077,284 of record NC_057794.1, on the reverse strand, counting down.
GTTTGAGGAAAGGAGAGGAGTGGAGAGGAGAGGAGAGGAGAGAGGCCGTGGCGGGCCAAGCCTAACAATCGGGAAAAGAAAAGCCACTCAGTCGACGGCCCACTCTCTCTGTCGGCTGCGTTCCTTGCTTCCAGAGCCTTCCACACGACGCTCCCACCCTCGAGTGGACAGTCGAGCCGAGCGGCAACGCTCCCGCCCTCGAGTAGAGTAGAGGTAGAGCGAGGGAGTTCCAGAGCATTCCCCTCCCCTCCTGCGCACAAAAGCAGAGCAGAGCAAATCCCCAAAACCCTAGAGGAGAAGAGAGCCATGGCGGCCTTGATGCTCCTGCGCGCCACGCGCCGCCGAGACCTCGCCTCGCCACTCGCCACCGTAAGCTCCGCCCTCCCTCCCCTCCCCTCCCCTCCCCTCCCCTCCCCTAGTGTTTTTATTTCTCTTGTCTTCTCTTCTCTTCTCCTCTGCTGTGCTGCGCGTGCGGTGGATTTTGGTGCCCGCTGGGTTTTGATCGGGCATGCGCCTTCTGCCGTACAAACGCCAAATCCTTACGCATGCGCCTTCTGCCGTTTGTTTCATATCTAGTACTTCCATCATATAAATATAAAGCCAACGATTGGTGGCTTATTTCAAATTAATTTAATTCAAATGCCCATGGGTGCGTGCAAAGGGTCAACTCTGTATCTGTATGTATACTTACCAAGTGCTTTTAATATCTCTAATTCAATAATGATGATGCATCTTTCTAATATCTCTAATTCAATAAAAAAAATGTCCCCCTTTTCTGTGCTTTGAATATATATGCCCACTAAGCCACCAAAATGTTTTTGTTACTGCTTAATATTATTGTCAATGGTCTCACTTTCTGACCATTCATTGTTTACCTCACCCATGCTTACTATTTTGACTCTTCTTGTCAATCATGTGGTTGCCCCTCTGGAAAAGCATCTCCTTTACTGCCATTGGCCAACAGTGATTATGTTTCTGTATGTATTGCTCTACTCTAGAGGTGACTGTGCATTTCTTCTATGCATGCAAGTGTGAACCGTCATTCGTTACTACTCATATCATATATATGCCATGTTCTAGATTAACCCTAGCTATATCAGATCAGATGCCAAGTGTGGACCGCAGGTCTCCATTTCGATGTCCTGTCTCCTAGCAGTATGCCTTGTTACCTCTCTCAAGAAAACATGTCCTTAACTGCTAGCGTCCACGATTACTATGTTTCTGTATGTATTGCTCTAGAGGTGACTGAATTTGTTCCGTACACGCAAGTATGGACTTCTAGGAATGATTGTGGGTACTATTATCATGCGCCATGTTCTTTATTAGCAAACCATCATTGACTTGGAACAATTTTTCATGCAGATCAGCGGGTTAATCAGGGGTTAGAGTATTATTGTATTTTCACTAACATGCATCTTTCTTCCGGTTGGGAAGTGTTCCCTTTGGTTGTTTGTGCATAGAATAGATCTGCCCACCAAGACACCAAACTGTTTTAGGGCTTGATGATGTGACTTACTGATTATTGATTGTTTACATTTCAGCTGACCACCAACGTCCAATCAACATATGCTGCTGCAAATGTGTGCTCCAGATGGGCTACTTTTGCAAGAGCTTTCAGGTAACAACCTTCTTATTTTGGTTTTATACAGTAGTATAAAATCCGGGGAAGATCCTTGCAGCATGCATATGTAACTAACTCTTCTCTGTGCTTCTATTTATTCCTCAGTGCAAAGCCAATTGGAAATGAGGTTATTGGAATTGATTTGGGAACGACCAACTCATGTGTCGCGGTTATGGAGGGAAAGGTGTGTCCTGTGGCCCCAGCATACATACTATACTCTCTCTGCATGTACATGTTTTGTTCTCTGCTAGTTTCTGTTTTAAAATTGTCTGATCAATTAACACCTCTCTCTAAATAAATGCAGAATGCAAAGGTGATTGAGAATTCTGAAGGCGCCAGAACTACACCGTCAGTTGTTGCCTTTTCTCCGAAAGGAGAGCTACTCGTGGGAATTCCAGCCAAGCGGCAAGCAGTGACCAACCCACAGAACACCTTCTTTGGCACAAAGCGTATGATTGGGCGTCGTTTTGATGACCCACAGACGCAGAAGGAGATGAACATGGTACCATATAAGATTGTGAAGGCTCCCAATGGAGACGCTTGGGTTGAGACCACAGATGGCAAGCAGTACTCGCCCAGCCAGATTGGTGGCTTTGTGCTGACCAAGATGAAGGAGACAGCTGAGTCTTACCTTGGCAAGTCTATTTCCAAGGCTGTCATTACCGTTCCAGCTTACTTCAATGATGCTCAGAGGCAGGCCACCAAGGATGCTGGCCGTATTGCTGGGCTTGATGTCCAAAGGATCATCAATGAACCAACTGCTGCTGCTCTGTCCTACGGAACAAACAACAAGGAGGGTCTGATTGCTGTATTTGACCTTGGAGGAGGAACCTTTGATGTCTCGATTCTAGAGATCTCTAATGGAGTGTTTGAGGTCAGTGTTTGCTGTAACTTGCCTCTTAATTACCAGTAGTTTGCTTCAGTAAGGAAATTAATTAAGTTGTTATATAAACAGTGCTTCGTTTCCATTGCTGATATGGTGGTTGATTGATTATGTTCTTGATTGTCAGGTCAAAGCAACAAACGGTGACACTTTCCTGGGTGGAGAAGACTTTGACAATACTCTGTTGGACTTCTTAGTGAGGGAGTACAAAAACACTGAAAATATTGATCTGTCAAAGGATAGATTGGCCCTGCAGAGACTGCGTGAAGCAGCTGAGAAGGCGAAAATCGAACTCTCCTCAACTACCCAGACTGAAATCAATCTTCCCTTCATCACTGCTGATGCCAGTGGAGCAAAACATCTGAACATCACACTGACAAGATCAAAATTTGAGTCTCTGGTGAACAGTCTGATTGAGAGGACCAGAGAGCCATGCAAGAGCTGCTTGAAGGATGCCGGCATAACCACCAAGGATGTTGATGAGGTCCTTCTCGTCGGTGGAATGACAAGGGTTCCGAAAGTGCAGGAGATAGTCTCTGAGATCTTTGGCAAGGCCCCTAGCAAAGGAGTCAACCCAGATGAAGCTGTGGCCATGGGTGCTGCTATTCAGGGTGGCATTCTCCGTGGAGATGTGAAGGAGCTTCTTCTCCTTGATGTTACCCCGCTGTCACTTGGTATTGAGACTCTTGGTGGTATCTTCACCAGACTGATTTCCAGGAACACTACCATCCCCACCAAGAAAAGTCAGGTTGGTAATCATGTTCCCATTCCTCCTGAACTAGTATAAACTAGATCGGAAACGCGCCTTGGCGCGAGGGTGCCGGTCACAACGATGTGTCCAAGCAGATAATGCTCAATTTAGTAGGAAGCCAGGTTTAGCGTACGTATTCAAAAAGATACAACGGACTAAAAGGAAGAAGAAACATTCAAACGTAATAGGAGCAAAACATCATCGAGTTTGACATCGTCATGAGAAATAAGGCAACATTCAGTTTAGTGCGCTCATGAGACCACAAAAACTAACCGCTTGACATTAAGTTTGGTACTAAGAGCGCGGACATGAGAGAGGAAGTACCAAGAGCAGAAACACATAAAAAGATAAAAACTACATAGCCATAGCTATTAGGCATACTAATAAGTTGCTTCATTCGGCTTCCTTGTCGATCAACTTTATAGGTGACATGTCACATTACCTGATGCAAGTGATCCGCAAGATAAATTGCATAGAACATGCGTAAACAATGATGCACTTGCGATTTTGTATCTTAGCCTTTAAGCTCATGGACAGTGAGTGATGGTCTCCCCTTTTCAATTTTGAAGGCAAAGACACCTATGGTACTATCAGAGAGCCTGACAAATTGTTTGTTACCCGGATGCACTAATATTCAACCGGTAATACAATCATTGGAGCATTCTATATAAAACATAGAATTATCAAAGAACTGGCCTACAATGCCTCTCAATTTTGATGTGGACTTAATAAAAGAGGTGCTACTTGCCAAACCCCAACTTCCACGTAATCCCGTTTTCACTAACCCGGTAATAGAAAAAATATGTATGTATCTCAGAATGGAAATGTATCAAGGATCAAATTGATAAAAAAGAAGTTCAATGATCAAACCTCTGATATAACTCTTTTTGATTAACATATGATATTACTCAATATATCTCATGATGGAAATATATCTGATATTACTCAAAGAGTAGGTGATGGTAGATACTCACAACAGTACTCATCCCGTAAAATATCTAAAAAATGACCCTATCTACATGCCATTCGCGCATTTGTTATAAATGTGACATGAAATACTTAAGCAAGGTTTGGTATGATAGAAACCAAAAGCAGGCCATAGTATTAGTCCCACCTAACTTATTTACATTGTTTTCTATACTGCATAATACTATAGTAAACTACATGGTTGACCATTAGATATATAACTTTGTCCACACGCCTTCATCCAATTTGCTTGATATATAACTTTGTCCACACTCATTTGATTAATTGATTTGCTTGCATGTTGTGACGCACGGATTTGCTTGATATATAACTTTGTCCACACTCCTTCATTTGATTTGCTTGCATGTTGCGACACACGGATCTGCTAAAGGACATATCATGTTAGGCAAACTATTCAAATAGATACCTCATGGATAGGGAGAAAATAATTTGGCCTTTATGAAGGAGAATCGCTTTGGATAATATTCAGTGATCTGGATATAGTGTAACCTCTTTAACATAAAACAATATAAAAGATAAGAGTAAAATTATTTTACCTTAGTATTCTACATGGCACCCAGAAAACATAATAAGCCTACTATACATAGATATCCTCTAAGATTTTCTTTAGGCACAAAACTTGATTACACTATGCGATGAATCAAGTAAAGGCATCTCACCATTATTATGTGCCTAATTATTTAACACTGACAGAGGTTTCCAAATTGGTGGTTTTGTTTTGGCGTATAAAGAAACTGAAGTTCATAATATATAAAAAAGCAAATTAATAGAAATTATATATTGCAACCATGAATCCAATCCTCTAGTGATTACTCTCATTCTAAAGTTAGAACAAACCAATAAAATTAGATAGTGCAACCATGAATCTCCTTTAGTGAATAATCTCGTTCCAAAGTTAAACTAAAGATGAGAGCTAATTATATATGCACAAGGCATCCAGAGAATTGATCTGGTTGCTATGCATAAAAAGTCTGTGCATGATGGAAATGTAGAGACTATATATCTCACCGGCTGACATCCACATAGAGTGGAGGTAGAGGAAGCTCGCCGGCTAACATCACCACAAGGAGGAGCTCAGGTTGGCTTTGGAACTGCCTGGTGTCACCGTGGACGTCCAGAAGCAGTCCAAGCGGCGTTGTCACCATGACCTTTTACTCTGCAGGCAGGGTCACACTCATACAGAAAGAATTGTTCCCTTCCATCCACAGAACACAAAATAACAAAGGTAAATAAGTTGTCTACTCAAAATTTGGAACACTTCAACTAATAGGATGACAGAAATAGAAGGCTGTCGGGTAAAAAGCAAGTTCACTAAATTCGGCGGATGATTAGTAATTTAGCATACTTGTAACCCTGCTCATGGACATACACATCCTCACATTTAAAGATTTTCAATTAACATAACCCAGTGCTATAGTGATAGTACATTCCAGCTCATTCGAAAAAAGAAACATTGCACAGTTAAAAACGAATATCAAGCACAAGCACATGGAAAAGGACCACCTGGACATTTTTTCCGTTTTGAGTTAGGACCACCTACAATGTTTTTCTGTTTTGAGCTTGGACCACCTCAACATTCACCACCAAAACAGAGAAGAGAAGGTTCCAAACAGAGCAAGTCAAGGAACAAATTATCTACTTGTCTATATTAATGGATCAGATGATGCAATTATAAGTCATGGAACTATTTCTTTAATGCATAGGAAGCCAAAACAATTCATTAGCACTATTCTCGATCAATTATCTGAAGTCATGGAACTATTTTTTTAATGAACATCTCATTAGTATAACTTATAAATCAATAGAAACAAATAATAGGTGGACCCAAATATGAATGAGGAACCCAGCAGCTTTACTGTATGCAAATTAAAAGACTTCAACTCTATATCGATCAAAAGAGTCTCTTGTGGTCTAGAGGCTTAAGCTCACAGAAGCAGCACATAATTGATCTAGCAGTGAGAAAAAAACAATTCAAGGGATGTGAATCAGTGACATATCTATAAAAATAATAGGTGGAAATGGGCGGATTTATCAGAAGTTAAAAATCTTTATCATTAGTACTGAAAGATCCCACCAGCATCACCATAGTAAACAAAATAGGCAAGCAGTTGAGTAATCGGAGAGCACACAAGCATCCAAGCAGGCCATTAACCAAGGAAACATCATTAACTGGTCTGTTGGCTAGCACATGTCTCTAGGGTTGCATAATTATACGTAAACCAAGTGTGCCTGGTGGCCTTGATCGGTGAGGTTTCCTTGTGGATGCGCAGGGTACTGGTAAGTAGTGGAGTTTGTTTGTTATGCAGATAATATTACATGGTAGGTAAAGAGTGCATAGGCCCAATATATCTAAATTAAGCTCAATGCTTTCAACACATGGATTCTTTTCATGTAACAGTACAACCCAACCACTGAGGATCCAATGCACATCAAGGCAGAACAAAAAAATCAAGGAAAATATACAATAACATAACAACATTGGGGGGGGGGGGGGGGGGGGGGGGGGGGAGCACTACAACCTGACAATTAGTTCTATCGATGCAGATGACCAGGGCCTCAAGGACATCAATAGCATCCAACATCTAGCGAAATAGAAAAATGCACGAAGCAAGAAGATTAATATTGGAAAAATGGCATGAAGCAAGAAGAACTATATAATGTTTAATTAAGCAAAACATTATTAGTCATAGCAGAAGGAGATAAAGAAAGTCAATAATAGTACAAATGCTTGTCATTAATTAAACTGAATATGCTTAAAGTCCCTATCTGATTTAGACTAAGCAGGAGAACATCTGATACAACTAATAAAGCAAACCTCCATAAAGGTTTTTAATTTGCCAAACTTTACAGAAAGAAGAACTGGACTATTTAATATCTAATAGATGTGGAGCAACTGAGCATGTCAACAAGAATTAAACCAACTGTCAGGGTGAGCAAATCAGCACAAACCAAGCAGACCATCTTGCTAAAGTTACGAAATTTGCACCTTGCCATGCACCAAATACCAACATGATTTCCACTTGAATTTAATCTTAGCATTGTCATTCCAGTTTGGAAATACCATCGAACTCTCACGGTTCAGAGCTTCTAATTATTATTATTTTGACAACGCTACCACCTAATTAACAATCCGAACAATGAACTATAACATCATGTGAAACTACATGAGATGACAAAATAATAAAATGATGGATCCATGCATGTTAGGAGCTAGGCGCAAATGAATATTGCCAGACCTGCAAACAAAACAACTTGAGAAATCATTATTTGAAACCACAAAAGGCATGCAGAAAATATAATCAGGAACCTCCAAAATCCTGAAACAACACACCCAGAAATGTAAGTGCAAAATTCACCCGATCGTTTACCATATACTATTTCTTAGAACATGGCTCCATAGGATGGTGATGCAAAAGAACACTATTTTTTGTGTATTTAGTAGCAAACCTGCAATGCACAAAAGAGATGAAATGGTTAATAAATGTGCCAATCATTCTGAAGCTAGCTATCATGCAAACGATAGAGAAGGAAGATGACAACGGGTAAGGAATGCTATCATGGTCTGAAATAAAATAAAAAAACGCTCTGGAATCTCAGATACTATTATCATAGAGCGTAGCTAGCTACCACGCAAGAATTTCAGAAAACAATAGGTATAAGGAATGTGACACAGAAAAGCAAGACAATCATTGACCATGAAAGAAACAGATCTGTAACATCTTCCTTATAACATGTCTATTTCTAATGATAAGATATGAACAATAATAACATATAATGGCGCAATTGTCACCACGATCTACTTTCACACCTCCTGCACACCGCAGAAGGAACACTGGAAGATCATAATACGATGGCAGCCTGACAAAGCTGTAGCCAACCCAAATAGGAGCAAGAATGGTGCCTAACATCAATTGGCCTGTCAGAGAAAGTCAAAAAAGACTAAAGTGATAACCTGACTATAGATTCTAGAATTATGCATCGAGGAATAGCCTGAGTTTTATTGACCCTTGACCCTGATAACTGGATCTTGTTTCATCTGAATTTCTTCAAATGCCTAGTTCGTCGACTTTATATATTCTTTGATCATTGGCATCACTTTCTTTCAGAAAACAATATGAAACTAACCTACAGCAAGATAAAACATATGCCCATTATAAAGGGACAATTGATGAAATATTACATTATGCATTGATATGCACACTTGCATAGGATTATCACACCTGATAACACTAAAAATAGACTGATGAAAGCAATAACGCAAACTAAGTCAACCATATAAGCAAGAAAATTAGCTTATACCATAAAAGAGAGACAATTATCTTTATTCCTTATTTGTGAAGAGACGCAAAATCCCTTGCCTTATAGAACCGCAATTTCAGCTGAAACAGAAGGAAACAAAAATATCAAAACACATTCAGCCAACTCGTTCATGCATGTGGAGAGTACATGCCTGTGTGATTAGAACATATGCAAGCAGGGATTTCTCTTCAGATTTTATTACAAAGGATGTAGACATTAAGGGTAGAATAACGGACAATCACCTAGCTGCTGCACACTATGTGAAAAAAAACTGCAGAGCAGGAGGCTCACCTTGTTGCTGTAGGCTAGTGTTGCTTGGCGAAGTAGTAGATGCAGGCTTGAATGTTGTTCGTTATATGACTCTGCCTTCACAATCACCTATGTGAGACGCAGCGTGCCAGCCGGATCTTCTCCGCGATGGCGACAACGACAACCTGCACGACGGGAGATGGAAGGAGCAGCGGTGAGAGAGAGAGAGAGGCTGCGGCCACTTGACGCGGGCCTCGACAAGCGGGAAGGAGAAGGGCCAGGGCGGGGCGGATGGGTGACGGGTCCGGGGCGTACCTCTTGGGCGAGCCACGCTGGTAACGCTGCGGCCACTTGGTGCGGGCCTCATCGGCGGGGACGGGGGCTTGCCGAGGAACTCGGGCTCCTTGTCGCCGGCGGCCACGTTCCTGGCCTTCTTGGTCGCCTGCGCTATGCGCCTCTTGGCCGCCGCCGCCGCCGCCGCGTGCCCCAACTCCTTTTGCTGCTCCCTGGAGGTAGCCATCTCGTCCTCCTCCCCGAGCGCCAGCTCCTCCGAGCGCCGAGCTCCTTCACGCACACCTCGTCCTCTGCCACCTGCTTCTCCTCCACCTTTGCCTTCTTCTCCCTCGGCGCCTTGGTGGTCTTCTGCTGCTTCTTGCCCGCCGCTGCCTTGGGCGTCGATCTAGGCGGCTCGGGCTCTGACTCGGCCGCGGAGGGAGTGGGAGTGGCAACCCGTCTCGGCTCGACGTCCTGGTCCTCCTTCTGCCGAGCGCCAAGGACGATGAGAGGCAATTAGAGAGGGCACAGAGCAGCGACTCGAGATCGGGGGAAAGGCGTTCCTCATGGTGAATCGGACGTGGCTCACCTCGAGGTCCTCGTCATCTCTGCAGCCCATGCTCGAGGAATTCGGTGTTCACCTGTGCCGACATGCATGGTGGCGGATGCGCGAGCTTGACTGAGGAGCTATGGCGCGGAGCAGCAGCGGCTGCGGTGCTTCTCGGAGGGCGGCGGCGACGCGAGGGGAGGCAACGAAGAGAAGGAGAGGGGGCGGCGGCGTTAACGCGAGGGAGAGACCCAGCCCTAGAGAAGGGGACGAACGGGAGGATGAAGAGGCAAGGCAGCCGCGGCTCTCGCCTCATCCACTGACGGGCCAACCAGCGACGACCACGCAACGGGGCAGCACGTGAAAAGACGATATCGCCCTCAGCGGGGCTCCCAAATCACGGCGGTGGTAGGAGATATTTACCTCTCTCTTCCAGAAACCAATCAATGGCCGACACGTAACGGACCAGGACACGAAATGTCAAAAACACCCTCGTCGAAAACTGGGAATTACGCGCGGTGGCAGCCCGGGTTGTATACTGTTTTGATCTACAGTTCCTTTTTTGATCCGACGGCTGCGGTCTTCCAGGAAGGAGATCGGACGGCCAGGAACGCATCAAGGGCCAGATCCAACGGCCAGGAAACGCTAAACTCCAAGGAGGCTGGGGGTCTCCCAGTATGCATCTTTCTGGATATAAACGGTTCCCAAGTACTATGATCTTGGTTAGTCCATCAGTTATATTATATATAGACCATGCCGGCGCGCGTTGCTGCACCCGTCTATCTTTTCGATAAAATGATGGTGATTTTTATGAATATATGAGGCATAAAACATGAAGGTAACTTGTAAAAGGATTTTCGCCTGCATAGAAGAGGGGGGTTAGCATCGAAGGAGTGTAATAATTAGGTAGTAGGTTCTGAAGAAAGAAAGGCATGTACAGTATGAGGAATTATCTGATAGAAAAAGTAAAAGCTCTAGGTAGAAGGCAAATCATTTGTACCAAATCCTCCGCTGCTCACAAGACAGTCATACCAATTTAATGAAGTAACTTTATGTGGCTTAATAAAATGAATATATAATAAAATACTCCTACTTTTATTTACTCTGCATATTAGAGTTGACTGAAGTCAAACTTCGTAAAGTTTGACCAAGTTTATAGAAAAAAATATAAACATTTATTATCATAACAAATCTATATGATGTGAAAGTACATTCAGTAATAAATCAAGCGATATTGATTTGTTATTTCTTGTATATGTTAATATTTTTGTTTATAAACTTTGTCAAAGTTTACAAAGCTTGACTTTGACTAAAGCTAATACGTGGACTAAATAAAAACGGAGGGAGTACTTACAAGCACCATCTGTGTAAGTCAAGATTCCAACATACTCACATATTGCATTACTCATGTCTACATGACCTCCTATCTAAATAGGAAAATAACTGATGGATTGGTAATGCAGAGCAACCATCTGATTTGCACCTATGGGCAGATTTTATTGACTGTTACAGTGACCCTAAAGTTTAACGACACTATTGAGTAAGTTCTCACCTGATACATCATGGACATTCTGCAAATATATGAGAGCATCAACCAGAACATATGTGATGACTGGAGGAAATTTCACAGGAAGTGCCCTTTGCGGAAAGAAAAGACATTACGTTAGCCCTCAAGGCTTCAAATAAGCGAAGAACAAGTTGCAAACTCTGTTGTACAATCAATTTAGATGGAAATGGAAACAAAAGGAAATTTCAACTAAGCAAAATCTCCAAGCATCTGTAACATGGCTGGCAAAGTAGATGTTTCTCCACAACATTATCTATATGATTTATCCCTTCTGGATAAATACAAACTGATCAAGTAAAAGGCATAAAATACTCGACATCACATTTAATAATAGGAAAAACGAAAATGAAGCACCATTGAATTGAGCCTAGATGATCTGACAAGTTTCGCCTTCTTTAGTTCCTCAATTGTTATTTTATATGCCTCACGTTTTCCGTTCCATTCTAGATGACCTGGTTTAGATCGAAATGAAGCTGAACATATATATTTGTTTGTTTCATGATTCTTCATAAAGCTGCAGTGGTCTTCAGATTCTTTGTAAGAGGTTGCGAAAGAAATACATCAAACTTTGCAGAATAATAATCCAAAAAATTAGTAATAACTATTTCAGTCAGATCCTCATTTGGCGGTACATAAGCAATGCTCTCATCTCTCGGTAAGTTGTGTAATATCTTCACCGATATATATCTGATCCTAAGCATCAAAAGCGACATGTTACATGGTAATGTCATGGATATGTAAATTAAATAACTATTGCTTAACTAAAAAAACAAATGAACTTGTTATACTTCATTCTTAAAATTTAATACATACTGTAATAAAAAAATTAAAGCAAGCACTTGTAGGAAACATCTGTAAAGGCAGTCATAAGATGGATTCGGTACCAGAAAACTACAAATCACTTGCAGGAAAGGGTCAGGTAGGTGTATTTGAGACAGAATAATTGTTGAAGATACAGACTCCAAATCTGCAACCTTTAATAACTCACTCGAGTTACACATTATAAAGGTGAAGTCCATAGGTTAAATCTGAACAAAATGATTTCCCTTGTAGATAAACCGAGGAAAGTACATGGAGTATGGACATAAGATTTATCTGTCAGCAACTCCTTTTCATGTGACTATTAAAGAAAAAAAATCCTTCATTGCGCTTTTGGACCTGCAGTAACCAAAAACTATTGATCAGACAACAGTGCCCATTTTGATACTCGTGTGGGCATTAATTTGTTCACATATTTCTTTGAATAGAGAAACATTATAGTCAGGAAAAACTAATTTTTCAACTGTCATGGAGTTCTATATTAAGGCTATACGTCACTGCATCATCTTACTTCAAAGACAATGGCTCGACACACGCAGAATTTACACATGACAGCTCCTCAACATGAACTGCATCCTCCAAGAACAAAAGAACATTTGTTCTGAAAAAAAAGAACACGAACCACCGCATCAATTCCACTACTCCAGCAGCAGGAGATGGATACCTAGCTAGTGCTACAACAGCTACTGACTATTGAAGGGGCAGATTGAGGCGACCAAAGATGCGAAGGGCCTCCAACAATCTGACTAACAACAACTACAAGAATTTTGGAGAGAAAAAACAACGACATTAGATGGAATACGAACCAGGGGGAGGAGGACGTAGGGGCACAACAGATCTGCACCAGGGAAGAAAAAAAAGCATCAACCTAGGCAAGGAGATTATATATAGGCGCATCGGAGGATGAACTAAGGAGGAGAAGGCAGCGGGATTGTAACGCACATCCACCATCAGTGCTGACGAGTAACGCGCCTTCACTGCCATTATTGATTGACCCTCCAGCCGCCGCATCAGCGCCCCTTCGCATCGCCGGCTGAATCCCCCCATCACATGGCCTCCTGTTGTGTCCAGGTGGGCTCAAATAGCCCAAGCACAGCCTTGCGTTGTTTTCGCGTAGGCCCAATTCAACAACAAATCAACAATTTTGTTGCGGAGCAGCGGCCCAGCCTGTGTAGCGCTATCCAATGGCCAGAGACGCCCAAAATTCCAAATCCGACGGCTAAAATCACTGATGGCCTGAGAGGGCTGGATTAGTGCGTGGTTTTAATGTATCTAAATAGTGTTGCATGCTCTTTTCATTTTTTTGGTGGCATATCATTGATGATCTTGCTCTGTTTGCTATCATTGATAGATGGTGCTGACTCCTCTGTTATAGTCATGATCGTCGTTCACAAATTGAACTTTGGACTATATTTTTTAGGAATGTCCTCTGATATGTTCTTCTTTTCTATCAATCCCTGTAATATTAGCTTGCTTGGTCACTTTCCTAAGAGGATCGATTAGCATTAGCTAGCCTGTACCTTGTGATGGCACTCATGGAGCTGGTTTCCCCATATCATTATTGATTCATCCTTTCATAGTAGAACATTGAATTTTGCATTTGTACCATAAAATTTTACGTTTTGTTCATCTGATCTGTATTGAGCTTGGTTGCCATCTCTCATATTGTTTTGGCGGCATACTTAGCTATGCTGGTGGTGTATCACTGATCTTCCTCTGTTTGCTATCATTGTCTTACTTGAGTCATTGATAGATGGTGCTGACTCATCTGTTATAGTCATGATTGATTGTTATTCCGCAATTGAACTTTGGATTATTTTTTAGAGATGCCCTCTGATCAAACTCTGTAATACTAGTTTGCTTGCTTTCACCTCTTGGTGCACTTTCCTAAGTAACAGGATCCAACTTTAGCATTAGCTATGGCTGTGCCTTCTGATGGCATTCATGAAGCTGGCTTTTTCACATATTATTGGCCTTTCTTTGATATTTTTTTAACGTCTTGTTCATCTGATCTGTATTCAGCAGCTTGCTTTTGCTTGGCATGTCCATAATACTATTGTTTTGGCAGCACACAACATACTAAGAAGCAACAATATAATGTCTGTGCTGTTAATTTGTGCAGGTGTTCTCAACCGCCGCTGACAACCAGACGCAAGTGGGCATCAAAGTGCTGCAAGGCGAGCGCGAGATGGCAACAGACAACAAGCTCCTGGGCGAGTTTGACCTGGTGGGCATCCCGCCGGCACCTAGGGGCACGCCGCAGGTGGAGGTGACGTTCGACATCGACGCGAACGGCATCGTGACGGTGTCGGCCAAGGACAAGGCGACGGGCAAGGAGCAGCAGATCACCATCCGGTCGTCGGGCGGGCTGTCGGAGGCGGAGATCCAGAAGATGGTCCAGGAGGCTGAGGTGCACTCGCACAAGGACCAGGAGCGCAAGGCCCTGATCGACGTTCGGAACACGGCGGACACCACCATCTACAGCGTGGAGAAGAGCCTGGGCGAGTACCGGGACAAGGTCCCCGCGGAGGTGGTGTCGGAGATCGAGGCGGCCGTCGCGGACCTCCGCGCCGAGATGGCCTCGGACGACGCCGAGAAGATCAAGGCCAAGATGGACGCGGCCAACCGGGCCGTGTCCAAGATCGGGCAGCACATGTCCGGCGGTGGCGGCGGGGCTGAGGGTGGTGAGCCAGGGTCGCAGCAGGGTGGTGGTGGTGGCGGCGACGAGGCCCCTGAGGCGGAGTACGAGGAGGTGAAGAAGTGAGAGTCTCGACTGCGTTACTTAGTTGTAGAAGAGGCAATCTTGTGATGGATGTTACTCCCTGTTACTTACTACTCATGAGATGAGAGGTCAGGCTGCGTTAGGTAGTTTTGTGGTGCTCTGCTGAAGGTGCGTGTGCATGCTGTATCTCATATAAGTTCCCTGTGTGTTTTGTAAGCTGGTAGACCGGCGAGGACGCAATGTTACCCATGACCATGAGAGATGAGAGATGATTGATGCCTGGAGGAGGTCGTGGTTGATGGATGCTTGTTGAATGTGAAGCAGCAGCGGCAGCAGCAGCTGTGTTTTGCTCTGTCAGTCCCGTTGGTTGTCGTCTTGTCAGTCACGTTGATTGGGTAGTGAGCACAAGGAACCCTTTAGCTGTGCTGTGCTGGCAAGGTATACAATTCACATGCTTGCTATAAAGCCGCCGCCCCTCCCCTCGACCCGGGGGCGAAACCCTAATCCCCTCCGCGCCTCCCCCTCCCTATCCCCTCCCTCTGCCGCCGCCTGAGGTGCTCGCCGGCCCGGCCGCACGACACCAATGAAGGTGGCGGCGGGGATCTGGTGGCTTCGCCTTCGCGGAGGGCCACGGCGTCCGGGGCGGCGGCTCCGATGGGCGGTGTCCGGCGTGGCCGGTGCGGCGGGCTGCGCCGGTAGGTGCTGGCGGGCTGCCTCCCTGGCCGTGCGGTCGGCGGGGGGGTGGCGGGCGATGGAGAGGCGGCGCCCCCGCGTGGGTCGTCCTGCGCTCCTGGAGAAGCTCCGTTCCTGCCCGTGATCTGCTCCGATCTGCGCCCTGCTCCAGCCCCTGGTGGCTTCGTCGCCGTCTTGGGGGATCTGGACGGACGGATCTGGTGGTTGGGCGTGATTCCGGGGGAAACCCCTGGCCGGCGCGGCGGCCTCACCAAAGGCGACGTCTTCGGCGCCGTGGTCCTTCCTGGAGGCTTTGGTGTGGTTCTCCCCTCCCACTTCTCCCTCGAGCACAGGTGAAGACCTGCCCTCCCCTTGCATGGTCGATGGCGGCATCCGGTGCCGTGATCCTTCTTGAAGGCGTCTTCCGGGGATTGCTCGTGTGGGGTGGAGCTGCTGGTGGCGTGGTGACGGTGTGAGGTAGCCTGTTCTTATCAGTGGCGGCTGCCGTGGTCTCGGTCCAATCCCTGACCACTGCTTTGGCTATGCCCCTTTTGGCCTTCTCCATGGATCTTCGCCTTCGTCCGATGACTTGCGGTTGTGAGCCGTTTCGCTTAGCACTAATGTACTTGCCGTGGTGGAGCGGTACTTCATCTCACTCATTGATGGCGGCGAGGATCGGCGGCATGGCGCTGTGGAGGTTCGCCGCCCGATGCGCGGAGATGGACTCGCGCAGGAGGAGGTTGCTGTCTGGCGTCATGGTGACGCCGATGGCTGAGTGGCCAGATAAGGTAGAAACCTCGATATGATCTGAAGATGGACCTGCGGAAGATGGTGGCGACGACACACGAGTGCGTCTGACCGGATTGTGCCCCAGACCCAGTATGTGGCTCGGCTGGGGATTCCGAATATGTTTCGGTTTCCGGCTTTTGATGTTAGGCTTAGGTGAGTGGTTCGTGTAGTGGCCTAGCTAGCACCCCTTCATCATTTTGGGTAGGAGTAGTGGCATGTGTTGCCAAGATGGTGGATTCAGACTTATTGTTGTAATACTTTGTAAGGTCCTCGAGAATAATCAATAATATGGCCGTATGCATCTCCCGGATGCAGAGGCCGGGGGTCATCCCTCTTTTCTAAAAAAAAAAAGCTGTGCTGTGCTGTGCTGCTCATGGACTAAAACTTTCAACTTCGTTAAAGAAGCCAATGTCTTACCTTCCAGCCTGCTAGAGCAAATATGTCGTCTACACAATGCCACCCCACTAGACTACAATATGGGTGACAAGTATTATGGATTGGAGGGAGTACACAAACAGACAAGTAATATTTTCGATAAAGGGCGTTTTTATTAGCTCATAATGTAGCATCAAGTGGATACAAAGCATAATGAGCGACATCCGGCCTCTGCATAGCTAAGATGCACACAAAAAGTCTAGCAAAGTATGTATAAAAAAATGACAAGTTGGCAACAGTAAAGCCATATGAGTCCAAAACTATGCTAATGTCAACGGAGGAGGTGGACCGATCCGGAGATTATGTTGCCACCCATGTTGGGTAAAAACATTCTGGCCATCTGCTCCAATCGCATACACACCGCCTTGAACAGCGATTGATACTCCGTTCGCTGTAGCGTAGACCACATACGAAGCCAGTGCGTACAAACGGTAAATAACCTGCATAGAAGAAGAGGTTTTGCCATTAAAAACACAATCGTTTCTATATAGCCAAAGCGACCATAATAAGGCAGACGCTCCCACCCGTATTAGCGTACTAAAAGTATTTGGTATTCCTTTGAGCCAGTGGCCATATATATTGGCAACACTTGTTGGTGGATACAGTTTGGACGCTATTTGGATGACTGACCATATAAAACGCGCGAACTTGCACTAAAAGAAGAGGTGTTTAATTGTCTCGTTATGAGTACAAAAACTACACTTCTTACTTCCTTGCCAGTTGCGTTGAGCGAGGTTGTCTTTTGTTAGCACAACTCCTCTCCAAACATACCACATGAAAATCTTATTTTCTAGTGGCATCTTTGATTTCCATATTAGTTTATTATTATTCAATGGAACCTCTGAGTGCGAGAGTGCATGGTACATAGAGTCAACTGTGTAGGACCCAGATGTAGTGAGATTCCAGCGAAACCATTCCTCCCTTGTGTCAAGTTAACCGAATCCAAACGAGATAAAAGATGTTGCCATGACGCAAGGCGGAGGCCAATCAAATCCCAAATGTATCTTGAAGCCGTCCTTTATCGCGAATGATCCAAAGCGGAATAGATGTTTCTTTACCGCCATCAGACCAGACCAAAAATGTGAGTTACCAGGTTTCCAATATGCCTGGGACAACGCTTTTTGGCCTAGATACTTATTGCGCAACATGGTTTGCCAAACACCATCTTCGATAAGTAGCTTGAAAAGCCATTTACTGAGCAAGGCATCATTCTTAACCTGGAGGTCCTGAACACCTAAACCTCCCTGGCCTTTAGGTCGACAAACCACACTCCATTTAGTTAGCCTATACTTTTTATTTTCACTATCTCCTTGCCAAAAGAATCTGGATCTGAAGTAATCCATTCTTTGCAGAAACCCTTTGGGAATTTGGAAAAATGAGAGCATGTAGAGAACCATGTTTGTGAGAGCAGAATTCATCAAAACTAGTCGCCCTTCAACGGAGAGCAACTTGCCTTTCCAACTACTCAACTGTTTCTCCAATCGCTCTTCAACATGTTTCCATTCTGCATTAGTGAGGCACCGATAATGAATCGGAATTCCCAAGTATTTAATCGGAAATTGGCCTTGTGCACAACCGAACAAGTCAGCATATTGTGCAGCCGCCTCCTTGGCTTCTTCGAAACAGAACAATTCGCTTTTATGGAAGTTAATTTTCAGACCTGACATTTGCTCAAAAGCTGAAAGCAATAGCTTCATATTTTTAGCCTTATCTAGGTCATGTTCCATAAAAAGAATTGTATCATCGGCATATTGCAAGATAGAATGTCTGCCATCCACAAGATGTGGCACTACTCCTGCAATTTGACCGTCTTGTTTAGCGCGTTTGATCAAAGTAGCCAACATGTCAACGACAATGTTAAATAACATTGGAGACACTGGGTCACCCTGTCGTAATCCCTTTTTCGTCTGGAAGTAATGACCTACATCATCATTGACTTTTATAGCCACACTACCTCCAGTAATGAAATTTTGGACCCAGTCGCGCCATTTATCTGAGAAACCTTTCATTCTTAGGGTCTGTTGGAGAAATAACCATTTGACTTTGTCGTATGCCTTTTCAAAGTCAATTTTAAATACTACTCCACTCATGTTCTTCTAGTGCATCTCATGGACGGTCTCGTGAAGGATCACTACTCCATCGAGTATATTTCGTCCTTGCATGAAAGCCGTTTGGGATGGTTGAACAACATGATCAGCGACCGCGTTGAGCCTATTAGTCGCAACTTTGGTGAAGATTTTGAAGCTGACATTAAGGAGGCAGATCGGTGTAAACAGTTGAATCTGTTCAGCCTCCTTAGTCTTTGGCAACAAAACAATCTCGCCAAAATTAAGCCTAGATAAGTCTAGTTGGCCGGCATGAAAAAAAATGAACAACTCCATTAGGCCAGTCTTAATGACATCCCAGAAGTTCTGATAGAACTCCGCGGGGAAACCATCAGGGCCTGGAGTTTTGTTATGTTCCATTTGGAACACCGCAGCTCGCACCTCCTCTTCAGAGAAATGTGCCGTCAGGATATCATTCTCTTCTCCTGTGACTTGTGAAATGTCATCTGTTCGGGTCTCATCTAGAGTGAAGTTCCCTTCCTCTGGAGCCCCAAACAGACACTTGTAGTATTTGGTTATATAACGCTTGAGCTCTTCCTGACTCTTGATCCGTCCCTCATCCCGTTGGAGGCTAAAAATACACTTCTTCCTATGCCGCCCATTGGCGATCATTTGGAAACATTGTGTATTGTTGTCTCCCTCCAAAATGAATTGGGCACATGATCTTCGATACCACTTGATTTCCTCTTCTCGCAATAGACGTGCAATCTGCTCATTGGATTGATTTTTCATATCAATCTCCTGTTGAGACAAAATGCGAGTCTCTGCTATTTTGTTGAGGTCATCTATAATAGTGGAAAGGCATTGCTTTTCTTTTTTATATATACCACTTGCGTGTTTGGCCCATCCAGTTAGGAACCGCCTCATGGCTCGAATTTTGAAGTTCCATCTTTGAATCGGTGTGCGACCAACGGCAGGCCTCTCCCATAAATTCTTAACTATATCCGCAAAACCATCCCGATGTAACCAGCCCAATTCAAGTTTGAATGGGCGGCAAACAGTGGGAGAACTAGTAGAGTTAGAATCAAGAATGATGGGTGCATGGTCTAAAAGTGACTCAATACGCTCTAGGGCACGCACTGTTACCATAGGGAATTTTAATTCCCATTCCGTATCCATGAGTGCCCGATCGAGCTTCTCGTATGTCGGCATCAGACGGTTGTTGGCCCAAGTGAACTGTCGCCCCGACATACTAGCTTCTCAAAGATTCAAACTGTCAATTACAACGTTGAATAAGAAAGGCTAGTGTGTGTCAAAACGATCATTATTTTTCTCTTCCTGGTATCTAAGGATATTGAAGTCGCCTCCAATAAGCATTGGATGGGGGTTATCCCTAGCCAAGTTCACCAATTCCCGAAGGAAAGCGGATTTATTCTCATCTTGGGCAGCCCCATAGACTGCGACCAGGTTCCATGTATAATTGTCAGCTCTATTTCGTAGGTGGAATTTGATGTGAAATTCACCAACCGAAAAAGCTAACAAGTCCATGGTTGTGGTCTGTATCCCAAGTAAGATTCATCCGGACCTTCCACGTGGTGGTAAGAAATGCCATGTATATTCCAAACCACCTGATAGGTGATCAAAGACATGTGCACGAAAGTCACATTTACCAGCTTCGGAAATTGCCACAAAATCTAACCCATGGTCATGCACACAGTCACTGACGTGTTTATGTTTAGCCAAGTCTGAAAGACCTCTGCTATTCCAAAACATGTCTCACATGTGGAAACTCAGGTCAGGGTGGATACCTTCGCCTTATTGGGCGGTTTTTGTTTCTTTTTTGAGGAGTGGGATTTTGATTTACCAAGGACGCGGTGAAGTCACAAAACATGGACCCAAGTTGTGCGTCATCTAATCATACCTTAGTTACCGCACCAATCAAGTGGGAGAGAAGCGGACCGTCATAAGCAGCCGCCGGTTCCTCCTCCTCGATTTTGGGGTATGGTAAGGGGCTCGAACAGACAAGTAATATGGACGAGAGGGAGTAGTAGACTGACCTCATCTAACCTGGATTCCTTAGAACAAAATTGTTAACACGCATTATCAATGGTAATACTAGCACATTATCTATCAACTGGTCGGGGCTGGGCTGGGTTGATGGATGATGACACGATGATTTTCTTCTCCAACCAGATGATGACATTATGATGTTCATACCCATTAACTAAAGCACAAGGCCGCAGAGATATGAGACCTCTCTTTTTTTTTTGAAACGAGGCAAAAGATTTGCTATTTTCATTGATTAAGAAGAAGAGAGTTGTCCAATTAATTAGAGAAAAACCGGGCGAAAATCGTTACAACACGCCCACAAGAAAGGGCACCCCGGCCGACCTGGCACCAACAAAACCACACACACCTGCGAGAAGAGGGCACCGTCAAGGCTGCATGCATTGTCATCGTCATCACCTCTCCCCGAGCAAGCGACTCCGACTCCGCCGCAAACGATCTGTCCAGACCCCTTCGAACGAACGACACACGACGATCTTGTCAGCCCTAGCCAAACAATCGACTCCTTCTGATATTATTTTTATTATGCCATTCTTATTCCTCTACTTTGCGAGGGCATCTCTCAGATGTCACTCATTCTTTCATCTCCGCCACATGACATCTCTCTCATCTCCAGGTGAAAACAACACAAAGTTGCACACAAGGCCCAAACAAGTGGGAGGTTGACCACTCTTGAACAACATTGTACTCTAGTATATTTGCGCCGATTAACTGCCTGCCAATGGCTCAACGACACCACCACAAGTAGTACAAGGCTAGATGGCTAACCGTTAAATAAGTATAATACCTTTTTTTGAAAAAAGGAGGATTACCTCCAGCCTCTGCATGCAGCCATATTATTAGAAAGCGTAACAAAGTTCTAACAATCCATGAAAGCTCAAAATCCGAGCAAAAAAGGGAAAATAAGTCTGTAAAGCGCCACATCCGGCGATAAAAAACAGGCTATGATGCCTACGCATTCTGCATTGCGTTTGTTTACATAACTAAGCACCCAAGCATGCCAACTCCACGTGTTAATGCCAAACCCAGGCATGTCAACAGCTAACAACATAGCTAGGGAGGTACGCTACGGTACGGTGCATGATTCTTGTGTTTCTTCTAATTATTTCTACTTTGTTATTCTTCATTTATGTGCATCAATTCCAATGCAATGTGTTCTTCGTAAGACGTACAGAATTGGGGGCAAAGAGTTGCTCGTGTGTGGGGTCGTGTTAACCATGCATGTTGTTCTAGTTATCAGTTTTCTTCATTGAAAATTGGGGGCAAAGAGTTGCTCGGTTCGAAAACAAAACAACTCGACACTTCCATTTCTAAGGGATTACAAAAGCAATTAAATTGTCAGACACAACCCTTTGTTGGGGATCGTAGTAGAAATTTAAAATTTTCTACGCATCACCAAGATCAATCTATGAAGTAATCTAGCAATGAGGGGAAGGAGAGTGCATCTACATACCCTTGTAGATCACTAAGCGGAAGCGTTACAAGAACGCGGATGAAGGAGTCGTACTCGTAGCGATTCAGATCGCGGTTGATTCCGATCTAAGCGCCGAACCACGGCGCCTCCACGTTCAACACACGTGCAGCCCGGTGACGTCTCCCACGCCTTGATCCAGCAAGGGGAGAAGGAGAGGTTGGGGAAGACTCCGTCCAGCAGCAGCACGACGGCGTGGTGGTGGTGGAGGAGCGCGGAACTCCAGCAGGGCTTCGCCAAGCACTACGAGAGACGAGAAGGGAGAGGGGTAGGGCTGCGCCAACAAGGAGATCGAATCGTGTGTTGGGCTGCCCCTTTGCCTCCACTATATATAGGGGGAGAGGGAGGGCTGCGCGCCCACCTAGGGTTCCCACCCCAAGGGGTGCGGCAGCCCTAGATCCCATCTAGGGTGGCGGCCACAAGGGGGAGAGGGGGAGGCGCACCTAGGGTGGGCCTTAGGGCCCATCTGCCCTAGGGTTTGCCCCCTTCACCTATTGGAGGTGCCTTGGGCCTTGGTGGGAGGCGCCCCAGCCCACCTAGGGGCTGGTCCCTTCCCACTATTGGCCCATGTAGGCCTCCGGGGCTGGTGGCCCCACCTGGTGGACCCCCGAACCCCTCCGGTGGTCCCGGTACACTACCGGTGATGCCCGGAACACTTTCGGTGGCCAAAACCATACTTCCTATATATCAATCTTTACCTCCAGACCATTCTGGAACTCCTCGTGACGTCCGGGATCTCATCCGGGACTCCGAACAACATTCGATAACCGCATACATACTTTCCCTATAACCCTAGCGTCATCGAACCTTAAGTGTGTAGACCCTACGGGTTCGGGAGTCATGCAGACATGGCCGAGACAACTCTCCGGTCAATAACCAACATCGGGATCTGGATACCCATGTTGGCTGCTACATGTTCCATGATGATCTCATCGGATGAACCATGATGTTAAGGATTCAATCAATCCCGTATACAGTTCCCTTTGTCTAGCGGTACGATACTTGCCCGAGATTCGATCATCGGTATCCCCATACCTTGTTCAATCTCGTTGCCGGCAAGTCTCTTTACTCGTTCCGTAACACATCATCCCGTGATCAACTCCTTGGTTACATTGTGCACATTATGATGATGTCCTACCGAGTGGGCCCAGAGATACCTCTCCGTTTACACGGAGTGACAAATCCCAGTCTCGATTCGTGCCAACCCAACAGACACTTTCAGAGATACCTGTAGTGAACCTTTATAGCCAGTTACATTGTGACGTTTGGCACACCCAAAGCATTCCTACGGTATCCGGGAGTTGCACAATCTCATGGTCTAAGGAAATGATACTTGACATTAGAAAAGCTTTAGCAAACGAACTACACGATCTTGTGCTAGGCTTAGGATTGGGTCTTGTCCATTACATCATTCTCCTAATGATGTGATCCCATTATCAACGACATCCAATGTCCATGGTCAGGAAACTGTAACCATCTATTGATCAACGAGCTAGTCAACTAGAGGCTTACTAGGGACATGGTGTTGTCTATGTATCCACACATGTATCTGAGTTTCCTATCAATACAATTCTAGCATGGATAATAAATGATTATCATGAACAAGGAAATATAATAATAACCAATTTATTATTTTCTCTAGGGCATATTTCCAACAGTCTCCCACTTGCACTAGAGTCAATAATCTAGTTCACCTCGCCATGTGATTAACACTCACATGTCACGTCGCCATGTGATCAACATCCAAGAGTCTACTAGACTCAATGATCCAGTTCACATTGCTATGTGATTAACACTCAAAGAGTTCTGGGTTTGATCATGTTATGCTTGTGAGAGAGGTTGTAGTCAACGGGTCTTGCCATATTCAGATCCCTATGTATTTCGCAAAACTTTATATCATAGATGCTGCTACCACGTTCCACTTGGAGCTATTCCAAATTATTGCTCCATTATATGTATCCGGTATCTCTACTCAGAGCTATCCGGATAGGTGTTAAGCTTGCATCGACTTAACTCTTTATGTCGAACTCTTTATCACCCCCATAACCGAGAAACATTTTCTTATTCCTCTAAGTATAATTTTGACCGCTATCTGGTGATCTACTCCTAGATCACCTTTGTACCCTCTTGCCAGACATGTGGCAAGGCACACATTAGGTGCGGTACTCAGCATGGCATACCGTATAGAGCCTATGACAAAAGCATAGGGGACGACCTTCGTCCTTCCTCTTTCTTCTGTCGTGGTCAATCTTTGATTCTTACTCAACTTCACACCTTACAACTCAGGTAAGAACCCCTTCTTTGACTGATCTATTTTGAACTATTTCAAAAACATGTCAAGGTGTGCGTTCTTTGAAAGTATCATCAGGCGTCTTGATCTATTTCTATAGATCTTGATGCCCAATATGTAAGCAGCTTTATCCAGGTCTTCCTTTGAAAATCACTCTTCAAACAATCGTTTATGCTTTCCAGAGATTCTACATTATTTCGAATCAACAATATGTCATCCACATATACTTATCAGAAATGTTGTAGTGCTCCCACTCACTTTCTTGTAAATACAAGTTTCTAGCAAACATTGTATAAACCTAAAAGCTTTGATCACTCCATCAAAACATATATTCCGATTCCGAGATGCTTGCTCTAGTCCATAGAAGGATTACTGGAGCCAACATACCTTTTAGCATCCTTAGGATCGACAAAACCTTTTATTGTATCACATACAACTTTTCTTACGAAAACTGGTAAAAAAACTTGTTTTGACATCCATCTGTAAGATTTCATAAACGAAAAATACAGCTAATGCTAACATGATTCCGACGGACTTAAGCATCGCTACGGGTGAGAAATTCTCATCGTAGTCAACTCCTTGAACTTGTGAAAAGACTCTTTCCCACAAGTCGAGCTTCATAGACGGTAACATTACCGCCCACGTCCGTCTTCTTCTTAAAGATCCATTTATCTCAATGGCTTGCTGATCAACGGGCAAGTCCACCAAAGTCCATACTTTGTTCTGATATATGGATCCTATTTCGAATATCATGGCCTCTAACCATTTGTCGAAATACGGGCCCACCATCGCTTCTCCATAGCTCGTAGGTTCATTGTTGTCTAACAACATGATATCTAAGACATGATTACCGTACCACTCAGGAGTAGTACATATCCTTGTCGACCTATGAGGTTCGATAGCAACTTGATCTGAAGCTTCATGATCACTATCATTAACTTCCTATTCAACAGATGTAGGCACCACAGAAAACATCTTTCTGTGTTGCATCACTCTCTGGTTGAAGTAAAGGTTCGGCAACCTCATCAAGTTCTATCTTCCTCCCACTCAATTCTTTTGAGAGAAACTCCTTCTCGAGAAAGGACCCGTTCTTAGCGACAAACAATTTTCCCTCGGATCTGAGATAGAAGGTATACCCAACTGTCACCCTGGGTATCCTATGAAGATGTGTTTGTCCGCTTTGGGTTCGAGCTTCTCCGGCTGAAGCCCTAAGCATCGCATCCCCAAACATTAAGAAACGACAACTTTGGTTTCTTGCCAAACCAATGTTCATATGATGTCATCTCAACGGACTTAGATGGTGTCCTATCTAAAGTGAATGCAGCTGTCTCTAACGCATAACCTCAAAATGAAAAACGGTAGATCGGTAAGAGACATCATAGATCGCACCATATCTCATAAGGTTCGATTACGACGTCTAGACACACCATTACAACTGTGGTGTTCCAGGTGGCTTCAACTGTGAAATAATTCCACAATGTCTTAAGTGATTTGCCAAACTCGCAACTCAGAAAATCCCCTTTTGATCAGATTGTAGGAACATGATCTTATTGTTATGATGATTCTTAACTTCACTCTGAAATCGCTTGAACTTTTCAAACGTTTCAGACTTGTGCTTCATTAAGTAGATATACCTATATCTACCCAAATCGTTAGTGAAGATGAGAAAATAGTGATATCCACCGCACGCTTCAATTCTCATTGGATCACACGCATCAGCATGCATGATTTCCAACGAGTCACTTGCCCGTTTCATTGTACCTGAAAACGGGGTCTTAGTCATGCTGCCCATGAGGCATGGCTCGCATGTGTCAAGTGATTCAAAATCAAGTGACTCCAAACATCCATCGACATGGAGTTTCTTCATGCATCTTACGCCAATATGACCTAAGCGGCAGTGCCACGAGAAAGTGGTACTATCATTATTAACTCTACATCTTTTGGCGTGAACATGTGTATTACCACGACCGAGATTCAATGAACCATTCACATAGGGTGCATGACCATGAAAGGTACCATTCATGTAAACAGAATAACCATTATTCTCTAACTTAAATGAATGACCGTATTGCAATGAACATGATCTAATCATATTCATGCTCAACGTAGACACCTGATAACATTTATCTAGGTTCAATACTAATCCCGAAGGCAGATGGAGCGTGCGATGGTGATCTCATCAACTTTGAAAACACTTCCAACACACATCGTCACCTCGCCCTTAGCCAGTCTCCGTTTAGTCCGTAGCTTTTGCTTCAAGTCACCAATAATAGTAACTGAACCGGTATCCAATACCCAGGTGCTACCAGGAGTACTAGTGAGGTACACATTAATAACACATATATACTTTGAAGTTGCCAGCCTTCTTATCTACCATGCATTTGGGGTAATTCCGCTACCAGTGACCGTTCCCCTTACAATAGAAGCATTTAGTCTCGGGTTTGGGTTCAACCTTGGGTTCCTTCACTGGAGCGGCAACTGGTTTGCCATCCATGAAGTTTCTCTTCTAGCCCTTGCCCTTCTTGAAACCAGTGGTCTTGTCAAACCATCAACACTTGATGCTCCTTCTTGATTTCTACCTTTTGCGGTCTTAAGCACCGCGAACAGCTCCGGGATCAACTCTATCCCTTGCATGTCATAGTTCATCACGAAGATCTAGTAGCTTACTGATAGTGGCTAGAGAACTCTATCAATCACTATCTTATCTGGAAGTTTAACTCCCACTTGATTTAAGTGACTGTAGCACCCAGACATTCTGAGCACATGCTCACTAGCTGAGCTATTCTCCTCCATCTTGTTGGTGTTGGGGAACGTTGCAGAAAACAAAAAAATTTCCTACGGTTTCACCAAGATCCATCTATGAGTTCATCTAGCAACGAGTGATCGGATGCATCTACATACCTTTGTATATCGCGAGCGGAAGTGTTCAAAGAACGGGGATGAGGGAGTCGTACTCGACATGATCCAAATCACCGGAGATCCTAGCGCCGAACGGACGGCACCTCCGCGTTCAACACACGTACAGTCAACGTGACGTCTCCTCCTTCTTGATCCAGCAAGGGGGAAGGAGAGGTTGAGGAAGATGGCTCCAGCAGCAGCATGATGGCATGGTGGTGGTGGAGAAGCAGTACTCCGACAGGGCTTCGCCGAGCTCTACGTAGGAGGAG
Organism: Triticum aestivum; assembly: GCF_018294505.1. NCBI lineage: Eukaryota > Viridiplantae > Streptophyta > Magnoliopsida > Poales > Poaceae > Triticum > Triticum aestivum. The sequence goes on along the minus strand of NC_057794.1, from coordinate 492,049,630 downwards.
GAGGTGTTGGAGGGGAGAGGGAGGCGCCAGGGGCATTGGTGCGGCTGCCCTCCCTCCCCTCCTATATATATAGGGTCCCCAAGGGGGGGGCGCCGGCCCTGGAGATCCAATCTCCCAAGGGGCGGCGGCCAAGGGGGGTGGAGTGCCCCCCAAGGCAAGTGGGGCGCCCCCACCCTAGGGTTCCCAACCCTAGGCGCAGGGGGAAGGCCCAAGGGGGGTGCACCAGCCCACTAGGGGCTGGTTCCCCTCCCACTTCAGCCCATGGGGCCCTCCGGGATAGGTGGCCCCACCCGATGGACCCCCGGGACCCTTCCGGTGGTCCCAGTACAATACCGATGACCCCGAAACTTGTCCCGATGGCTGAAATAGCACTTCCTATATATAATTCTTTACCTCCGGACCATTCCGGAACTCCTCGTGACGTCCGAGATCTCATCCGGGACTCCGAACAACTTTCGGTTTACTGCATATTCATATCTCTACAACCCTAGCGTCACCAAACCTTAAGTGTGTAGACCCTACGGGTTCGGGAGACATGTAGACATGACCAAGATGGCTCTCCGGTCAATAACCAACAGCGGAATCTGGATACCCATGTTGGCTCCCACATGCTCCTCGATGATCTCATCGGATGAACCACGATGTCGAGGATTCAAGCAACCCCGTATACAATTCCCTTTGTCAATCGGTATTTTACTTGCCCGAGATTCGATCGTCGATATCCCAATACCTCGTTCAATCTCGTTACCGGCAAGTCACTTTACTTGTACCGTAATGCATGATCCCGTGACCAGACACTTGGTCACTTTGAGCTCATTATGATGATGCATTACCAAGTGGGCCGAGAGATACCTCCCCGTCATATGGAGTCACAAATCCCAGTCTTGATCCGTGTCAACCCAACAGACACTTTCGGAGATACCCGTAGTATACCTTTATAGTCACCCAGTTACGTTGTGAAGTTTGGTACACCCAAAGCACTCCTACGGTATCCGGGAGTTACACGATCTCATGGTCTAAGGAAAAGATACTTGACATTGGAAAAACTCTAGCAAACGAACTATATGATCTTGTGCTATGTTTAGGATTGGGTCTTGTCCATCACATCATTCTCCCAATGATGTGATCTCATTATCAATGACAACCAATGTCCATAGTCAGGAAACCATGACTATCTGTTGATCAACGAGCTAGTCAACTAGAGGCTTACTAGGGACATGTTGGTGTCTATGTATTCACACATGTATTACGATTTCCGGATAACATAATTACAGCATGAATAAAAGACAATTATCATGAACAAGGAAATATAATAATAATCCTTTTATTATTGCCTCTAGGGCATATTTCCAACAGTTGGCAAAAGAACTTGTCAGAGGTCTCACACCTCTCAACACGGGCATGAGCCTGAAATCCCAATTTCAGCTCTTGGAACATCTCATATGTTCTATGGCATTCAAAACGTCATTGGAATCCCGATTCTAAGCCGTAAAGTATGGTGCACTAAACTATCAAGTAGTCATCAGGATGTGTGTGTCAGGTGTTCACAACATCCACAGACGACGTTGTAGGGGTTTGCACATCGAGCGGTGCATCAAGGACGTAAGCCTTCTGTGTAGCAGTGAGGACACTCCTCAGACTACGGACCTAGTCCGCATCATTGCTTACAATATCTTTCAACTTAATCTTTCTCTAGGAACGTATTGAAACAGGGAGCTACAACGTGAGCTATTTATCTACAACATATTTGCAAAGACAATTTAGACTATGTTCATGATAATTGAGTTCATCTAATCAAATTATCTAATGAACTCCCACTCAGATAGACATCCCTCTAGTCATCTAAGTGAAACATGATCCGAATCGACTAGGCCGTGTTCGATCATCACGTGAGACGGACTAGTCATCAACGGTGAACATCTCATGTTGATCGTATCTTCTATACGACTCATGCTCGACCTTTCGGTCTTCCGTGTTCCGAGGCCATGTCTGTACATGCTAGGCTCGTCAAGTCAACCTAAGTGTATTGCGTGTGTAAATCTGGCTTACACCCGTTGTATTCGAACGTTAGAATCTATCACACCTGATCATCACGTGGTGCTTCAAAACAACGAACCTTCACAACGGTGCACAGTTAGGGGGAACACTTTCTTGAAATTATTACGAGGGATCATCTTATTTAAGCTACCGTCGTTCTAAGCAAATAAGATGTAAAACATGATAAACATCACATGCAATCAAATAGTGACATGATATGGCCAATATCATTTGCTCCTTTTGATCTCCATCTTTGGGGCTCCATGATCATCGTTGACCGGCATGACACCATGATCTCCATCATCGTGTCTTCTTGAAGTTGTCTCGTCATCTATTACTTCTACTACTATGGCTAATGCTTTATCAATAAAGTAAAGTAATTACATGACGTTTATGTTGACACGCAGGTCATAAATAAATTAGACAACTCCTATGGCTCCTGTCGGTTGTCATACTCATCGACATGCAAGTCGTGATTCCTATTACAAGAACATGATCAATCTCATGCATCACATATATCATTCATCACATCCTTTTGGCCATATCACATCACAAGGCATATGCTGCAAAAACAAGTTAGACGTCCTCTAATTGTTGTTGCAAGTTTTTACGTGGCTGCTATAGGTTTCTAGCAAGAACGTTTCTTACCTACGCGAAAACCACAACGTGATATGCCAATTTCTATTTAACCTTCATAAGGACCCTTTTCATCGAATCCGATCCGACTAAAGTGGGAGAGACAGACACCCACTAGCCACCTTATGCAACTAGTGCATGTCAGTCAGTGGAACCAGTCTCACGTAAGAGTACGTGTAAGGTCAGTCCGGGCCGCTTCATCCCACGATGCCGCCGAATCAAGATAAGACTAGTAACGGCAAGTAAATTGACAAAATCGACGCCCACAACTGCTTTGTGTTCAACTCGTGCATAGAAACTATGCATAGACCTAGCTCATGATGCCACTGTTGGGGATCGTAGCAGAAATTTAAAATTTTCTACACATCATCAAGATCAATCTATGGACTAATCTAGCAACGAGGGTAAGGGGAGTGCATCTACATACCCTTGTAGATCGCTAAGCGGAAGCATTGCAAGAACGCGGATGAAGGAGTCGTACTCGTAGCGATTCAGATCGCGGTTGATTCTGATCTAAGCGCCGAACCACGGCGCCTCCATGTTCAACACACATGCAGCCCGGTGACGTCTCCTACGCCTTGATCCAGCAAGGGGAGAAGGAGAGGTTGGGGAAGACTCCGTCCAGCAGCAGCACGACGGCGTGGTGGTGGTGGAGGAGCGCGGAACTCCAGCAGGGCTTCGCCAAGCACTACGAGAGATGAGGAGGGAGAGGGGTAGGCTGCGCCAATAGGGAGATCGAATCGTGTGTTGGGCTGCCCCTTTGCCTCCACTATATATAGGGGGAGAGGGAGGGCTGCGCCCCCACCTAGGGTTCCCACCCCAAGGGGTGCGGCAGCCCTAGATCCCATCTAGGGTGGCGGCCACAAGGGGGAGAGGGGGAGGCGCACCTAGGGTGGGCCTTAGGGCCCATCTGCCCTAGGGTTTGCCCCCTTCACCTATTGGAGGCGCCCCAGCCCACCTAGGGGCTGGTCCCTTCCCACTATTGGCCCATGTAGGCCTCCGGGGCTGGTGACCTCACCTGGTGGACCCCCGGACCCCTCCGGTGGTCCCGGTACACTACCGGTGATGCCCGGAACACTTCCGGTGGCCAAAACCATACTTCCTATATATCAATCTTTACCTCCAGACCATTCCGGAACTCCTCGTGACGTCCGGGATCTCATCCGGGACTCGGAACAACATTCAGTAACCGCGTACATACTTTCCCTATAACCCTAGCGTCATCGAACCTTAAGTGTGTAGACCCTACGGGTTCGGGAGTCATGCAGACATGGCCGAGACAACTCTCCGGTCAATAACCAACAGCAGGATCTAGATACCCATGTTGGCTCCTACATGTTCCACGATGATCTCATCAGATGAACCACGATGTCAAGGATTCAATCAATCCCGTATATAGTTCCCTTTGTCTAGCGGTACGATACTTGCCTGAGATTCGATCGTCGGTATCCCCATACCTTGTTCAATCTCGTTACCGGCAAGTCTCTTTACTCGTTCCGTAACACATCATCCCGTGATCAACTCCTTGGTCACATTGTGCACATTATGATGATGTCCTACCGAGTGGGCCCAGAGATACCTCTCCGTTTACACGGAGTGACAAATCCCAGTCTCGATTCGTGCCAACCCAACAGACACTTTCGGAGATACCTGTAGTGAACCTTTATAGCCACCTAGTTACGTTGTGACGTTTGGCACACCCAAAGCACTCCTACGGTATCCGGGAGTTGCACAATCTCATGGTCTAAGGAAATGATACTTGACATTAGAAAAGCTTTAGCAAACGAACTACACGATCTTGTGCTAGGCTTAGGATTGGGTCTTATCCATTACATCATTCTCCTAATGATGTGATCCCGTTATCAACGACATCCAATGTCCACGGTCAGGAAACTGTAACCATCTATTGATCAACGAGCTAGTCAACTAGAGGCTTACTAGGGACATGGTGTTGTCTATGTATCCACACATGTATCTGAGTTTACTATCAATACAATTCTAGCATGGATAATAAACGATTATCATGAACAAGGAAATATAATAATAACCAATTTATTATTGCCTCTAGGGCATATTTCCAACACCCTTCACATATAGCTTCTCTACAGCATGTTACATTCGCTAGAAATTCTCACGATAATTACAGATTCTCTACAGCAAGAGTTAGTAGCATCCAACTTGATCAACTCCTATCATAATGTGCATGGGCTGGCCCCTTGGACCAGCTAATTAACAGGTCTGGCCTGTTCAGGAACTACCGAGACGATAAGAGCCGGAGGGGGAGGCATGATGCTTTTTTGTCTCTCAATAAGTTGGATGATGCTTTTCTATCTCTCACCCTCATGAAATTCGATGCTATTAGAAGTCGCTTTCTCTCTCGCACCTCGATGAAATCCGATATTGTTAGCCATCGCTTTCACCCTCTCCGGGCTGTTAGCTGTTGCCATCCTCGGCAAATTAGGATTTGCTGAGGATTGCAACAGCTAACTGCCTGGTTGTGACGCCCCAAGACCGGAGCTTCAGATGCCTTCCAGGGTTTCCGGGTTTCGTCGTGTGGTTTGTTTGGTTCTTTGCATTCATCATTGCATCATGTGCATTGCATCATGTCATCATGCCATCATGTCATTTCTTTTCTTAACTCAACTAAATAAATTGTGTGGATCTTTGATCCATTTAAATCGAGGGAAGAGTGACTTCTCTTTATAACATATCCTCCTAATATTTAGGGAGTTATTATAAATATTCCAAAACACACTTGCAAACTAATCCCAATGCCTTTGTTATCTCAATTCTTGGTCTCCGACTTGTCCTCATATTCTTTTATCGTTTTATCGAGGCTCTTCCTAAATGTTCAACATTTTTGGAAACTTCGGATTCCTACTCCTTTCAAACAAGTTGAATTAAATTCAAATGCATTTGAATTTAAATCTTGCAATCATGGTCATTCCTATTTTCTCGGAACAAGCACATTGTTGTGAGTCTGGGAAAATTATTCGCGTGTCCAACTTCTTCCCTTAACCTCTCTTTCTTTTCTTTCTTTTCTCTGTTTTTTTTCGTTTCTTTCTTTAGAGGGAGAGCAGAGCCCAGCTGGCCACTTGGGCCTCCTAGCTAGGATGGCCCTTTAGGCCCATCCGCCCCACCTAACCCTAAACCTCTCCCGAAACCCCCAGCCTTCTCTCGTTTCCACCCCGCCGCCAGGAGAACCCACGGGAAAACCCCCACCTCCATCGATTCACCTCGCTCTTCCTCCCCTCGTCTCCCTTTCCTCCCTTCCACTTCGAGCCAGGGAGGAGCCCGCGCCCAAACCTCACCGGACCCGCCACCCTGACCTCTCCAGCACCGCCGCGCCCCTCTGCTACCCCATTCCCACGCCGCTGCAGCGACTCCCTCCTGCCGCGAGCTCCGCCTCCCTCCGCAGCGCCCCCGTCTCACTCACGGGCCCTCTCCTCCCTGCACCATCCCCGACGCCGGCAAGCCCGCTGCCAACCGAGCTTGAAGCTCCGCCGCTGCACCTCGTCGCCGGAGTCCCATTTCTCTGCCTCCCCTACTTCGCCGAGTGCCATCCCCTGCTGCAGTCGTCGTCTCGATCCAGCGGGATTGAGCATGATGACAAGGACCGGTGCCTCCCCTGCGTTAACTCCGCCCTCCAGGAGCCCGTGACCCATGCGCCTCCTCCATGTTCTTCCTCCTTACCACCATGGGCGCGAGGGTCGAGCTCGCCCGCCCCACCGCGTCGCCACGGGCGCACCAAGAGCGCCTCCCATGGCCGCCGTTGCCCGCTGCTGCCCTCCACCTTCTCCTGTGCATTGCCGCCATCCAAGACCAGCAGGACGCCGCCGTAGCGCCGACCAGCGCCGGCCTCGACTTCCTCCTGCCCGTGCCTTTCCTTTCGCCCCTGCCTTTGTCGTGCGAGAACATGAGGAAGACGACCGGCGCCAAGTCCTGCTCGAGCACCCGCCTGCGTCGCTGCGTCGGTGCACCGCGTCGCTGCTCGTTGCCTGCCAAGACCGTCTCCGTGGAGTTTCGCCAAGTACACCACCGGCAAGACCACACGGTTGCCCGAACGAGTACCGAACAAAATGCCAAGACCTACGAGAACGACTTCGAGGACCGCTGAGTACCACGACGACCGTTGTTCGCCAAGTACACCTTCGGATGGCCAAGTTACTCTTCAAATGTACTACTACATGGTGGTGCGCCAAGTACCACGATGACCGGAGCCCTCGAACCCGTCAAGTCCGACAACGACTGTGTATAACTACTGACGACATGCATGTTGCCAAGTACCCTCTCCGGATTGTCATGTTCAACTACCGATAAACATGTACCACTACCGCCATGCGAGAACGACTACTTCCACTACCGCCATTGCGAGAATGATTACTTCCACTACCGCCGTCGCGAGAACGTCTACTTCCTCTACTTTGCACCGAACGAGAACTATCCCGCTAGCACGCTCCGAAGGTATAACCCCGAGACGACACCCGTGGACCGAATGCTTGTGTGTATGAGATGCATGGTTGGTTGTTGTTTTCGCTCGTGAACCTTAGTTGTTCCTCCTCGTTGCCATGCCGTCGACTCGTGGGAACCCGGTAATCGGGATCACCCCACCATCTTTTGCACGCTCCCGCCACACTTTCTTTTGCACCGACGTTCTCAATGAGTTGTCGGAACCGGAACATTGTCGTGGTACCGTTTACGTTATCGTTGCCGTGGCACTCCTTTTCTTTTCCGCCACGATGAAAAATGCTTCTTAATATGCTCTTATCAATGTTTCCATAAATACTGCATAAAACTTGCACATGTCATTCGCATCATGATAATAACATTTAAATGTTTAAATTGTTGTTGCAATAAATTACTAAGGCATATGGGGATTTACCGGATTCGTTATTTGTTATATCCGGCCCCATTTAAATTGTTTAGATGGTGTAGTTTTGTTATACTTCACCTCTTGCCATGTTTAACAACATTTAATATTGTTGAGTACCTAACCGGGAGAGAACTAAATAATTGATGTGGTGTTCCGTCAATATGCAACTCGTTGCATATTGAGCTCCACTTAACTTGTAGTTTTGTTTGTGCACTTTGCCATGCCATGCCATGCTTCATTAAACTGGACATGCATCATACTTGATTGTGCATCATGCCAGGTTTATGTGATGGTTGTTTACTATGTTGTTTGCTTCTTTCCGGTGTTGCTTCTTCGGGTTGATTCCGGTAACGTCGCGTTTGTGAGGAACCGTTCGACTACGTCCGTTTGTCTTCTTCATGGACTCGTTCTTCTTCCTTGCGGGATTTCAGGCAAGATGACCATACCCTCGAAATCACTTCTATCTTTGCTTGCTTAGTTGCTCGCTCTTTTGCTATGCCTATGCTGCGATACCTACCACTTGCTTATCTTGCCTCCCATATTGTTGAACCAAGCCTCTGACCCACCTTGTCCTAGCAAACCGTTGTTTGGCTATGTTACCATTTTGCTCAGCCCCTCTTATAGCGTTGTTAGTTGCAGGTGAAGATTGGAGCTTGTTCCATGTTTGGAACATGGATATTTTGTTGGGATATCGCAATATCTCTTATTTAATTAATGCATCTATATAGTTGGTAAAGGGTGGAAGGCTCGGCCTTATGCCTGGTGTTCTGTTCCACTCTTGCTGCCCTAGTTTCCCTCATATCGATGTTATGTTCCCGGATTTTGCGTTCCTCACGCGGTTGGGTTATAATGGGAACCCCTTGACAGTTCGCCTTGAATAAAACTCCTCCAGCAAGGCCCAACATTGGTTTTACCATTCGCCACCTAGCCTTTTCTTTCCCTTGGGTTCTGTAGACTCAAGGGTCATCTTTATTTTAACCCCCCCCCCCCGGGCCAGTGCTCCTCTGAGTGTTGGTCCAACTGAGCGATGTCCGAGGCTACCAGGGGCAACTCTAGGCTGGCTTACCCGATGTCTTGCTCATCCGGTGTGCCGTGAGAACGAGATATGTGCAGCTCCTATCAGGATTTGTCGGCACATCTGGGTAGCTTTGCTGGTCTTGTTTTACCATTGTCGAAATGTCTTGTAACCGGGATTCCGAGTCTGATCGGGTCTTCCCGCTAGAAGGAATATCCTTCGTTGACCGTGAGAGCTTGTGATGGGCTAAGTTGGGACACCCCTGCAGGGATTTGAACTTTCGAAAGCCGTGCCCGCGGTTATGGGCAGATGGGAATTTGTTAATGTCCGATTGTAGAAAACCTGAAGTTGATCTTATTTAAAATACATCAACCGCGTGTGTAACCGTGATGGTCTCTTTCCGGCGGAGTCCAGGAAGTGAACACAGTGTTGGAGTTATGCTTGTCGTAGGTTGTTCTAGGATCACTTCTTGATCATAGTTGTTCGATCGTGCTTTTGCCTTCTCTCCTCGCTCTCTTTTGCGAATAGGTTAGCCACCATATATGCTAGTCGCTTGCTGCAGCTCCACCTCATACCTTTACCTTACCCATAAGCTTAAATAGTCTTGATCGCGAGGGTGCGAGATTGCTGAGTCCCTATGGCTCACAAATTACTTCCAAAACCAGCTTGCAGGTGCTGTTGAACCATGCAGATGACGCAACCAAGCTCAGGAGGAGCTCGACGAAGATCGTGTCCTTTATGTTGTTTCGTTCTAGTTGATCAGTAGTGAAGCCTAGTTGGGGTCGATCGGGGACCGTGTCGCATTTGGGGTTCTTCTTTTATTTTGGTTCCGTAGTCGGACCTTGAGTGTATCTGGATGATGTAATGCTTTATTCATGTAATTGTTTGAAGTGGCGATTGTAAGCCAACTATGTATCTTTCCCTTATGTATTACATGGGTTGTGTGAAGATTACCTCACTTGCGACTTTGCTTTCAATGCAGTTATGCCTCTAAGTCGTGCTTCGACACGTGGGAGATATAGCCGCATCGAGGGCGTTACAAGTTGGTAATCAGAGCCTTCCCCGACCTTAGGAGCCCCCACTGCTTGATCGTTTTTAGCAGCCGTTGTTGAGTCTAGAAAAAATGTTTTGAGTCATTTAGGAATTATATATCGGAGAGTTTAGGAATTCTTTTTACTCCCCAGTCCCCTCATCGCTCTGGTAAGGCATCCTACGTAGAGTTTTTACTCTTCTCTTCTCAAATTTCACTAAATTTTTTTAGGATCACGCGGGTATCTTGGAATCGTTCCGATGGTTTTGTGACGAGAACATTGTTATTGGTGCCTCCTGACATTTAGGGGTTGTGGCAGTGTCCCGGGGAGTTGAGCTCTGAGGTGTTGTCGTCACAATTTTATCGTTGCAGTTCTGGAATACCTGAGTTTAGTTTCGCCGACATCGAAAATCTCTTTTATGCAGTTGTTGGTGAGATAACCTCGACGCCACCCAGTACTGGGGCGGGAGTTCGGGAGTATTGCCATAACTTGTATAAAGGATGCTTTTCGAAGGTTGAGGTAGACGATTTCCGAAGGTTTCTTGGTTATGTGTTGAAGGATGGATACAGCTGGATGTAGGATTTGTTAGTTTTGGGTGAGATATTATGCTTCCCCTGTATCCCCAACACCTGATTGCATAACCGGAAAGTTTCGGGAGTTTATAAGTGGGAATTCAAGTAGCTCTTAGGATATCTTTCCAACAGATGTATGATATGAAATTGGGGTTCGACGTCTAGTGGTCCGCCTATTCACGGTTGGTTTTACAGTGGTCTCGTTGTCTCTTAAAGAGTCCTTGGCTATGCCAACTCGGGGACGCTTCGTATGTCATGTGCACTGCCTTGTACATGATGGTGCTGTACGATCGAGCCCGTGTAGGCCCCACCACGAAAACTTCGGACGAAATTTCTATCATATGTTTGTCCCGGCTTATTCTGCAAGCCAATCCTTTGTTTTTGTGGTATTCGAGTTGCTTCGAAGTCAAGAGTGGATTCCATACCTTTCCTAAGCGGTGTTCTCATACTCCTATGCGAGTACTAATCCTTCTTGATCATCGTGATTGTCATGTAAATCCTTTCAATCGGCGTGTTTCTCTTCAAGTGGATCCGATCATTTCATCAGCAAGATCAATTATCATTTCTTCTCAACGGTGTTTGTTTCATCCGTCCCAAGCTACCTTTGTTTTCCCGCCCTCCCACCCTTGTTTCTTCAAGGACTCGGATTTCTTTATCGAGTATCCATCTTATTGATGTGAAGGCTCTCCATTCTTTTCCTTCAATGTTTTTATCCGGTGATTCTCATGAAGATCCTAACGGAACCTCAAGTTCATCATTCTTTGTTTCTGTTATCTTCTCCGATGGATCTAATTCAAGCTTTGGTGTTGGTCATATCCTTTTCCTCGTTTCAAATACCTTCTCATGCCGGTGCACCTCTTAATCATCCACTTCTCGCTATTCAATTGTTCCGGAGTGTTCAAGATATCTCAGAAGGCTCGTCTCGTAATTAAAGATCCGTTCGACTTATTTTGATTTGGTTATCTCATTCAAGCCATTTTAAATCAACCGGGTGTAATCTCCCTTTCTAGTAATCGTTAAATGGTGTTTCTTTTCAATGGGCCCTAACCCACAGGTCTTTTCCCAGGATCTTACCTGACTCTTCTTATTTTCCCAGAGCTATCCTCAAATTTCTTTTCGAAGTTTGACGTAAGAATGAATTGTCATCAGTCAAATGTCTTTCTCCAAGATCTTTCAAATTCTTTTCATCGTTGGCTCAACCTTTCCATTCTTCATTCCAGAGTGCCTCAACAACTCATGTTGGTATTTCTCGTCGTCATTCTCTACATTTGAAGACCGAATAAGAGTTTTACCTCCATATCTTATCCGTTCTCTCAGAGATTCGTGGTTCTAGTTCGAGGCCATCCTCTCATAATTGTTTTGATTGTGAGAATTCTTTTCACCCATCCGAAGTAATTCAAGAGTCTTCTCAGTTGGATTATCTGGAGTCCATTATTTCAGATTTATTCATTCTAGCTTTCAGCTCTCATACTCTAAATCTTACCGGTGCATTGTTCAAGTGATCTATAATCAGCTCATGATCTCTTCGCTCTCTTGTATCTAAATTCTCTCAAGCATCTTCGTTCATTTGCTAATTCTTCCCGGTGTTTCTTCATCTTTCTTCGTTCATTTCCAATTCTTACGGTGGTTCGTTCAAGAGTTTCTCTTCCTTCGTTTATCATATCAATGTATTCATTGTTTTAAATCCTACCGGTGGTTCGTTGAAGACCTTTTCCAAGTCGACTCTATATCTATCTTAATTCTTTCTACAAGAATAAGTAGTATGTCAAAGCCATCGATTGTCATCAAGTTAATTGGTGAAGGATAAAGCATAATGCAATTCTTATTCTTGTTTCATCAAGTTTATTCAATTTCTTTTCTGGAGTGGTTCATCATATCACATTCTCAGTTTGAGATGCTTATCTTTTCTTTTCCGGAGTTCCATGTTTTCCGCATTATATCATCACGAAGATCCATCTAAATCATTGCAAGGATTCACCTGGTGTTTTCAATTTCTCCTTCTTGTTATTCTTTTGTTACCGGAGTTTCTTCATGGAGGCTATACATGATGGTTCATCAAAGAAATAACTCCTTCTCGAAGGGTTCATCAAGATTCTTTTCAGAGGAGCTCAAGCATTCTTCTTCTTGTAATCCGGAGTGCATTTTTTTCTTCCGTACCATTGGAGGTGGTATTACGTCATTCTTGATAATTTGAGTTCATGTTCCATGATTCACATGTTGATAAGAATGAGGTATTTTTAAATCCATCAATCTCGTCATTGGAGTTATCTGGGGTATTTTTTTCACCTAAAGCCTTCCCTAAGGTTTGTTGCTATCTATGGTGTGTATAAATGACCCAAGTTCTTCACTTATCTCTCCTGGTGAAATAGTTTCTCGTCTCCTTGTTGATGTCAATCCAATCAAATCTTTTCCGTGAGTGGCAAGTTGTCACCTCATAATGTTGAGATGCCTTCTATAAGACCATATCAAGCCTATTCTTTTCGTTATTGGTGTTCCAACAACTCCGTTCGACTTTTCTCCCGAGGATGCCTTTTCAAGCTCTTTTGTGGCAGAAGTTGACATTTTCTTCTCCATTCTTTTATTTCAATTATCTATATTCTATTCTTTCGTTCCAGAGGCATTGTGGTGTTGCTCTTTTCACCCATCTTCTTGTTTGCTCAGGATCGTGTTCTTTTCTCGGTTTATACATTTAACCGGAGTGTTGTGCCCTCTGCTCAAGTTCTTTTCATTTTATCAAGTCTTGCATAATTTTTCAACCGGAGTGCTGCTCGAAGTTGTTCTTCCTCGTTACTCTTCCCTACAGGAGTGCTTTCAACTTTTTCTTCCTCGTTGCATTCTTTCTTTCAATTTGTTCAACCTTTCAAGGTTCGTAGTTTCACTCGTTTGTCAAAGAAGCAACTTAGTTTTACCTCTTCTCTTTTCTCTTCCGTTTTCCCTCCGGTGCCATCCTAGATCTCGGGACGAGATCCTCTCGTAGTGGTGGAGTGTTGTGACGCCCCAAGACCGGAGCTTCAGATGCCTTCCAGGGTTTCCGGGTTTCGTCGTGTGATTTGTTTGGTTCTTTGCATTCATCATTGCATCATGTGCATTGCATCATGTCATCATGCCATCATGTCATTTCTTTTCTTAACTCAACTAAATAAATTGTGTGGATCTTCGATCCATTTAAATCGAGGGAAGAGTGACTTCTCTTTATAACATATCCTCCTAATATTTAGGGAGTTATTATAAATATTCCAAAACACACTTGCAAACTAATCCCAATGCCTTTGTTATCTCAATTCTTGGTCTCCGACTTGTCCTCATATTCTTTTATCGTTTTATCGAGGCTCTTCCTAAATGTTCAACATTTTTGGAAACTTCGGATTCCTACTCCTTTCAAACGAGTTGAATTAAATTCAAATGCATTTGAATTTAAATCTTGCAATCATGGTCATTCCTATTTTCTCGGAACAAGCACATTGTTGTGAGTCTGGGAAAATTATTCGCGTGTCCAACTTCTTCCCTTAACCTCTCTTTCTTTTCTTTCTTTTCTCTGTTTTTTTTCGTTTCTTTCTTTAGAGGGAGAGCAGAGCCCAGCTGGCCACTTGGGCCTCCTAGCTAGGATGGCCCTTTAGGCCCATCCGCCCCACCTAACCCTAACCCTCTCCCGAAACCCCCAGCCTTCTCTCGTTTCCACCCCGCCGCCAGGAGAACCCACGGGAAAACCCCCACCTCCATCTATTCACCTCGCTCTTCCTCCCCTCGTCTCCCTTTCCTCCCTTCCACTTCGAGCCAGGGAGGAGCCCGCGCCCAAACCTCACCGGACCCGCCGCCCTGACCTCTCCAGCGCCGCCGCGCCCCTCTGCTACCCCATTCCCACGCCGCTGCGGCGACTCCCTCCTGCCGCGAGCTCCGCCTCCCTCCGCAGCGCCCCCGTCTCGCTCACGGGCCCTCTCCTCTCCTGCACCATCCCCGACGCCGGCAAGCCCACTGCCAACCGAGCTCGAAGCTCTGCCGCTGCACCTCGTCGCCGGAGTCCCATTTCTCCGCCTTCCCTACTTCGCCGAGTGCCATCCCTCGCTGCAGTCGTCGTCTCGGTCCAGCAGGATTGAGCATGATGACAAGGACCGGTGCCTCCCCTGCGTTAACTCCGCCCTCCAGGAGCCCGCGACCCATGCGCCTCCTCCATGTTCTTCCTCCTTGCCGCCATGGGCGCGAGGGTCGAGCTCGCCCGCCCCACCGCGTCGCCACGGGCGCACCAAGGGCGCCTCCCATGGCCGCCGTTGCCCGCTGCTGCCCTCCACCTTCTCCTGTGCATTGCCGCCATCCAAGACCAGCAGGACGCCGCCGTAGCGCCGACCAGCACCGGCCTCGACTTCCTCCTGCCCGTGCCTTTCCTTTCGCCCCTGCCTTTGTCGTGCGAGAACGTGAGGAAGACGACCGGCGCCAAGTCCTGCCCGAGCACTCGCCTGCGTCGCTGCGTCGGTGCACCGTGTCGCTGCTCGTTGCCTGCCAAGACCGTCTCCGTGGAGTTTCGCCAAGTACACCACCGACAAGACCACACGGTTGCCCGAACGAGTACCGAACGAAATGCCAAGACCTACGAGAACGACTTCGTAGACCGCTGAGTACCATGACGACCGTTGTTCGCCAAGTACATCTTCGGATGGCCAAGTTACTCTTCAAATGTACGACTACATGGTGGTGCGCCAAGTACCACGATGGCCGGAGCCCTCGAACCCGTCAAGTCCGACAACGACTGTGTACAACTACCGACGACGTGCATGTTGCCAAGTACCCTCTCCGGATTGTCATGTTCGACTACCGATAAACATGTACCACTACCACCGTGCGAGAACGACTACTTCCACTACCGCCGTTGCGAGAACAATTACTTACACTACCGCCGTCGCGAGAACGTCTACTTCCTCTACTTTGCACCGAACGAGAACTATCCCGCTTGCACGCTCCGAAGGTATAACCCCGAGACGACACCCGTGGACCGAATGCTTGTGTGTATGAGATGCATGGTTGGTTGTTGTTTTCGCTCGTGAACCTTAGTTGTTCCTCCTCGTTGCCATGTCGTCGACTCATGGGAACCCGGTAATCGGGATCACCCCACCATCTTTTGCACGCTCCCGCCACACTTTCTTTTGCACCGACGTTCTCAATGAGTTGTCGGAACCGGAATGTTGTCATGGTACCGTTTCCGTTATCGCTGTCGTGGCACTCCTTTTCTTTTCCGCCACGATGACAAATGCTTCTTAATATGCTCTTATCAATGTTTCCATAAATACCGCATAAAACTTGCACATGTCATTCGCATCATGATAATAACATTTAAATGTTTAAATTGTTGTTGCAATAAATTACTAAGGCATATGGGGATTTATCGGATTCGTTATTTGTTATATCCGGCCCCATTTAAATTGTTTAGATGGTGTAGTTTTGTTATACTTCACCTCTTGCCATGTTTAACAACAATTAATATTGTTGAGTACCTAACCGGGAGAGAACTAAATAATTGATGTGGTGTTCCGTCAATATGCAACTCGTTGCATATTGAGCTCCACTTAACTTGTAGTTTTGTTTGTGCACTTTGCCATGCCATGCCATGCTTCATTAAACCGGACATGCATCATACTTGATTGTGCATCATGCCATGTTTATGTGATGGTTGTTTACTATGTTGTTTGCTTCTTTCCGGTGTTGCTTCTTCGGGTTGATTCCGGTAACGTCGCGTTTGTGAGGAACCGTTCGACTACGTCCGTTTGTCTTCTTCATGGACTCGTTCTTCTTCCTTGCGGGATTTCAGGCAAGATGACCATACCCTCGAAATCACTTCTATCTTTGCTTGCTTAGTTGCTCGCTCTTTTGCTATGCCTATGCTCCGATACCTACCACTTGCTTATCTTGCCTCCCATATTGTTGAACCAAGCCTCTAACCCACCTTGTCCTAGCAAACCGTTGTTTGGCTATGTTACCGCTTTGCTCAGCCCCTCTTATAGCGTTGTTAGTTGCAGGTGAAGATTGGAGCTTGTTCCATGTTTGGAACATGGATATTTTGTTGGGATATCGCAATATCTCTTATTTAATTAATGCATCTATATAGTTGGTAAAGGGTGGAAGGCTCGGCCTTATGCCTGGTGTTTTGTTCCACTCTTGCCGCCCTAGTTTCCCTCATATTGGTGTTATGTTCCCGGATTTTGCGTTCCTCACGCGGTTGGGTTATAATGGGAACCCCTTGACAGTTCGCCTTGAATAAAACTCCTCCAGCAAGGCCCAACATTGGTTTTACCATTCGCCACCTAGCCTTTTCTTTCCCTTGGGTTCTGTAGACTCAAGGGTCACCTTTATTTTAACCCCCTCGGGTCAGTGCTCCTCTGAGTGTTGGTCCTACCGAGCGATGTCCGAGGCTACCAGGGGCAACTCTAGGCTGGCTTACCCGACGTCTTGCTCATCCGGTGTGCCCTGAGAACGAGATATGTGCAGCTCCTATCGGGATTTGTCGGCACATCTGGGTGGCTCTGCTGGTCTTGTTTTACCATTGTCGAAATGTCTTGTAACCGGGATTCCGAGTCTGATCGGGTCTTCCCGCTAGAAGAAATATCCTTCGTTGACCGTGAGAGCTTGTGATGGGCTAAGTTGGGACACCCCTGTAGGGATTTGAACTTTCGAAAGTCGTGCCCGCAGTTATGGGCAGATGGGAATTTGTTAATGTCCGGTTGTAGAAAACCTGAAGTTGATCTTATTTAAAATACATCAACCGCGTGTGTAACCGTGATGGTCTCTTTCCGGCGGAGTCCGGGAAGTGAACACGGTGTTGGAGTTATGCTTGTCGTAGGTTGTTCTAGGATCACTTCTTGATCATAGTTGTTCGACCGTGCTTTTGCCTTCTCTCCTCGCTCTCTTTTGCGAATAGGTTAGCCACCATATATGCTAGTCGCTTGCTGCAGCTCCACCTCATACCTTTACCTTACCCATAAGCTTAAATAGTCTTGATCGCGAGGGTGCGAGATTGTTGAGCCCCTGTGGCTCACAGATTACTTCCAAAACCAGCTTGTAGGTGCCGTTGAACCGTGTAGATGGCGCAACCAAGCTCAGGAGGAGCTCGACGAAGATCGTGTCCTTTATGTTGTTTCGTTCTAGTTGATCAGTAGTGGAGCCCAGTTGGGGTCGATCGGGGACCGTGTCGCATTTGGGGTTCTTCTTTTATTTTGGTTCCATAGTCGGATCTTTGAGTGTATTTGGATGATGTAATGCTTTATTCATGTAATTGTGTGAAGTGGCGATTGCAAGTCAACTATGTATCTTTCCCTTATGTATTACATGGGTTGTGTGAAGATTACCTCACTTGCGACTTTGCTTTCAATGCGGTTATGCCTCTAAGTCGTGCTTCGACACGTGGGAGATATAGCCGCATCGAGGGCGTTACACCGGTGAGGGAGAAAGCTACAGCTAACAGCATCGGATGTCATCAAGGTTTTGAAGTCAAAGAGACGGCTAACAACGTCACATTTCATGAGGGTGAGAGAGAGAAAACGATCTCCATTTCTTGAGCATCTGGGGCTGAGAGATGGCGCTTGGTGCAGTAATAACTAATATCCGGGAGAGGAGAGGAGAGGAGAGGAGCAAGAGAAAGAGCAGCAGCATAGGAGGAAGGAGACATGGAACTGTAGATAGGTGGGTGTCTCTGATTGATGACACGGACAAACCCATATATATAGCATGCACCTGAACTGAACTGAACTGAACTTCCATGAAATTTAATTGATTCTGTTATACTACGTTGCTAGTTGCATCTCTCTCTCTCTTTGCACCGTTAGCCGTCCCTCTTCATCTCTCTCTCTCTCTCGCCTTGATGGAATTTGATTCTGCCGTTAGCTGTTCCAACGGAAAGGTGCCGCTACGCTCGTGTGCACCAACACACGTTATCCAGTCCGTTGGTTTCCCGAAAGATTCGTACCATAGGCTGTCACAGTGCATGTCATTTGCAGCTCAGACGGCTGTTATCTAGGTCCATTAGATTTTTTTAGTCCTTCTGTACTAGGGATGCAGTGCTAGGCAGTAGCTGGTGCTGTCAGCGCCGCAGACTGACCGCTGTAGCCGATGCCCCATTTGAGGTGACAAGTCAAAGCGTCGGATCCATATTTGCCACTGTAGCCAGCCGCTCTCCCTGGTACACAACGTGTTGTCCATTCGCTTGGGCAGCACCGCACCTGCTAATGCCTCCGAGGGTCAAGTTGGGAAGCGACAAGCGAGGGTCGAAACACGTGGCAATGCTTGGTCAGGCTTGTGCATACTCTCCCAGTTTGACAAGCAGAGGGCTCAATGAAATCCAAAGTTTTCAAAAAATCTGAGAATCACAAGTACTGAGAGGTGTATGCTATATGTGTGTAGAATTTCTTTGAAAATACGTTTGTGATGTGAGCTGTAAAAAAAAAGAAAATCAGGTACTTCATAGTGAATCATACATGTTCTAGAAATAAGTAAATAAATTGTGTGTAGATAGCATAAAATTGAATTTTGCCATGAAAAGTTACAGACAAGCACTACACATCTATATGTATGTGGGGTATTTCTTTAGATTTTTTTGAACCAAAAATCATTAAAAAAATTGAAACAAAAAAATCATCATGGATCTTTTTTTTTATGTAAACCAGGCTCCATGGATCCCGGAAGCTAAACGCAATCTTTGTTGGCAAAGCTATTCTTCTCTGGCCCTAGCGAGTTTTAAGGCATGTACAATACGCGCACTGGGCCATGTACCTGGTACACTTCCGACCGTGATGCGAAGCGGAAAGTCGTGATACACATTTGTATACCCCTATCCCCACACTCATGTTACAGGTACACTTCAATGGTCCTACGGGCCAATTCCTGTACCGCGGGAACAGAATGATGATGAAACACTTGTCGTACATGTACCTCATGGAGCCTGTAACTGGTACAGGCGTGGATCAGGGCGTCGTCTGAATCACGAGCGGGTCCTCCGCGTTGTCGCGCGGTGTGCCGCGACGAGTGGATTCTCCAGCTCGCAAATGCCTCCACCATTATAAGAACACACACCATCCGGTGGCAGGCTCAGTGACTTCGTGTCAGCAGGGCGTAGTGTGAATATTTTATTTACACACGGTGAATGGAATGGAATCGGTTAGATGCCATTTTGACCTTTATTTAGACCATAGAAAATCATGTAGCTAGAAGCTTACGGGTTTTTGGGTGCGTTCCGCCGCAGATAGGGGTGGAAATTGGAAGCGGATAATCTGAAATATCCGATATTTGTATTCGAGAAAATGCCTATTCGTATCCGAAACATCCGCATCCGGACCAAAATAGAAATGGACATTATCCGTATCCGAATTTATTAAACAAATAAAAAATAAAATATGGTAGGAGATTTTGAGACAAATATGGATATGGAAGTGGATATATCCATATCCGAATAAGATTATGGGAGGTAATTTTCAAAATTCTAGACCCAATATTCTAATTATCCAACATAAAAACCAAATAAGTGGTCAAATTTTACTATTTATATGATTAAACTTATAAATTATTATGCATTACAATAGTATTTATTCATAAACCTATTTAACATTGACTTATTGTATGTCACAAGTTGATTATTTCAGGTCACATAGGTATCGACTAATTTACTTAAGCAATATGTTGATATTATTCGTATCCATTCCGAATCAAGAAAATATCCGATACGTATCCGTATTCGAATAATATCCGAGCCGCATCCGTATCCGATAACATCCGTATTCGGATTCGTATTCGTTTTAAAAATATGAAAATGGAAGTGGCAAGAGCATTATCCGATCCGTTTCCACCCCTAGCCGCAGAGTCTCAGGCTTCGACGAGCATTTTCTGTCCAAATACAAATGGTCATGCCATTGCCCAGCACCATCATCACCTTCCAGACCCAAGTCTAGAGGTTTCCTGTCCTCATCAGATGATGGTATCTAGTCCTTCTCAAACAAGTGCTCTATACTTCCATGTGATCTACTTGCTGGCCTTTTTTGTCTCTTGGCATTTTTCTTCTTCTGCAGATCTTGCCCACCCTCTTGGTCCTCTTTATTGGGTTGCTCCTCTTGCTCCTCTTCCTCCAATTCCACCTCCTCTTGATCATCATCGTCCTCTTCTTCACCCGATGGCTCATACAGTTCCTCCTCCTCCTTTGTCTCACACATCTCCTCAACATATGTGTCCCCTTCATAAGGTAGTAATGGATCACTCCTCTGTCTTTTTATTTCCTCAAGCCTAGCAAGGATATCACCATATTCTATCAAATTGTCATCATCACTGTCCTCTTCATTGTCCATAACTGCAGATTTTCTTTGCAAATGATTGGCCTTCTATTTTCCTTTCTAATTCTTCCTAAACATTGCAATTTCCTTTCTCCTTTTCTCCTCCAAAAATTCTTCTATTTGCAATTGCTCCTCTCAATTGTTTGTGCTATTTTGTGTTTGAAACTGTATTGGCATTGGTAAATATGCCCTAGAGGCAATAATAAGATGGTTATTATTATATTGCATTCATCATGATAAAGTCTATTATTCATGCTAGAATTGTATTGATCGGAAACTTAAATACATATGTGGATACATAAACAAATACCGTGTCCCTACTGTCATTATTTTATCAATGGATGCTCTCACTATTGTCACTGTTTTGTGCCATGTCTTTACTTGTTTCACAGGAATTTCATCGCAGATCTACGACAGTGTTACTTTCAATCCTGCTCATTCATGGATGCTTTCATTGTTGCCATTTATGTACCCTGAAGATCTATGATAGTGTCGACTAAACCATGTGCTTTCTCATTTTAAAAATGTCTAATGAAACTGAACGGAATAAAAATACATGTACATGGATTTCCTTGATGAACATTAGCCTGTTGTGGAAATCCAACCATGTGAAATATTGTCTTGTCACCAAAAGATGAAATGAAGTCTTTGCATAACAAGATCAAACTCAGGTAAAGTATAGGATTAGTTATTTTCAACTCTTTAGGGAAATTATGAAACTTTGTTCTTACCTTGTTTGAAACTATGCAAAGCAATGGCGAGTTTATGTTGACCTCTGTATGGGATACAGGCATGTGTGCTTGTGATTGTTCAATATGATTTTCAGTTAATACAAGTGTGGCTACTATTGTCGAAGCTGGTTTATTGTTATATAATTTTACTTTAGATGTACATGATGCGAGTTTAAAGTCTTAGATTAAGTCATAGCTAAGTGTGGCGCATCCAACTTGAATTATTATCAAGGTAGGCTATGCTTAGAAATTACATGCTAAAGGGGTGTTAACTGTTTACTCTAGCTATTTCGTTAAACTGTTTAGTGACAGGCAACATCAAGTTCCCAGGAGTTTAGTAAAGATGTGGCTATGTGATCTCTGTGTAAACAAGAGAGCTTAGTAAAGATGTTTTTGTGCCACAATGGAGACAACTGATAACTTCCATTCTTCTCTTTTTTCTTATTTATTTTGGAGTGTTACTAATCCAACCATCTCAGCCTATTTAGCGTTTCTAGCCATTGGATCGAGACTTTCGGTAATGATGAATTTACAGTGTAAAAATCCCCATCAATGGACATCATTATTCATGCACATGATGGTACGCAACAAAGCTACTAAGAATCGCCAATGTCAATAGAACAATAAAGAGGTTAAAAATACTATCACTCTAAATAGTGGTATCAATCACAAAAAATAAAGCACTAAAATTGACTGGCACAGCAACGCGCGCCATCAATGATCTAGTATAAAACTGCAATGCATGAATATCAGCCTAATATCATAGCCAATTGCCTAGGGACAATTCCGCGACATCTACCACCACTACTCCACACTACCATCTTCACATTGAAAAGTGGCACGACAATTCTTTGCACTTGGGGATTATAACTCCTAGCCGCAGGACATCTGAATGAAGTGTAATAGGGTGAGCTCATGCATCTCCTCATCGAGCTTGGTCTTCTCCTACTCGACCTCCATCTCAGTGAGCTCGTGCGGCTCAAACTCTATCGACGCACCATTTGTGAGCATCCTCCCCGCCACAAACTCCTCTGAGTTAGGGTAGGCGGAGGCTGAGCTCGTGGACGGTAGGTCCACGGTTCCCGATATTGGGGCAATTTAAGGTGACATCTCCATCATGGGAATTGGACGAGGACCGTGGTGGCGATTCTCACCATCTTTTATTGTGCTATTGATCTAGGGGATGGGTAGGGGTCCTAAATAGATATCTTGAGCGATGGAAGGGCAATGGTGGACCGCGATGGTGCAATCAGGGCGGCATTGTCGTTAGTAGGGGGTAGAGGGAATGTCCTTTAGGTTTCTGAGAGCAGCGTGTGTGTGTGTTTTGCCCCCCCCCCCCCCCCACCCCCACACACACAACACACACACACAAAACCCCAAAAAGGAGTTGTAGTTGTTTGGATTTCATTATACTGGATTAAACCCGATAATGGCCTTTGTTAGGCTCTAACTATTTGTATAAATTGGTTAGAGTTGCCCCTACATAGGGACTCCAAGTAGATAAATCACGGTGAATCATATTGCGCGAGCGCTATATCTTGCTTATAGCGAGATGGAAGGAGCTCTAACTTGAAGGATATTTTTTCCTAGCATACTACTGGGCGGAACCGATTCACCGTTCTTTCTTCCGCACACTCGCATGCTTGGGAGATAATGCTCGCTCGGTATACGTTTCGTTGGGTGTTTTTTATGTCTGCTTATTGGTTGGACTGGTTTGGTTTTTATCGGGTTCTTTATTTCTTTTTTGTGTTTTTCTTCACTATTTTCTTCAGTTTTCATCGAGTCTTGCAAAAAAGAAGGGAGTTGTAACCCTTCGAGATTTAATTATACTAGGTTAAAACCCCAAATGGCCTTTGTTGGGCTCTAACTGTTTCTAAAAGTTGGTTACAGTTGCCCCTATATAGGGACTCCGAATAGATAGATCACGGTGAATCGTACAGTGACAGAGCTACACTCACTTATAGTGAGATGGAGAGAGTTCTTGTTGAAAAGATTATTTTTCCTAGCGTAGATACTGGACCGGCCCGGTCGTTGTTTTCTTTTTGTTCGCTTGCATGCCCGGAGGATGACGGTAGCTCCTTTTTTTTCTTCGGTCTGTTTATTGGTTGGAATGGTTTGGTTTTTATGACACTTCTTTTTGTTTATTAGCAAAAGGGCCCGTGCGTTGCAACGGGAAAAAAACGCACATGATACAGTCGGTCTTTTAGATTCGGCAAACTACGGTTTTCAGTTACAACATTATCGACTTGTTCATCTTGAGTAGCATTGTATATCAATGGGAGAGGAAACATTAACATTGTTCGTTCCTTCTTTATGAGGTCTCTCTTGTATGTCACTTTATATGGCCACACAGTCCTCTTTTATTGTCATGTTATAGCTACATATCTCAACCCATGTAATGTTCATTTTTTTTACCGGGTCACTCTCTTATTGCCACGTTATAGCCACACACATCTCAACCCCATACACAACTTGCATTCCTTCTTTATTGGGTCTGTCATTGTAAAATTATAGCCACACCTCACTCTATGTTTTGTTTATGTCCGGAGAGGATTGTTGAATGTCTATTTGGGAATATATGTAAATTTATGAGATCTTGTGTGAATTATCAAAATAGTACTCCCTCCGTTCTGAATTACTTGTCTTTGATTTGTCTAGATACGGATGTATCTAGACTCATTTTAGTGCTAGATACCTTCGTATCTAGACAAATCTAAGACAAGTAATTTGGAACGGAGGGAGTACTATTAGTTAATAAGAAAACATTTTTGGTAGAACCGAAAGCTGGCCTATCACAATTTGCCTGCCTTGCCTCAACACCGGCCTACCTGACCACCCTTTTTAGCCGGCTCACGCCTGACAAACCCTAGCGCAGCTCGATCCCCTCATCCTTCCCTTGTGCCTAAGGGTGAGTATAAAAACCGAGAACCAAAGACAAAAAAACAGGAACCAGAGTGAAAAAAACTGAGGACTGAAATTTCAATTGTTCAATCGGTTAGCGAATGATAAAAACCGGAATTATTGAGTTGAGCTCGATCATTGGAACTGGTCGTTAGCGACAGATCCGTATGATCCACTTCCCTCGAAGCTCCTGGCGCTACATCCGTGTCTTTTTTTTTCTAGCGCAATAAAAATTTTTGGCAGAAGCGGGATTCAAACCTGCTAACTCTTGATAGCCCACGATAGCTTACAACCACTCGGTCTAGATTGAGCTAGTGATTAGATTGAGACATTTGTTTTCTACATATAGTACAGGAAACATGCTTTTTCAGTTTTTTCCTTGGATTTATGTACTGCACAATTTTCACGGATGGATATATGGTGTCTCCATGCCCCTCATGTTATACTAGTTACCTAGAATTTATGAGGGGGAGAGGGGGGGGGGGTGTTTCCACACTTATTTTAACGGAAACAAAAATTACCGGGGTGTTCATACGTAAGTTATCATGTCTGGCGTGTAAATTATCATGTTATAGGGGTATATTTTTAATAAGAAAAATCTCCGAGTCAGAATTATCAGGGGGCTTGCGCATAAGTTATCAGGTCTGTTTACGCAAAAACTATGCTATTTACGCAAAACTTACCGGGATATAGTTTCAACAACTTTTTTCTGAGGGTCAAAAAGGTTACCATGGTATTCATACATGAGTTATCAGCTCCACGCTGTGTAATTTACCATGCTATTTACACTTATGTTACCAAGGGTATCTTTTCAACGACTTTTTTCTTCCGGTTCAAAGTTATCACGGTGTTTGTACCTAATTTAGCATGTCTACAATATGTAACTTACCACGCTACTTACAAAGAACTTAACATATGTATGTTTCAACAACTTTTATCCACTAGGTCGAAAGTTACCACGGTGTTTGTCCATAACTTATCAGGTATGCGTTGCGTATTACAGTGCTATTTACACATAACTTAGTGGGGTTATGTTTTGAACAATTTTCCTCAGTCAAAAAGTTATCACTGTGTCCATATATTAGTTATCAACTCTACGCTGTGTATTTTACCATGCTATTTTTACATAGATGTTCGCCCCCCCCCCCCTCATGGTGCAAAAATACCATGGTGTTTGTACCTAATTTAGCAGGTATGTAGTACGTAAGTTACCACGCTACTTACACAAATTTTATCAGGGGTATGTTTAAAGAAAATTTCCATTGGCTTAAAAGTTACCATGATATTTAGATGTCAGTTATCGGATATGCGACACGTGTATTACCATGCTATTTACACAGAAGTTATCGAGAATATGTTTTCAATGGTTTTTTCTAGGTCAAAAGTTAACGGTGTTTGTATGTAAGCTATCAGGTTTGTGGTGCATAAATTATCAAACTCATTACAAAGAATTTATCAGGGGATATTTCAAAACAAACATTTTTTTTCTTGATGACACATGAGAAAAAAAACTTTATTCAATGTAAGCGGAATGTTTATTTCACTAGAAAAATGTTCATCACTACAAAAAAGAGAGATAAGTACAGCATGATGCATCAGTCCTTACAAAACCTGAACTAGATGGTTTTGACTCCAGGTCAAAGGCAATGTTGTTTTTCTTTCTCATTCTCATTGAATAAGGTATAAAACCTTGTTAAACTGGTAGGAAAAGAGAACAGATATATGTACCAGTTGGTTGCGCGCGGTGGTATTCATCTAATCGGTCGTGGGTTCGACTCCTGTTGGCGCTTCATTTTATTTTTCGATAGTTTTTTTCACGCGATAGAACTGAACGAGCGGTTCGCGAGTCGTACGTGCCTGTCACTAACTGCCGAAAATAGCATTCTCGTTAACTGAAATACAGTAATTAAAGTCGGCCAATTAAGACCTATGACCCATCCACGTTAAAAAAACTACATGGAACTTTACCCCACCCTTTTCCCCAGCCAATAATGCAGTCCCCACACCACGTAGAACAAAAGAACGCAACTCTCGCAGGATTTCTACACTCCCTCTTTTTGAGCAAAATGATATCTACCCTCCCAATAGAGGGAAATCCCTTCTTTTCTTTAAAAACAGGCCGGCCCATTCCAGCACACCCCAGCCAGCCCAAGGCCCAGCCGGGCCTCCACTTATCCCCACCAATTAGAGAACCCTAGCCCGATTCTCAATCGTCTGCCTCCCTCCTCTTGATCCCCTCGACCTCACCTCGCGCCGCCAGGAGGAGAGGAGCAGCGCGCGCCCGATCCCCTGCACCGGTCGACCGCTGCCGCCGGCGAGGTCCTCCACCGCCGCCACCCGCGTCTATCGCACGTTCTCCTCCTCCCTCTGTGCCCCCATCGCCCCACTCTCACCCTCTTTCTCTTCCCTGCTGGAGCTGAAGGAAGCCATGGCCGCCTCCTTTCAGTTCGCGCCGCTGCTGTCGGTTGCCCTCGCCGATGTGTTCCCGGTTGCCCCGTTGCCAGCATCTCCCATCCACGACGCTCCCCTCTGCTCGTCTTCTTGCTACCCCCTGCAAACCTGCGTCGCCATGGTCCATGGCGTCGACGCCGGCGAACTCCTCGCCCCCGGACGACTCTCCATGTCTCCTCCATCTCCGCGCATGCCTCCCGCCTCGCTGCCACTGCATCGCTGCCGCCGCCAAATGTGACGAGCGCAACAATAAGGATTGCGGGTTGAAGAACGAATCTTTTTTGGTTTAGCCACTTAAAAAAGGGGGTGTGGGTTGATTACATAAAAATTCAGGGGCCTCTTACAAAAATACCATGATGGTGAACCCGACAGACTCAACCCGTGCTTTATTATTAGGGAAAGATTAGGGAGAGATAGTACAAATGCCCGTGCGTTGCACCGGGCGAAAAATAAAATGTAACTTGTTTCACGTGCCATTATGCAACATTTAACAATCAATTTTATTTTTTGTTGTTTAGAAAAACAGGTTTATCTTCTTTGAGAAGGTGTTTTTCAATTTTTTGAGAATATTTCTTAAAATGATATTATTTTTATGGTGATGTTTTTTAATATTAACTTTTATTTCTAAAAAAATTGCACTATTTTTGGCGATGGTCCATTGTCCTTTTGGCCATGTACTAAGTCCAGCCCAAACTGCAGCCACGCCAACCGAGCTCCTCGTCTCGTGAAAACGAATCCCCATTCCGCAATCTAGGTGAACTGCTGAAGGCGATGGCGGCAAGCGTCCCTCTCCTCCGGCCGGTTCTCTCGACCTCTCCCTCCCCTGCACTCGGCCTCCGGCCCTCCCCTTCGCCTCCGGCCCTCTCGGTCTCTCCTCCTCCTCTGAGCTCCCCGCCCCCCTGTAGGCGCCCATCGCCCTCCACGGCTGACGGCATCCAAAAGCTTCAATTTTTCTTGCAATGTGAGTATGTTTGAACTCATTGTAACATAGTAGTTATTATAGAAAAGCTTGAAAAACTACTACTAATAATGTGTCAATATTACACAATCAGTGTAAAAGTCAACCTACTCAACTTTATTAGATACAAATTTACATTCACAAAATAATATTTGGGAAGTCTTGCTTTAAAAAACAAAGGCGACACCTAGTTGTCGATAAACTGGTGAGCTTTGTCCACCACATACTCTTATCTTCTCCTTTTTTTAGTTTGTAACCAATGCATATGCTCCCATTCTTTTCCCATTCGGTTTGCGTTCTGGCTTATCCATCCAATCTAGCACACAAGCAGACGGGAGAAAAAAGTCACACACTCAAGCCTTGGAGCTTTATTTCTATAGGAAGAAATCAGGAGTATTGCACAAAGATCCTTCATGTCTCGTGTAATATAACAGAGAAAAGTGAGAGTTCACATGTCGGACACACCAAGGACTTCGAGTCCGACTCCTCATGCATTAGTAACCAGCGCTGGTAGACTGACGAAGGCATGCTTCCTGCTCATAACGCCGAAGAGAGGAGCGTCTCGGTGGCGGTCGCCAAATCGTTGCCAATGGCCACCCAAGTTATTAGTGCAATTTGCATATGGCATCACCAATCTTTGAACCTGGAAGTATGAATACAATATGATTGGAACTTATATTTTCTATCGACGGCCTCATTTCAAAGCTAGCATAAAGATACATCACATTCTCCGGCAACCTGAGAATTTCTTTGGGAGTCCATGTCAGTTATCATCATCCAACATCACACAATCAAATACTCCCTCCGTCTCAAATTGTCGCTGATTTAGTCCTAAGTTGGTACCAAGGGAGTAGTACTTATAGGATTTGAAGATCTAGGACACTTGATGACAACACAAAGCATATTCTGACTGTTGGGATTTCAGTTGTTCCACGTGCATTCACACTTATAGACCACCGTTGAGGGACTGATCTGGGCGGCAACCCTAATCACAGGGCCTCGCCGATCTCGGCCTCGTCCGTTCGTCCCACCTAGCTAGTGCGCTCCTTCACCAGCGCAGCACGCTGCTCGCCGCTGCTGGCCTTGATGGTCCTCTTTCCACTCCGACCGCAACCGGATCCTCCTCCGACCTGAGCTGCATCATGCCGCGCGCTATCGTCCTCAGCTACAACCATGCAGGCTCCGTTCGCGGGCTTCAGCCTCGGCGCCAGGCCGCGCGGTTCAGGGTGCCCGCCATGCAGACCGCGTCTACCCCCAACGCCCGGTCCATTTGCGGGTGCAGGCAATCGCGGGTGGCTTCTGGCCCTTCTTCCAGCTCTGGCTGCTGCTCGTCGTCTCAGCGCTCGACTCCACCAACACCCGAATAAAAAGGAAATATAATTGGGGACGATGCGTGTGGGTATGTAGGGGAAGGAATCGTGAGGCGTCCGGATTGAGTTGGCGGTTTGGACTCTGGCTAGTTACATGTGGGCTTCTATTGGGATTTTGTCTTTCAGTACCAGTTTCGCGTGCGTGTACAGGAAGGTTTATCTCCGGTTTGGTTTGTGTGCGTGTAGAGAGGGTTGTGCCCTATTTTTCTTCAGCCGTTAGTTTATTTTTCTATAGATTAGTACCACCTCGCTTATATGTTTTAAATTCGAATTGAAAGCGTAAATTCACGTGAAGAAGCATATTGTGACGGTGAACCCACGGAGTCAATCCGTGCTTTATTATTAGAGAAAGATTAGGGAAAGATTTATTTATGTTTTTCTTTGGTGTTTTCTTCATTTTTCATTGGTTTTCACTATTTTCATTTTTTGCATCGGCTTTCTTCAGGGTTTTTTTGGCTTCTTTCTTTATTTTTAGTTTTCCATCATTTTCTTTATTATTATTTATTTCCTTGTTAGTTTTCACTATTTACACAGCTTTGCACAAGTTCTCTTTGGGGGTTTACTATTATTATTATTATTATTTGGTTTTCTTTGCTTATTTGTCGGTTTTCATCAGTTTTTCTCTCTTTTTGTATCAAACTAGAACTTATTTTGTACATGTTGAACATTTTCTTAATAAGTGATTAATATATTTCGTGAATTAGTTTTTGCACATATCTGAAACATTTTCTTTGTACACGTTGAAAACTTACTAAATATTAGATAATTTTTTTGTCAAATATATGGTTTCAATGTATACTATTTTTACATATATTGTACTGTAACGTTCGGGTAATTAGGCTACAATAAATCTCTGCTAAATATGCCAGGTCACCTGGGTCACTGTTTAATCTCGCATCGGTTTGAAACTTTTCAAATTTAAAATTTAAATAATGTCAAACAACAAAAGTTTTCAAATGTTAAAACAAAATTGTTCGATTAGTGTCAAATATTAGGCAATTATTGTGTAGAAAATGTTTTTTTAAATGCCTGGACATTTAAAAAGATTTAAAATGGAAAGGAAAATAAATAAAAGAAAAAAACCTTGGCCAACTGGGCCGTTCGGGCCAGCTGGCCGCCGAACCAACCGACCCAACTGGGCCGGCCCAACCGGCCAAGCCCACCCCCACTCCATATCCCCCCTGGACACCCAACCCTAACCTACCCCACTCCCCACTCGCTCCCTCCCACTCTCGCACGTCTCTCCTCCACCCCTATCGATCCCGATCTGGATCGGAAGAGGGGGGGGGGGCTCGAACGCCGCCCGAAATGAACCACGCTGTCGCCGCCCGGACCTCGCCGACCAGGACCTCCTCACCGGACTGCCTCCATCGTCGACCTCGTCCCTGTCATCCCCCCTCCCCCGTGCGCCCCGCTGCCATTTACCCTGTGGGCCCGCCGTGAGCACCCTCCTCCTCTCCCCTCTTCCCCTGTCACCGCGCGCCCGAGGCCGTGCTCGCTCGCGGCCTCCCCGCGCTCGCCGTGCCTCCTCTGGATGGCCATCGCGCCCGACCCCGTGGCCACCACTAGCCGTCGCCATGCCGCCGCGCGCATGGCCGCACCTCGCGACTGCCGCCCCCTCCATCCCGCTCACCAGCCTGCGCCCGCTGCCGCTCCCCTACGCCCGCCCGCAGCCCCCACCCGCGCACCCGCTGCCGCTGCAAAGCCGCCGCCTCCCCCAGCAGTCGTGCGCTGCCCGCGCTCCGGGCTGCACTCACACCGCAGCTCGCCCCGCCACGTGCTCGCCGCCACCTCCTCCCTGCGCCCCTCCCCTGCTGGCTTCGAGGCCGCGCGCGCCGCGCACTGACGCCCGCGCCACGCCTCGTCCCTGCCTCCCGCTGCCGCTCTGCACTGCTGCTGCAGCCTCTGCTACTGCTGGAGGCCGCCGACGTTGTCCCACACGCGCCGGTCGGCCCCTGCCCGAAGCCCTCCTTCAGTTGCCCGCTCCAGCCGCCACACCACGCACCACCGCGGCCCCTCCCGCTCGCGTATGCTGCCTTGGCCGCG
Organism: Triticum aestivum; assembly: GCF_018294505.1. NCBI lineage: Eukaryota > Viridiplantae > Streptophyta > Magnoliopsida > Poales > Poaceae > Triticum > Triticum aestivum. The sequence goes on along the minus strand of NC_057794.1, from coordinate 492,018,711 downwards.
CGTGCCCCCCTTCCCCCCCCCCCTCCCCCCCGCGCGCGTTGTGCTGCTCCGGCACACCGCCGTGGCCGACACCCCCTGGTAGTCTGGGCGTGCGCCCAAACGGGCTAGCGCCCAGCGCCTGTGGCTGACGCCCGCGCCCGCTAAGGCCCACTGGCCCTATGACAAACGGGGTCCACGCCCAGAACGTTTAAAAAAAATAGGAAATTAAAAAATAATAATAAAATAAATAATAATGATAATTTAATTAATTAATTAAATGTTAATTAACTTAATTAATTTTTATTAATTAAACTAAACAACTAATTAATCATGATTAGTTAGTCTAGTCAATGACGAACGGGACCCACACGTCAGTTTAACCAGTCAACACCCCTGTTGACTACTGACATCATGCTGACGTCAGCATGCACTGTTCTGGATAATGTTCAATTAAAGTAATTAAATAAATCCTAAAAATATCTTAAATCTTTTAAAATCAATATGAAATAAACCGTAGCTCGGATGGAAAAACTTTATACATGAAAGTTGCTCAGAACGACAAGACGAATCAGGATACGCAGCCCATTCGTCTACCACACATCCCTAGCATAGCAAACACACAACTTTCCCCCTTCGATTCATCTGTCCGAAAACGCGAAACACCGGAGATATTTTCCCGGATGTTTCCCCCCTTCACCGGTATCACCTCATACCGCGTTAGGGCACACCTAGCACCGCTACTTGTCATGTCATGCATCGTTATGCATCTATTTGCATTGTATTCATTGTTTCTTCCCCCTCTTCTCTCTGGTAGACTACGAGACTGACGTCGCTGCTGGTGCCCCGATCGACTACGCTGCTGACGACCCCTCTTTCTTGCCAGAGCAACCAGGCAAGCCCCCCTTGATCACCAGATATCACCTATTCCTCTCTCTACTGCTTGCATTAGAGTAGTGTAGCATGTTACTGCTTTCTGTTAATCCTATTCTGACGCATAGCATGTCATTGTTGCTACAGTTGTTGATACCTTACCTACAATCCTAAATGCTTAGTGTAGGATGCTAATTTATCATCAGTGGCCCTACATTCTTGTCAGTATGCCATGCTATTCTATCGGGTCGTGATCGCGTCGGGTGTTGATCACGGGTATATACTATACATATTGCACATGATACATGTTGTGACTAAAGTCGGGTCGGCTCGTTGAGTACCCGCGGTTGATTCATGAATTGGGGACTGAAAGGACATACTTTCCTGACGGCCCTCTGTGTGGATCTTTGTGGCGGAGCGATAGGGCGGGTTGAGACCACCTAGGAGAGAGGTGGGCCTGGCCCTGGTCGACGTTCGCGGTTACTTCAAGATAACATGCTTAACGAGATCTTGGTATTTGATCTGAGTCTGGCCACTGGCCTATACGCACTAACCAACTACGCGGGAACAGTTATGGGCACTCGACGTCGTGGTATCAGCCGAAGCCTTTGTGATGTCAGTGACTGAGCGGCGCGCGCCGGGTTGGACCGCATAACGCAACTTCCTTTGTAATGGAAGTTGCTAGGTCTGCTCACTGGCCGCGTACGCAACATGCAGGTGTGCAATGGGCGATGGGCCCAGACCCCTGCACCATAGGATTTAGACCGGCGTGCTGACCTCTCTGTTGTGCCTAGGTGGGGCTGCGACGTGTTGATCTTCCGAGGCCGGGCATGACCTAGAAAAGTGTGTTTGGATAAAGGGGATCGAGCGTGTTGGGAAATGTGGTGCACCCCTGCAGGGAAGTTGATCTATTCGAATAGATGTGTCCCTCGGTAAAAGGACGACCCGGAGTTGTACCTTGACCTTATGACAACTAGAACCGGATACTTAATAAAACACACCCTTCCAAGTGCCAGATACAACCGGTGATCGCTCTCTCACAGGGCGTCGAGGGGAGGATCACCGGGTAGGGTTATGCTATGTGATGTTACTTGGTGAACTTACCATCTACTCTCTTCTACATGCTGCAAGATGGAGGTTACCAGAAGCGTAGTCTTCGATAGGACTAGCTATCCCCTTCTTATTCTGGCATTCTGCAGTTCAGTCCACTTATACTACCCCCTTTCATTGATACCAATGCATATGTAGTGTAGCTCCTTGCTTGCGAGTACTTTGGATGAGTACTCATGGTTGCTTTGCTCCCCCCTTTTCCCTCTTCCTCTATTCGATTGTTGCGACCAGACATTGGAGTCCAGGAGCCAGACACCACTGTCGATGGTGACTGCTACTACTCGGGAGGTGCCTACTACTATGTGCAGGCCGCTGACGACGACCCGGAGTAGTTTAGGAGGATCCCAGACAGGAGGCCTGCGCCTCTTTTGATCTGTATCCCAGTTTTTTCTAGCCTTCTTAAGGCAAACTTGTTTAACTTATGTCTGTACTCAGATTATGTTGCTTCCGCTGACTCGTCTATGATCGAGCTCTTGTATTCGAGCCCTCGAGGCCCCTGGCTTGTAATATGATGCTTGTATGACTTATTTAATTTGTAGAGTTGTGTTGTGATATCTTCCCGTGAGTCCCTGATCTTGATCATACACGTTTGCGTGTATGATTAGTATACGATTGAATCGGGGGCGTCACAAGTTGGTATCAGAGCCGCCTGCCTGTAGGAATCCCCCTTCCACACTCCTTGGCCGAAGTCGAGTCTAGACATTACAAAACTTTTTACTAACATGGTTGAAAGGATCGATATGGTTGACTAGAGGGGGGGTGAATAGGCAACTACCTATTTTTAACTTAACTTTAAAAAATTAAACTTTGCATCAAAGTAGGTTGTCTAGATGTGCAACTAGGTGAGCAACCTATATGATGCAGTACCAACAAGCAAACAAGCAAGCAAGAGAAGTAACACTAAAGAGCTTGCACAAGTAAAGGTAAGAGATAACCAAGAGTGGATCCGGTGAAGACGAGGATTGTTGGGGAACGTAGTAATTTCAAAAAAAATTCCTACGCACACGCAAGATCATGGTGATGCATAGCAACGAGGGGAGAGTGTGATCTACGTACCCTTGTAGACCGACGGCGGAAGCGTTATGACAACGCGGTTGATGTAGTCGTACGTCTTCACAGCCCAACCGATCAAGCACCGAAACTATGGCACCTCCGAGTTCTAGCACACGTTCAGCTCGATGACGATCCCCGGAATCCGATCCAGCAAAGTGTCGGGGAAGAGTTCCATCAGCACGACAGCGTGGTGACGATGTTGATGTACTACCGTCGTAGGGCTTCGCCTAAGCACCGCTACAATATTATCGAGGATTATGGTGGAAGGGGGCACCGCACACGGCTAAGAATATGATCACGTGGATCAACTTGTGTGTCTATGGGGTGCCCCTGCCCCCGTATATAAAGGAGCAAGGGGGAGGCCGGCCGGCCCTTGTGGGCGCGCCAAGGAGGAGTAGGATTCCTACTCCTAGTTGGAGTAGGTTTCCACCTTTCCTAGTCCAACTAGGAGAAGGGGGGAAAGGGGGGGAGAGGGGAAGGAAGGGAGAGAGGGGCCGCGCCCCAAACCCCTTGTCCAATTCGGACTGGGCTTGGGAGGGGGGCGCGCCACCTCCTGGTCCTTCCCACTAAGGCCCATTAAGGCCCATTGCTTCTTGCTCGTATTCCCATAACTCCCCGGTACCTCCGAAAATACCCGAATCACTCAGAACCTTTCCGATGTCCGAATATAGTCGTCCAATATATTGATCTTTACGTCTCGACCATTTCGAGACTCCTCGTCATGTCCCCGATCTCATCCGGAACTCTGAACTCCTTCGGTACATCAAAACATATAAACTCATAATGAAACTGTCATTGAAACCTTAAGCGTGCGGACCCTACGGGTTCGAGAATAATGTAGACATGACCGAGACATGTCTCCGTTCAATAAACAATAGCGGAACCTGGATGCTCATATTGGCTCCCACATATTCTACGAAGATCTTTATCGGTCAGACCGCATAACAACATATGTTGTTCCCTTTGTCATCGGTATGTTACTTGCCCGAGATTCGATCGTCGGTATCTCAATACCTAGTTCAATCTCGTTACCGGCAAGTCTCTTTACTCGTTTCATAATACATCATCTGCAGCTAACTCATTAGTTGCAATGCTTGCAAGGCTTATGTGATGTGCATTACCGAGAGGGCCCAGAGATACTTCTCCGATAATCGAAGTGACAAATCCTAATCTCGAAATACGCCAACCCAACATTCACCTTTGGAGACACCTATAGAGCTCCTTTATAATCACCCAGTTACGTTGTGACGTTTGGTAGCACACAAAGTGTTCCTCCGGTAAACGGGAGTTGCATAATCTCATAGTCATAGGAACATGTATAAGTCATGAAGAAAGCAATAGCAACATACTAAACGATCGGGTGCTAAGCTAATGGAATGGGTCATGTCAATCACATCATTCTCCTAATGATGTGATCCCATTAATCAAATGACAACACATGTCTATGGTTAGGAAACATAACCATCTTCGATTAACGAGCTAGTCAAGTAGAGGCATACTAGTGACGTTTGTTTGTCTATGTATTCACACAAGTATTATGTTTCCGGTTAATACAATTCTAGCATGAATAATAAACATTTATCATGATATAAGGAAATAAATAATAACTTTATTATTGCCTCTAGGGCATATTTCCTTCAGTCTCCCACTTGCACTAGAGTCAATAATCTAGTTCACATCGCCATGTGATTCAACACTAATAGTTCACATCACCATGTGATTAACACCCATAGTTCACATTGTCATGTGACCTATACCCAAAGGGTTTACTAGAGTCAGTAATCTAGTTCACATCGTTTATGTGATTAACACCCAAAGAGTACTAAGGTGTGATCATGTTTTGCTTGTGAGATAATTTTAGTCAACGGGTCTGTCACATACAGATCCGTAAGTATTTTGCGAATTCTATGTCTACAATGCTCTGCACGGAGCTACTCTAGCTAATTGCTCCCACTTTCAATATGTATCTAGATCGAGACTTAGAGTCATCCAGATCTGTGTCAAAACTTGCATCGACGTAACTTTTTACGATGAACCTTTTTTTTCCACCTCCATAATTGAGAAATATTTCCTTATTTTACTAAGGATAATTTTGACCGCTGTCCAGTGATCTACTCTTAGATCACTATATCTGGTACACAGCATGGCATACTTTATAGAACCTATGGCTGAGGCATAGGGAATGACTTTCATTATCTTTCTATCTTCTGCCGTGGTCGGGCTTTGAGTCTTACTCAATTGCACACCTTGTAACACAGCCAAGAACTCTTTCTTTGACTGTTCCAATTTTTGAACTACTTCAAAATATTGTCAAGGTATGTACTCATTGAAAAAAACTTATCAAGCGTCTTGATCTATCTCTATAGATCTTGATGCTTAATATGTAAGCAGCTTCACCGAGGTCTTTCTTTGAAAAACTTCTTTCAAAACACTCCTTTATGCTTTGCAGAATAATTCTACATTATTTCCGATCAACAATATGTCATTCACATATACTTATCAGAAATGTTGTAGTGCTCCCACTCACTTTCTTGTAAATACAGGCTTCACCGCAAGTCTGTATAAAACTATATGCTTTGATCATCTCATCAAAGCGCATATTCCAACTCCGAGATGCTTGCACCAGTCCATAGATGGATCGCTGGAGCTTGCACATTTTGTTAGCACCTTTAGGATTGACAAAACCTTCTGGTTGTATCATATACAACTCTTCTTTAATAAATCCATTAAGGAATGCAGTTTTGTTTATCCATTTGCCGGTTTTCATAAAATGTGGCAATTGCTAACATGATTCGGATAGACTTAAGCATAGATACGAGTGAGAAACTCTCATCGTAGTCAACACCTTGAACTTGTCGAAAACCTTTTTGCGACAATTCTAGCTTTGTAGATAGTAACACTACTATCAGCGTCCGTCTTCCTCTTGAAGATCCATTTAGTCTCAATGGCTCGCCGATCATTGGGCAAGTCAATCAAAGTCCATACTTTGTTTTCATACATGGATCTCATCTCAGATTTCATGGCCTCAAGCCATTTCGCGGAATCTGGACTCATCATCGCTTCCTCATAGTTCGTAGGCTCATCATGGTCAAGTAACATGACCTCCAGAACAGGATTACCATACCACTCTGGTGCGGATCTCACTCTGGTTTTACCTACGAGGTTCGGTAGTAACTTGATCTGAAGTTACATGATCATCATCATTAGCTTCCTCACTAATCGGTCTAGTAGTCACAGGAACAGATTTCTGTGATGACCTACTTTCCAATAAGGGAGCAGGTACAATTACCTCATCAAGTTCTACTTTCCTCCCACTCACTTCTTTCGAGAGAAATTCCTTCTCTAGAAAGGATCCATTCAAAGCAACGAATGTCTTGCCTTCGGATCTGTGATAGAAGGTGTACCCAACATTTTCTTTTGGGTATCCTATGAAGACGCACTTCTCCGATTTGGGTTTGAGCTTATCAGGTTGAAACTTTTTCACATAAGCATTGCAACCTCAAACTTTAAGAAATGACAGCTTAGGTTTCTTGCCAAACCATAGTTCATACGGTGTCGTTTCAATGGATTTAGATGGTGCCCTATTTAATGTGAATGCAGTTGTCTCTAATGCATAACCCCAAAACGATAGTGGTAGATCGGTAAGAGACATCATAGGTCGCACCATATCTAATAAAGTACGGTTATGACGTTCGGACACACCATTACATTGTGGTGTTCCAGGTGGCGTGAGTAGTGAAACTATTTCACATTGTTTTTAACTGAAGGCCAAACTCGTAACTCAAATACTCTTCTCTACGATCAGATCGTAGAAACTTTATTTTCTTGTTACGATGATTTTTCACTTCACTCTGAAATTCTTTGAACTTTTCAAATGTTTCAGACTTATGTTTCATCAAGTAGATATACTTATATCTGCTCAAATCATCTGTGAAGATCAGAAAATAATGATACCTGTCGCGAGCCTCAATATTCATCGGACCACATACATCAGTATGTATTATTTCCAACAAATCTGTTGCTCCATTGTTCCGGAGAACGGAGTCTTAGTCATCTTGCCCATGAGGCATGGTTCGCAAACATCAAGTGATTTATAATCAAGTGATTCCAAAAGTCCATCATCATGGAGTTTCTTCATGCGCTTTACACCAATATGACCTAAACGGTAGTGCCACAAATAAGTTTCACTATCATTATTAACTTTGCATCTTTTTGGTTTCAATATTATGAATATGTGTATCACTACGATCGAGATCCAACGAACTATTTTCATTGGGTGTGTAACCATATAAGGTTTTATTCATGTAAACAGAACAACAATTTATTCTCTTACTTAAATGAATAACCGTATTACAATAAACATGATCAAATCATATTCATGCTCAACGCAAACACCAAATAACACTTATTTAGGTTCAACACTAATCCCGAAAGTATAGGGAGTGTGCGATGATGATCATATCAATCTTGGAACCACTTCCAACAACATCGTCACTTCACCCTTAACTAGTCTCTGTTTATTCTGCAACTCCCGTTTCGAGTTACTAATCTTAGCAACTGAACTAGTATCAAATACTGAGGGGTTGCTATAAACACTAGTAAAGCACACATCAATAACATGTATATCAAATATACTTATGTTCACTTTGCCATCCTTCTTATCCGCCAATCACTTGGGGTAGTTCCGCTTCCAGTGACCAGTCCCTTTGCAGTAGAAGCACTTAGTCTCAGGCTTAGGACCAGACTTGGGCTTCTTCACTTGAGCAGCAACTTGCTTGCTGTTCTTCTTGAAGTTCCCCTTTTTCCCTTTGCCCTTTTCTTGAAACTAGTGATCTTGTCAACCATCAACACTTGATGCTCTTTCTTGATTTCTACCTTCATCGATTTCATCATGAAGAGCTTGGGAATCGTTTCCGTCATCCCTTGCATACTATAGTTCATCACGAAGTTCTACTAACTTGGTGATGGTGACTAGAGAATTCTGTCAATCACTATCTTATCTGGAAGATTAACTCCCACTTGATTCAAGCGATTGTAGTACCCAGACAATCTGAGCACATGCTCACTAGTTGAGCGATTCTCCTCCATCTTTTAGCTATAGAACTTGTTGGAGACTTCATATCTCTCAACTCGGGTATTTGCTTGAAATATTAACTTCAACTCCTGGAACATCTCATATGGTCCATGACGTTCAAAACGTCTTTGAAGTCCCGATTCTAAGCCGTTAAGCATGGTGCACTAAACTATCAAGTAGTCATCATATTGAGCTAGCCAAACGTTCATAACGTCTGCATCTGCTCCTGCAATAGGTCTGTCACCTAGCGGTGCATCAAGGACATAATTCTTCTGTGCAGCAATGAGGATAAACCTCAGATTACGGATCCAATCCGCATCATTGCTACTAACATCTTTCAACACAATTTTCTCTAGGAACATATCAAAATAAACATATGAAAGCAACAACGCGAGCTATTGATCTACAACATAGATATGCTAATACTACCAGGACTAAGTTCATGATAAATTAAAGTTCAATTAATCATATTACTTAAGAACTCCCACTTAGATAGACATCCCTCTAATCCTCTAAGTGATCACGTGATCCAAATCAACTAAACCATGTCCGATCATCACGTGAGATGGAGTAGTTTCATTGGTGAACATCACTATGTTGATCATATCTACTATATGATTCACGCTCGACCTTTCGGTCTCCGTGTTCCGAGGCCATATCTGTATATGCTAGGCTCGTCAAGTTAAACCTGAGTATTCCGCGTGTGCAACTGTTTTGCACCCGTTGTATTTGAACGTAGAGCCTATCACACCCGATCATCACGTGGTGTCTCAGCACGAAGAACTTTCGCAACGGTGCATACTCAGGGAGAACACTTCTTGATAATTAGTGAGAGATCATCTTAAAATGCTACCGTCAATCAAAGCAAGATAAGATGCATAAAAGATAAACATCACATGCAATCAATATAAGTGATATGATATGGCCATCATCATCTTGTGCTTGTGATCTCCATCTTCGAAGCACCGTCGTGATCACCATCGTCACCGGCGCGACACCTTGATCACCATCGTAGCATCGTTGTCGTCTCGCCAATCTTATGCTTCCACGACTATCGCTACCGCTTAGTGATAAAGTAAAGCATTACAGCGCAATTGCATTGCATACAATAAAGCGACAACCATATGGCTCCTGCCAGTTGCCGATAACTCGGTTACAAAACATGATCATCTCATACAATAAAATTTAGCATCATGTCTTGACCATATCACATCACAACATGCCCTGCAAAAACAAGTTAGACGTCCTCTACTTTGTTGTTGCAAGTTTTACGTGGCTGCTACGGGCTTAAGCAAGAACCAATCTTACCTACGCATCAAAACCACAACGATAGTTTGTCAAGTTGGTGCTGTTTTAACCTTCGCAAGGACCGGGCGTAGGCACACTCGGTTCAACTAAAGTTGGAGAAACTGTCACCCGCTAGCCACCTTTGTGCAAAGCACGTCGGGAGAACCGGTCTCGCGTAAGCGTACGCGTAATGTCGGCCGGGCCGCTTCGTCCAACAATACCGCCGAACCAAAGTATGACATGCTGGTAAGCAGTATGACTTATATCGCCCACAACTCACTTGTGTTCTACTCGTGCATATAACATCAACACATAAAACCTAGGCTCGGATGCCACTGTTGGGGAACGTAGTAATTTCAAAAAAATTACTACGCACACGCAAGATCATTGTGATGCATAGCAACGAGGGGAGAGTGTGATCTACGTACCCTTGTAGACCGACAGCGGAAGCGTTATGACAACGCGGTTGATGTAGTCGTACGTCTTCACGGCCCGACCGATCAAGCACCGAAACTATGGCACCTCCGAGTTCTAGCACACGTTCAGCTCGATGACGATCCCCGAACTCCGATCCAGCGAAGTGTCGGGGAAGAGTTCCGTCAGCACGACGGCGTGGTGCCGATCTTGATGTACTACCGTCGCAGGGCTTCGCCTAAGCACCGCTACAATATTATCGAGGATTATGGTGGAAGGGGGCACCGCACACGGCTAAAAATATAATCACGTGGATCAACTTGTGTGTCTATGGGGTGCCCCCTGCCCTCGTATATAAAGGAGCAAGGGGGAGGCCGGCCGGCCCTTGTGGGCGCGCCAAGGAGGAGTAGGATTCCTACTCCTAGTTGGACTAGGTTTCCACCTTTCCTAGTCCAACTAGGAGAAGGGGGGAAAGGGGGGAAGAGGGTAAGGAAGGGAGAGAGGGGCCGCGTCCCAAACCCCTTGTCCAATTCAGACTAGGCTTGGGAGGGGCGCGCGCCACCTCCTGGTCCTTCCCACTAAGGCCCATTAAGGCCCATTGCTTCTTCCTCGTATTCCCGTAACTCCCCGGTACCTCCAATAATACCCGAATCACTCGGAACCTTTCCGATGTCCGAATATAGTCGTCCAATATATCGATCTTTACGTCTCGACCATTTCGAGACTCCTCGTCATGTCCCCGATCTCATCCGGAACTCTGAACTCCTTCGGTACATCAAAACATATAAACTCATAATGAAACTGTCATCGAAACCTTAAGCGTGCGGACCCTATGGGTTCGAGAACAATGTAGACATGACCGAGACACGTCTCCGGTCAATAAAAAATAGCGGAACCTGGATGCTCATATTGGCTCCCACATATTCTACGAAGATCTTTATCGGTCAGACCGCATAACAACATACGTTGTTCCCTTTGTCATCGGTATGTTACTTGCCCGAGATTCGATCGTCGGTATCTCAATACCTAGTTCAATCTCGTTACCGGCAAGTCTCTTTACTCGTTTCGTAATACATCATCTCGCAACTAACTCATTAGTTGCAATGCTTGCAAGGCTTATGTGATGTGCATTACCGAGAGGGCCCAGAGATACCTCTCCGACAATCGGAGTGACAAATCCTAATCTCGAAATACGCCAACCCAACATTACCTTTGGAGACACCTGTAGAGCTCCTTTATAATCACCCAGTTACGTTGTGACGTTTGGTAGCACACAAAGTGTTCCTCCGGTAAACGGGAGTTGCATAATCTCATAGTCATAGGAACATGTATAAGTCATGAAGAAAGCAATAGCAACATACTAAACGATCGGGTGCTAAGCTAATGGAATGGGTCATGTCAATCACATCATTCTCCTAATGATGTGATCCCATTAATCAAATGACAACTCATGTCTATGGTTAGGAAACATAACCATCTTCGATTAACGAGCTAGTCAAGTAGAGGCATACTAGTGACACTCTGTTTGTCTATGTATTCACACATGTATTATGTTTCCGGTTAATACAATTCTAGCATGAATAATAAACATTTATCATGATATAAGGAAATAAATAATAACTTTATTATTGCCTCTAGGGCATATTTCCGCCAAGGATGTGTTACCGAAGTTCCTTCCCTTTGAAGGGAAGTACGTCTCCGTTAGAGCGGTGTGGAGGCACAATGCTCCCCAAGAAGCCACTAGGGCCACCGTATTCTCCTCATGCCCTCACACAATGCGAGATGTCGTGATTCCACTATTGGTGCCCTTGAAGGTGGCGACCGAACCTTTACAAACAAGGTTGGGGCAATCTCCACAACTTAATCGGAGGCTCCCAACAAAACCACGAAGCTTCACCACAATGGACTATGGCTCCGTGGTGACCTCAACCATCTAGGGTGCTCAAACACCCAAGAGTAACAAGATCCGCTAGGGATGAGTGGGGGAATCGAAAATCCCTTGGTGGAAGTGTAGATCGGGGCCTTCTCAACCACTCCCGAGAAAATCAACAAGTTTGATTGGCTAGAGAGATAGATCGGGCGAAAATGGAGCTTGGAGCATTTAATGGAGCTTGAGCAATAAATGGAGCTTGAGGGGGAGAGGTAGGTCAAAGGGAGGAAGGGGGCCCCCTTTTATAGTGGGGGCAACAATCCAACCATTACCCCCCCCCACCACCAACCAGCCCCGCACAGGGCGGTACTACCGCTAGGTCAGCGGTACTGCCGCACCAGCCAATTGCACTACTGCGTAGAGGAGACTAGTAGGGAATAGGACCCAACGCGGTACTACCGCGGTGGTAGGGGCGGTACTACCGCTCCTGAAACGGTACTACCGCCTCTACAACCGCAACTAGTGCCGCAAAACCCGACACGAGAAAAAGACCCCTCGAGTCGAGGCGATAGGAGCCAGACAGCCCAGCGGTACTACGGCAGCGGGGTCACGGGCGGTACTACCGCTGTGGAGCGGAACTGCCGCTTGTGACTCTTCGGCCGTACTACCGCTGGTAGTGCGATACTACTGCTGGGACACAGAAGAGAGAGAGAGAGAGAGAATCTCTCCAAAGAGGCTGAGGACGAGGCGGTGGTGCCAGGCACCCCAGCGGTACTACTGCTGTGGAGTCACGGGTGGTACTACCGCTGTGGAGCGGTACTGCCGCTTGTGGCTCCTCAGCGATACTACGGCTGGGTTGCACGGTACTACCGCTGGGACCCAGACAGGATAAAGAAAAGTGGAGAGATCTCTTCAATGGAATGGAAAAGCTCGGAGGGTGAGAAGTTGATGTGTACGTGTTGATTCCACCCATGCAATACCCCAGCGGATCCCCTCTTGATAGTACGGTGCCCTCTACGCAACTAGTCCACCGAGAAAGAAACGAAAGAGCTACACCGTCTTGAAAGACACTCCGAAGGGAAGAAAACGTCTCGTGCCAGGGGTGAATCTGTGAACTATTCAAAGCACATGATTAGTCCGTAAACATGTTGTCATCAATCACCAAAACTACCTTGAGAGAGATATGCCGTAACAATCTCCCCCTTTTTGGTGGATTGATGACAACTAGGGATTTGCGCAAGGAAAAGAAATAAACGTAAGGAAACTAAGAACTACAAAATATAGACGGGCTCCCCGAGTATGTGTGCACCTAGTTAGAGGAGCAAACGGAAAGCAAGACACACACATCCGGATCAACACTCCCCCTATATTTTATAGTCCAACAATACTAAGCACAAGATATATGAGAGAAGAGTATAAAATAGGACATGCATGCAACTCATAATAAACTACAGTACCGAATAGACATAAGTAATAAGGTAGCGATAGGGAGCATATGTCTCACACCATATGTCTAGAACTTAGGTCTCACAGGCACCAAACCAAACCAAACAAAGACACCGAGAGAACACACAGGAAAACACAAGATGACACACACACACTCAAAGCGCGGCAACAACACAAATCCCTACACTCTCTCCCCCTTTGGCAGCGAGACACCAAAAAGGGCAAAGAGTGACGCTACGACTCCAGGTGATGGGAAGATGAGGATCTCGAACATCACATCTCAGCGTGATCGTCTGCATCTTCATCGTGGGTCGAAAACTGGTCGGCATCGGAGTCGGTCCAAGGGCAATGCTGATGAATATTCCTCCTCTTCAGTGATCTGACCCTCAGAACCACTGGCAACTGTCGCTCCCATCTGACGCATGAGCTCCTTGTGGCGCATCCTGGCATGCTTCTCCGCCACATGAGTCATGTACTGACCATGAGACTCCATGCAAAAAAGCGTCTTCATATTGCGTTTAAGCTTATGTGCCCTTGACGGTTTTGTACTAGAGGGCCCAAAGTCCTCCTCGTGATCATCACTGGCAGCCCCACCCTCGGTCCCCATGGCAGCAGCAGCAGCAGACGGACCCCCTGTTTGAGGCGCTGGGGTGACCCAATTTTCCTTCTTCCTCAGACGCTTGATCTCATGAGAAACCAAGTCTCTAGTTTCTAGCAACACTCTGGGATAGATCTATGCCCAGGCCCTCTCAATGAGCCTCATGATGAATGGACCATATATCGGGCACTTGCGCTCAGACACGGCAGAGAGAAGTTCAGACCACATGACATGAGAAATATCCAGGCTCTCTCCAGTGTTTGCGTCCTTCTCATGCTGACAGAACAGAAGCATGTCCACGAGATAAGAGTGGACCATATCCAGATTCCCGATGCGAGGAAAGAGAGTCTCACGGAAGATACGATGAAGAATGTCCAGATACGGAGACAGCTCATAGGTTTTCTTCTTAGTCACTGGGTGAACTTTCACAGTGCAGTAGGGCCAAAGGGCTTGCTTGTGGGTGGACGTATCATTGCGGTGAGGGCGGAAACCGACTGGAGTCTCAAGCCCGTGATCCACCACATCAAGTAACTCCATGAAAGCCTTCCACTTGACGGAAAGCAGCTTGCCATTGGTCATCCATGTCAGAGTTCTGTCGACATCTGTCCCAAGATGAACGGTGGCAAAGAATTGAGCCACCAAATCTGCATCGAAATCCTTGTTGAATTGCATGATCCTGAGAATGTTCAGCTGAGTGCACATCTGAAGGGCTTCGCCAAAGTACTCCGGGTCCTTCTCCATAGCATCAGTGTCAATGGAGCGAACAACAACAAAGAGATTCTTCTTGGCCTTGATCACATCAAAATAGATGGCAAACTGAAATCGGTTCCAGAACGGGCGGTTGACCAAAGTGGGTTCTTGGTCCACCTCATAGGGATTGCGGCGACGCTTTTCCCAAAACTCCTTGTTGGTCATCTCAGTCACAGTCTTCCCCTTTGGCTTGTTGGCGGATCTCTTCGATTGCTGAGGAGGTGGAGGAACACTTGCGGATGCACTTGCTGGAGGCGGTTGGGTGCTCGAGGAACCACCGGCTGGCTCAGAGGTGCGGTAGTGTTTTGATGTTGCACGCCCGGGGTTGATACGGCGAGCTTGATGCTCAGAATGGTCATCACCTGGAGCCAAACACAAGAACACGCAAAACAACCAGAAAGAACGAGCATAAGCCAACAAACACAACAAAAAGGATCAAGGTTAAGGCAGGAATATGATGGAATTGGGCAGGCAGCGGTAGTACCGTGACATGCCCGCGGTAGTACCGCCCAAGCGGTAGTACCGCCCCAAAGAGAGCGGTAGTACCGCTCGAGGTCAAGCGGTAGTACCGCTCCAACGAGAGCAATAGTACTGCTCAAGGCGGAGAAATAGCGGTTTCCTACATCACGAGGCGGAGAAACAGTGGTTTTCTACTACCGTGGTCAGATCCGGCACTACCGGCCTGCCAAATTCAAAAATATTCCTACCAAACTCTAATTGAGATAGTCTAGTTGCCTTCTCCAACCAACTCAAGCCTAGATTTAGCCAAAAATCTAGAGATGCAACCACCATTGCCCCTAAGAAACAAGATCTGAAAACGAGACAAAAGGAGAGAAGGAACGGGGGCAATACCGGCATCCATGGCAAGAGAACAGGGTGGGGATCGACTCCACCAAAGGAAATGGAGAGGGACGCCCCGGAGACGGAGATCCGCCAGAGCCCTCCCGCGGCGAGTTGAGGCTGGAGAGAGGAAGAGGAAAGAGGGGGCGAAGCGAATGGGTATGGGGAAGAAGAAACCTCCCCCTGACCCGATATAACCCCCTGGTCCTGTCCCTCGGCGGTAGTACCGTGTTGGGGGGCGGTAGTACCGCTTATGAGTGGTAGTACCGCGCACCACCAGCGGTAGGACTGCCGAGCACGCCACGGCAACCTAACAACATGGCTTTTGCTCGAAGGAAAAACAAAAACGGCAAGAAAAGAGAGCACACCAGCAAACGACCAAGACACACCTCTTCAAAAGAGGGCGGTGGCCGAGGCCACCTATGTTTGAGTCAAGAGGTATGGTGCCGCGAAGATTTTAACCTTGGGCCCATGACCAAAACTCGTCTTTGAAACACAAGTACCATCAACAATGGCTAAAGTGAAAGACTTGATCAATTTATGCATAATGGGGGGAGGGAGAGTTCATTGAGAGAACAACACTCCCCCTATGTCCATGCCTACACCTAAACTAGACAGCAAATTGAGCGTGGTGGGGTGTGCAAGGGTTCAAGCCACATTGCTCGAATGAATGATATTTAGCTCATGCCTTAACTCGCGAAATCTTGCTTCATCCAAGGGCTTCGTGAAAATATCTGCAAGGTTGTCATGAGTGTTGACATAGTTGAGCTCGATCTCTCCTCGCCTAATGTGATCCCGGATGAAGTGATACCGAATCTCAATATGCTTCGTCTTGAAGTGTTGCACCGGGTTGAGAGAGATCTTGATGGCACTTTCATTGTCACACCAAAGAGGCACTTTGTCACAAGTGACACCATAATCCTTTAAAGTTTGCCTCATCCATAGGAGTTGTGCACAACAACTACCGGCGGCAACATACTCCGCCTCAGTGGACGAGAGAGACACACAACTTTGCTTTTTGGAAGACCAACTTACCAAAGAGCAACCAAGGAATTGGCACCCTCCGGAAGTGGACTTCCTATCCACTTTGTCTCCCGCCCAATCGGAATCCGAGTACCCTACAAGCTTGAAGTTTGATCCTCTTGGGTACCATAAGCCAAAGTTTGGGGTATGAGCCAAATATCGAAAGATTCGTTTGACCGCCACATAGTGACTTTCCTTAGGTGCGGCTTGAAACCGTGCACAAATTCCCACACTCAACATGATGTCCGGTCTAGATGCACAAAGGTAAAGCAAGGATCCAATCATGGAACGATATACCTTTTGATCCACCACTTTACCATTGGGATCTAAGTCAAGTTGGCACTTGGTGGGCATTGGAGTGGAAGCCGGCTTGACGTCACTTAGCTTGAATCTCTTGAGCATGTCTTGAGTGTATTTGGATTGATTGATGAAGGTTCCTTCTCTTCTTTGCTTCACTTCGAACCCTAGAAAGAACTTCAACTCTCCCATGGAGGACATCTCGAACTTTGAGGTCATGAGAGCGGCAAATTCCTCATTGAAAGCTTTGTTAGGAGAACCAAAGATAATATCATCAATGTATAATTGGCACACAAACAACTCCCCTTTGACCTTCTTAGTAAAAAGAGTGGGGTCGATTAGCCCAACTTCAAAACCACGGTCTTGTAACAACTCGGTAAGGTGGTCATACCACGCACGTGGGGCTTGTTTAAGGCCATAGAGTGCCTTATCGAGTTGATACACATGATCGGGAAAGTAGGGATCCTCGAACCCGGGGGTTTGCTTGACGTAAACCAACTCATTAATAGGACCATTAAGAAAAGCACTCTTCACATCCATTTGTTGTAACTTAAAGTTATGATGAGAAGCATATGCAATCAACATGCGAATGGATTCAAGACGAGCAACGGGAGCAAAGGTTTCACCGTAGTCGATACCCTCGACTTGGGAGTAGCCTTGTGCTACCAAACGAGCCTTGTTGCGAATGATAATCCCATGGGCATCTTGCTTGTTCTTAAATATCCACTTGGTTCCTATGACATTGTGATTCCCGGTCGGTCTTGGCACCAATCTCCACACTTTGTTGCGCTCGAAGTTGTTGAGTTCTTCATGCATGGCATTGAGCCAATCCGGATCTTCTAGCGCTTCATAGACCTTGTGGGGTTCCACACAAGAGACAAACGCGTGATGCTCACAATAATTTGCTAATTGTCTACGAGTGCTTACCCCCTTTCTTAAGCTTCCAAGCACATTCGTCATGAGATGATCCTTGGTGGAGAGCTTGGAAGCAACCTTGGCGGCACGACGCTCTAATTCCTCCTCGGGGGTGAGACGAGGAGTGGTCACTTGATCATCTTGAGCGTCGTCTTGGGCTTGTTCTTGTTCTTGAACTTGCTCGGAGGAGAGAACTTGACCTTGGGCATCACTTGATGTGTCAACACCGTCTTGAGCGTGATCTTGCCCTTGGTCATGTTCTTGAGGATGAGGGCCTTCATGTTGTTCTTCGGAAGCGTGTGGGCCTTGGGTTGGTGATGGCTCCACTTGAGTGGAGCTTTGTCCTTCTCCTTCGGCCACAAGGGGTTCCTCAATGGGTAGGATAAAGCCAACACCCATTCTTCTTATGGCTTGGGGAGGAATTTCATCACCTACATCACAAGTGCCACTTTGCTCCACTTGGGAGCCGTTATTCTCATCAAACTCCACGTTACACGTCTCCTCAATAAGTCCCGTGGATTTATTGAGGACACGGTAAGCATGAGAGTTTGTAGCATAGCCAACAAATATGCCCTCATAAGCTCTAGCCTCAAATTTAGACAACCGAACACCTTTCTTGAGAATGAAACACTTACACCCGAATACCCGGAAGTACTTGAGATTGGGCTTGTTACCGGTGAGTATCTCATATGGAGTCTTGTTCAAGCCCTTGCGGAGGTAGAGCCGATTGGATGCATGACACGCGGTGTTGATGGCTTCGGCCCAAAAGTTGTACGGAGACTTGAACTCCGCCATCATGGTCCTTGCCGCATCCATCAACGTCCGGTTCTTCCTCTCCGCAACACCGTTTTGTTGAGGGGTGTAGGGTGCGGAATATTGATGCTTGATTCCCTCATCACTAAGAAATTCATCCAAGGTGTAGTTCTTGAACTCGGTGCCGTTGTCACTTCTTATTGTCAAGATCTTTGCATTGTGTTGACGTTGTGCTTCATTTGCAAAGTCAATGACGGTTTGTTGGGTCTCGCTCTTCCTCTTGAAGAAATACACCCACGTGTACCTTGAGTAGTCATCCACAATCACCAAGCAATACTTCCTACCTCCAAGACTATCGAAGGATGGAGGCCCAAAGAGATCCATGTGAAGGAGCTCCAAAGGCCTCTTCGAATAAATGATAGTCGTGGGAGGGTGAGCCTTCTCATGTAGCTTTCCTTCGATACAGGCACTGCAAGCACGATCTTTAGCAAAACTAACATTCGTTAGTCCACGGACATGGTCCCCCTTGAGGAGACTTTGCAAAGATCTCATATTGACATGGGCTAAACGGCGATGCCAAAGCCATCCCACATCAACTTTAGCCATTAGGCATGTCGCGGTCTTAGTGGGTCGCTCCGAAAAGTTAATCACATATAGACCGTTCTCGACATGCCCAACAAAGGCTACTTTAAGAGTCTTGCTCCACAAGAGGGCCACGGTATCGATATCAAAGAAAGTGGCAAAGCCCATGATTGCAAGTTGACGAACCGAAAGTAAATTGTATGCAAGGGACTCAACAAGCATGACCTTCTCGATCGTGAGATCATGAGAGATGACCACCTTGCCAAGTCCCAATACCTTAGAAGATGAGGCGTCACCCCACTCGACATTGGTGGGCATAGATGGAACCTTGTGCACGTCCACCACCAAGTCCTTGCTTCCGGTCATATGATTTGTAGCTCCGCTATCGAGCAACCATGATCCACCACCGGAAGCAAACACCTACAAGAGATCAATGCTTGGTTTTAGGTACCCATTTTGTAATGGGTCCTTTGATGTTAGTAACAAGGGTCTTTGGAACCCAAATAGACCATTCAATGTACTCATGAAGAGAACCAACAAATTTGGCATAAACATGCCCATCACTAGCACGGCATAACACATAAGAAGGGTTAAAATCGCCGGCTTTGTTGGGAGGGGTGACATTGCCCTTCTTGACATTGTTCTTCTTCTTCTCCTCGAGGCACTCTCTCCCTCCTTCACAAAGGTTTGCATGAGAGGAGGAG
This sequence comes from Triticum aestivum, assembly GCF_018294505.1. Classification (NCBI taxonomy): domain Eukaryota; kingdom Viridiplantae; phylum Streptophyta; class Magnoliopsida; order Poales; family Poaceae; genus Triticum; species Triticum aestivum. Next base: position 491,999,146 of record NC_057794.1, on the reverse strand, counting down.
GTCGTTTGGTCTTGTCATTCTTCTTCTTGTTCTTGGAGTCGGGCACGTACCCAACCCCTTCCTTGGCCACAACTCCCGTTTGGTTGATCAAGAGATCGTTGAGGTTCTTCTTGCCTTGTATGCAAGTTGCAAGACCTCTCTCAAGTTGCCCTTTAGCTTAGCGTTCTCCTCAACGAGATGCACATGCTCACAACACGGGTTAGTAGCATTTGCATTATCAATTAACATCATATGAGGGAAAGTGGCTTTTTCCTTGGTTAGCTTTACTTGAAGTTGATCATGAGACTCTTTGAGGCTAGCATGAGTACCCTTCAAGACCTTGTGAGCCTTGTCAAGTAGATCAAACTCCTCTTTGAGTCTAGCAAGATCAACCTCAAGTTCGGCCTTCTCGGAGTTTAGCACATGAGAAACTATGAGGACATGATCATAATCTTTCTTTAACTTAGCATGATCAACGTTGTGTGACTCCTCAAGAGCCAAACGAAGACCACGCTCTTCCTCAAGAGCATTGGAAAGATCCGAAATCTCATCGGCATAGTCACGACTATGCGCTTCTATCTTAGTGATGGTGTCTTCGTGAGCCTCGATCATGTCATTGGCTTCACCAAGTTGTTCCAAGAGAGCAACAAAGTGCTTCTTGGATTTTCCCTTGAGTTTGCCCATAAAGGCCTCAAACTCATTAGCCTCCACATTATCTTCATCAAGTTCATTAATGCTATCCGCCGGAGAAGGATGATTAATGATGGTAGTTTTGATGTTGGAGGTTACCTTGTTGGTGGCTTTAGCCATGAGGCACTTGGCGGTGATGCTCTCATTGGGTGAGTCGAAGAGAGATACCCGTGGAGTCGTCGCAATGGCAACGGAGGCCATGGCAACCGACTCATCACTTTCATCATCATCATCATCCTCATTGTACTCTTCTTGTACCACCAATGCCTTGGGAGGAGTCTTCTTGGTGAAGTTGCTCTTGTTGGGGAACGACTTGGCCTTGTCCTTTCGGATGAGCTTGCCACCATTGTCTTCCCTCTTCTCATATGGGCATTCCGCAACAAAATGACTCACGTTGCCGCAATTGTAGCAAGTCCTTACACGTTGCTTGCTCTTCGTGCCACTTGAGTTGTTTTTGCTAAAGTTTGGCCTCGAGTTTTTCTTGCTCCAAAATTGCCTTGAAGCAAGTGCCATGTGTTCATGATATGCATACTTCGTATCTTCGGGGTTGCTCTCCTCTTCTTCCTCTTCTTCTTCTTCAACGGTGAGCTTGGCCTTCAATGCAAGGTTAGGCCTCTTTGCCCTTTGAGAACGAAGCACCGCATTGTCGGCGGTCTTGTCCAAAATGTTCATGGCCACAAACTCATCCAACACTTCGCTTGAGGTCAAAGTGTGGAAGTCCGGTCTTTGACGAATGACGGAGGACATGGCCTTGTGATAGGGCATCATTGCCTTGAGGAATTTTCGCTTGATCCAATTGTCATCCGTGTCCTTGCTCCCGTGATCTCGTAGTGAGACCGCGAGTTTGGTTACTCTCCGATAAAGCTCACGAGGTTCTTCATCTTCTTTCATTGCAAACTCATCGGCCTCATCTTGTACCACTTCATAGTTGGAGCGTTGAATGCTTGCGCTTCCCCGGTAGAGAGAGACAACACAATGCCATGCATCTTTGGCCAAGGCGAAGGGACGAAGATGAGGTAGGTCTTCGGGTGGAATTGCATCTTGAATGATGAAGAGAGCATTCTCATTGAATTGATTGTCCGCGGCTTCTCGAGGAGTGAAGTTGCTTGGATCATGTGGATAGAAACCTTCTTCAATGATTCTCCAAAGGTTAGTGTTCACATGATTTAAATGACGTTTAAAGCGGTAAACCCAAGAATCAAAGTCCTCATTTTTCACAATCTTAGGGGGAGGACCGGCATGATTCAAATGAGTGGAAGGAACCGGTCCACCATAAACAAGTGGTGGTTCCACATGGGCAAAGATGCCGGTGCCATTCTTACCACTAGAAGAAGGAGCCTTTTCACTACTAGCTTCCCCCTTGTCGGGGATAGCATCCGTCACCTTGTTGGCGGGGTCACCCACTTTCAACGGTGCGGTGGATAGTTTAAGCCCCTCAAGAAATTTAGTAAACATGCTTTCAACTTCGGTCGTCATGGAGGTTTTCAATGTCTCCAAGGCCACATTGAACTCCTCACGAGAGACCGAGGTTCCCCCATCGCCCGTAGACGAGATCGGATTCACACCGGAGTGTTCCTCCACACCGTCTACGGTATCAACCATACTCTTTGGACGGTAAAGTCCTTAATAAAGAGACGAGGCTCTGATACCAATTGAAAGGATCGATATGGTTGACTAGAGGGGGGGTGAATAGGCAACTACCAATTTTTACTTTTCTTTACCAAATTAAACTTTGCATCAAAGTAGGTTGTCTAGATGTGCAACTAGGTGAGCAACCTATATGATGCAATAACAACAAGCATACAAGCAAGCAAGAGAAGTAACACTAAAGAGCTTGCACAAGTAAAGGTAAGAGATAACCAAGAGTGGATCCGGTGAAGACGAGGATGTGTTACCGAAGTTCCTTCCTTTTGAGGGGAAGTACGTCTCCGTTAGAGCGGTGTGGAGGCACAATGCTCCCCAAGAAGCCACTAGGGCCACCGTATTCTCCTCACGCCCTCACACAATGCGAGATGCCGTGATTCCACTATTGGTGCCCTTGAAGGCGGCGACCGAACCTTTACAAACAAGGTTGGGGCAATCTCCACAACTTAATCGGAGGCTCCCAACAAAACCACGAAGCTTCACCACAATGGACTATGGCTCCGTGGTGACCTCAACCGTCTAGGGTGCTCAAACACCCAAGAGTAACAAGATCCGCTAGGGATGAGTGGGGGAATCGAAAATCCCTTGGTGGAAGTGTAGATCGGGGCCTTCTCAACCACTCCCGAGCAAATCAACAAGTTTGATTGGCTAGAGAGATAGATCGGGCGAAAATGGAGCTTGGAGCATTTAATGGAGCTTGAGCAATAAATGGAGCTTGGGGGGAAGAGGTAGGTCAAAGGAAGAAGGGGACTCCCTTTTATAGTGGGGGCAACAATCCAACCGTTGCCCCCACCAACCAGCCCCGCACAGGGCGGTACTACCGAGAGGGGGCGGTACTACCGCTAGCAGCCCGGCACTGCGCGCGCGAGGAGACTAGTAGGGAAAGGACCCAACGGTACTACCGCGGTGGTAGGGCGGTACTACCGCTCCTGGAACGGTACTACCGCCTCTACAACCGCTAGTGCCGCAAAACCCGACACGAGAAAAAGACCTCTCGAATCGAGGCGGTAGGAGCCAGACAGCCCAGCGGTACTACGGCAGCGGGGTCATGGGCGGTACTACCACTGTGGAGCGGAACTGCCGCTTGTGACCCTTCGGCCGTACTACCGCTGGTAGTGCGGTACTACCGCTGGGACACAAAAGAGAGAGAGAGAGAGAATCTCTCCAAAGAGGCTGAGGATGAGGCGGTGGTGCCAGGCACCCCAGCGGTACTACTGCTATGGAGTCACGGGCGGTACTACCGTTGTGGAGCGGTACTGCCGCTTGTGGCTCCTCAGCGGTACTACGGCTGGGTTGCGCGGTACTACCGCTGGGACCCAGACAGGACAAAGAAAAGTGGAGAGATCTCTTCAATGGAATGGAAAAGCTCAGAGGGTGAGAAGCTGATGTGTACGTGTTGATTCCACCCATGCAATACCCCAGCGGACCCCCTCTTGATAGTACGGTGCCCTCTACGCAACTAGTCCACCGAGAAAGAAACGAAAGAGCTACACCGTCTTGAAAGACACTCCGAAGGGAAGAAAACTTCTCGTGCCAGGGGTGAATCTGTCAACTATTCAAAGCACATGATTAGTCCGCAAACATGTTATCATCAATCACCAAAACTACCTTGAGAGAGATATGTCGTAACAATGGTTGTGTGTCTTACGGTCCCATGTTGCCATTTGGGTGGTATTAGGATCTTTTACTCCTCGATCCTTACTCTGGGACTCTGAACTCTCTTCTACTCGGGTTAAACAAATTTACTAACTCTAACATTAGGATCCCGTGACCACATTCACCCCAAAGTTGGATAAGCCCTAGCTATTCCTTAGAGTAGTATAGTGAACGTTATCCACACTATCATTTGACTCCTTTGAAACATCTTTGTTCTTAGATGGAACCCATGCGACAGGTAGTGCACCACACAACGGCCATTGGTACGTCAGGATTACCTGCTGTGTTGGTTGAGATGATGACCTATCTGGGCTATCGCTGGCACCCTAAGTACACCGTCTATGAGGAGTATCAGAACTTTAACCAGGAGTAGTACCGTGCCATCGTCCACCTCTACTCTCGGGAGTATGACTCCACTACCGTGCTGCACACTGCTCATGGTGTTGGAGTGACTATCGACATGGCAGTCCACGATGCTGCTTATGTTGCTCTCACACGTCTTCATGGAGAGTATCAGGAGTTGGACACCTCCCCTTTCAGGCACATTGCTATCACATCCGATGTTGGTGCGGAGGGATACTACACTGCTGCCTACTCCACTGTCACCCGAGAGCCCTTCTACCATCAGAACCTGGTTCTGCATGCTGATGGGCTGGATAGAGCTAACCGAGCTCTTCGCCACGAGTTGTACACCACCCGTCAGCACCTTTACCGTGATCTGACGCTATTGCACCCCTTTGTCTGATCTGGTGATCTACCCTGCCAGGACCGTGATGCCCCAGGGTGTCGGTTGGCCAGATGTGGGAGGCTACTCTCCCACACTTGGTCCTCTTCTGCCTCCTGTGTGTCGGGTACTGCACCAGAGTATCCACGGACCCGAGGCTACTGACATGGAGGACTTCCCGTCGCGTCACTACCAGCTGTCAGGCTACACCTACCTCCACAGCTCTTCCTGGGACTGATGTAGTCTTGCTTATTAGTATTAGATGCATTCGCTGCGAGCCTGCATGCCGCCTATGTTGTCTTTAGCCTATGTACCGAACTCTATGCATGATCCATTTTGTAAGATATGCCAACTAATATGTAATATCTATCGTGTTCCTTTCATTATGCATGCCTCATCGTGAATGATGCTTGTCTTTGCAAAATTCTCAATGTTGAATTACCCCTGTTATATTTTAGCAGGATGGTTAGACTAGGTGGTCGTGGTCATGGTGGTCATCCCCCACCACCGCCTGAGTACATGGCCGGGATGATGCAATAGTTCGAGCTGAATCGCCAGTTCATGGAGAATATTATGGCTCAGTTTCCTCGCCCCAATATAAACCAGCAGCCAGCCCAAGTGACTCTGCAGGATTTGATGCGCCTCAACCCAACTGTGTACCGCAGCTCAACTCAGCCTCTGGATGCTGATGAATGGCTCCGTGATATCACCTATGAGATGGAGTTTGTTGATGTAGCCCCTGCCAGCTATGTCACCTTTGCTTCCTTCTTCTTGAAGGGACCCGCTGCTCAATGGTGGGACAGCCACAGGCGTACTCTGCCGGTTGGAACAATCATCACCTGGCCAGACTTCCAAGCTGCTTTCCGTGCCTGCTTCATTCCTCAGGGAGTCATGGACCAGAAGAAGTGCGAGTTCCACAACCTCACCTAGGGATATCCCAAAGATCGCCTTCGTGACTCGATACAGATCATACGAGTACACCGTCATGTCATTCGGCTTAACGAATGCTCCAGCCACCTTCTCTTGTCTGATGAACTATATATTCATGGATTACCTCGACAAGTTCGTCGTGGTTTATCTGGATGATATCCTTGTATTTTCCAAGAACAAAGAAGAACATGTTGAACATCTTCGTCTTGTGTTGGAAAAGCTTCGAGAGCATCAACTCTACGCTAAGTAATCCAAGTGTGAATTCTGGCTTCCCGAAGTAACCTATCTCGAGCATGTCATCTCCAAGGATGGTATTGCCGTCAACCCTGAACGAGTCTAGGCTATTCTCGATTGGACTCCTTCGAAGAATGTCAAGCAAGTCCGAAGTTTTCTCGGTCTCGCCAGCTATTATTGTCGATTCGTCGAGAACTTCTCCAAGATTACCAGGCCCCTGACTAACCTGTTGCATAAGAGCGTCAAGTTCCACCTGATACTACGAAGGACTTCGTCATTTACTGCGACGCTTCCCGTCAAGGATTAGGCTGTGTCCTAATGCAAGAGCGCAGATGTGAGGCCCCCAATTTAATCGTACACTAATCATACACACAAACGTGTACGATCAAGATCAGGGACTCACGGGAAGATACCACAACACAACTCTACAAATAAAAGTAAGTCATACAAGCATCATATTACAAGCCAGGGGCCTTGAGGGCTCGAATACAAGAGCTCGATCATAGACGAGTCAGCGAAAGCAACAATATCTGAGTACAGACATAAGTTAAACAAGTTTGCCTTAAGAAGGCTAGCACCAACTGGGATACAGATCGAAAGAGGTGCAGGCCTCCTGCCTGGGATCCTCCTAAACTACTCCTAGTCATCATCAGTGGGCTGCACGTAGTAGTAGGCACCTCCCGAGTAGTAGTAGTCGTCGTCGACGGTGGCGTGTGGCTCCTGGACTCCAACGTCTGGTCGCAGCAATCGGGTATAGAAAGGGGAAAAAGAGGGAGCAAAGCAACCGTGAGTACTCATCCAAAGTACTCGCAAGCAAGGAGCTACACTACATATGTATGCATTGGTATCAAATGAAAAAAGGGTATCATATGTGGACTGAACTGCAGAAAGCCGGAATAAGAGGGGGATAGCTAGTCCTATCGAAGACTACGCTTCTGGTAACTTCCATCTTGCAGCAGGAGAAGAGAGTAGATGGTAAGTTCACCAAGTAGCATCGTGTAGCATAATCCTAACCGATGATCCTCCCCTCATCGCCCTATGAGAGAGCGATCACCGGTTGTATCTGACACTTGGAAGGGTGTGTTTTATTAAGTATCCGGTTCTAGTTGTCATAAGGTCAAGGTACAACTCCGGGTCATCCTTTTACCGAGGGACACGGCTATTCGAATAGATTAACTTCCCTGCAGGGGTGCACCACATTTCCCAACACGCTCGATCCCCTTTGTCCGGACACACTTTTCTGGGTCATGCCCGGCCTCGGAAGATCAACACGTCGCAGCCCTACCTAGGCACAACAGAGAGGTCAGCACGCCAGTCTAAATCCTATGGCGCAGGGGTCTGGGCCCATCGCCCATTGCACACCTGCACGTTGCGTGGGCGGCCGGAGAGCAGACCTAGCAACCTCCATTACAAAGGAAGTTGCGTTAGCGGTCCAACCCGGCGCGCGCCGCTCAGTCACTGACGTCACGAAGGCTTCGACTGATACCACGACGTCGAGTGCCCATAATTGTCCCCGCGTAGATGGTTAGTGCGTATAGGTCAGTAGCCAGACTCAGATCAAATACCAAGATCTCGTTAAGCGTGTTATTTTGAAAAACCACGGACGCCGACCAGGGCCAGGCCCACCTCTCTCCTAGGTGGTCTCAACCTGCCCTATCGCTCCGCCACAAAGTAACAGTCGGGGGCCTTCGGGAACTCAGGCCCACCTCTACCGGGATGGAGCCACATGCCCCTTCAGCCCCCAACATCGGAATCACTCGTGGGTACTCCTACGAGCCAACCCGACTTTAGTCACCACCTGTATAGCACATATATATGTATAAGTATATACCAGTGATCACGGCCCGATAGTATAGCATGGCAGACGACAAGAATGTAGGGCCACTGATGATAAACTAGCATCCTATACTAAGCATTAGGATTGCAGGTAAAGGTAACAACAGTAGTAGCAAGGACAGGCTATGCATCAGGATAGGATTAAGCAGTAACATGCTACACTACTCTGCAGTATAGAGAAGAGTAGGCGATATCTGGTGATCAAGGGGGGGGGGCTTGCCTGGTTGCTCTGGCAAGATAGAGGGGTCGTCAACACCGTAGTCATACTGGGTAGCAGCGGTGTCGGTCTCGGTGTCTAGCGAGAGAAGAGGGGGAAGAAACAATAAATATAATGCAAACAAATGCATGACAATACATGACATGACAAAGCGTGATGCTAGGTGTGCCCTAACGTGGTACGAGGTGGTACCGGTGAAGGGGGGAAACATCCGGGAAAGTATTCCCGGTGTTTCGCGTTTTCGGACAGATGAACCGGAGGGGGAAAGTTGCGTGTTTGCTATGCTAGGGATGCGTGGCGGACGAACGAGTTGCGTATTCGGATTTGTCTCATCGTTCTGAGCAACTTTCATGTACAAAGTTTTTCCATCCGAGCTACAGTTTATTCTTTACTAATTTTAAAAGATTTAAATTAATTTTAGCATTTATTTAATTAATTTAATTCAACATTATCCAGAATAGTGTATGCTCACATCAGCATGATGTCAGCAGTCAACGTTGACCGTTGACCTGGTCAACCTGACAGGTGGGTCCCACGTGTCAGCGACTGTTTGACTAATTAACAATAGTTAATTAGGTTAACTAATTATTAGGTTAACTAATCTTAATTAGTTAATTTAAAAAGAATTAATTAAGTTAATTATTTAGTTAATTAATTAATTATTTTTATTATTATTTATTTCTTATATATTCTTTTTAATTAATTAATTAATTTTTTTAACCGTTCTGTGGGGGTGGGGCCCCCTTATCATTGGCCCGGAGGGCCATTGCGGACGCGGGCGTAGGGCACAGCCCGAACGGGCGCTGGCCCACGGGGGCGCACCCGACAGGGCGCGCGGGCGATCTAGGCAGCGGCGGTCCGGGGCACGCGCTCGCCGGAGACAGCGATAGGTGCGGCAGCAGGGGGCTGCGGCACGGCCGTGGCGGAGCAATGGAGTGCACGGGACGACGTGGGCACGAGCAGGGGCCGCAAGGGCGCCAGGATGGTGCGGAGCAGCAGCGGGGAGGGGGCGGCGAGCGAGGTCACGACGCAGGGCGGGCGCGTGGTCGGGATGCCCGCAGCGAGGAGAGACGAATGGTCCCCGCGGTTCGTGCTGGGGCGGCCGAAATCGCCGGCGGCAAGCACGACCGCGGCAGTTGCAGAGAGGCGGTCGTGCGGGTGAGCGGCAACGGCGCAACTCGCGTGCAGGGGTGGGCCTCGGGCGCGGCCGAGCAGGAGAGGGCGGAGGCGGTTGTGATGGCTGCGGGGAAGGCCTTGGTGGCAGCGGCAGCAAGCCGCAGCGAGCGGAGAACGGGGTAGCGGTGGTGCGGGCGATGCGCGATGAGCGAGCGTCGCAGGTGAGGCGCGTCGGTGCGGGGCCACGGGCGCGGCCCGACCGCGGTGAGCGCAGCGGCGCGGTCGCGCGGTGACTGGGCCAGGAGAAGGGGAGCTCACAAGGGGGGCGTAGGGATCTGGTAGTGGGCTCGGGGAGGAGTTGAGGTTGCGTCCGGCGAGGAGGAGACGAGGACGACGGGCGGCGACGGAGTCGTGGCGGCGCGGGGCTCCGGTGTCGGTGAGGCAGAGGCCACGGGCGGGCGTCGTGCAAGAGGGGAGGGTCGATGAGGGGGTCCGGTGACGGGGCGGGGCCGTGTCGAGGACGGGCGCCGACGTCGGGTGGCGCGGGGCGCGCTCATCGGGGTGGATCCCCAATTTAGATCGGGGAGAGCGAGGGGGATCATGGGGGGAAAGAGAGCGAGTGGTGGGGGTGCGTGGTGGTAGTGGGTTAGGGTTTCGGTCGGGTGCGGGGGGGATATGCCATATAGGCCAGGGGTATTGGGGTGGGCCGGCTGGCCCCTTCGGCCAACTGGGCCAGGGCCCAGTCGGGGGGGGGGGGGGGTCTTTCTTCCTTTTCTTTTTGTTTTGTTTTGTTTTTGTTTAGACCTTTTCTTTTTATTTATTTTATTTCTTTACTGTTTTCACTTGAAGTTTCTTTTATGTTAGTTTTATAAAATACCAATTGAGCACCTAAATTAGTATTACTAATTAGTCCACGGCCACAATTATTTTGGCACACTACTAAATTAGTTATATTATTATAACTTTATAAAAGGCACTTAATTAATTATTTTCCCTCTATTTTGGTTGTTTTAGTGTATTTAAATATTACAAGAAATTTTGGTTTCTCCAACATTATTACTCATGAATTTATTTGTCACATTTAGAACATTTTAGTTTTAGTTTTTGAAAACTTTCACTGTTTGATTTGATTTTGAATTTGAATTTGAATCGGTTTCGAACTAACGCGACATTAGCAACAGTAACCGTGGTGACGTGGCATCATTAGCAGAGGTTTAGCGTAGCTTAATTATCCGGGCGTCGCAGCAGAGTGATTGCTTATGCCTCTCGTCAACTGCGCCCTCACGAACAAAACTACCCAGTTCACGACCTCGAGCTTGCTGTTGTCATTCATACTCTGAAGCAGTGAAGACATTACCTTCTTGGTAATCGTTGCGAGATCTTCACCGACCACCAAAGTCTGAAGTATCTGTTTACTCGGCCAGACCTAAACCTCCGTCAGCAGAGATGGATGGAGACTGTTGCAGACATTGATGTAGGTATATCCTATACCCCAGGCAAGGCTAATGTAATGGCTGATGCCTTGAGCCACAAGTCTTACTACAATCACCTCAAGGTTCACAAAGTTCAGCCCTCGCTGGTCGAAGAGTTTAGAAAGCTGAACCTTCATATTGTCCCTCCTGGTGCACTCGCTCCCCCTCCCCCAGAGTTCCAAAAGATGAATCTTCGTGTTGTAACTAAGGGTTCTCTAAATACCCTGGCTGTCGTACCAGATCTCGTAGACGGTATAAAGACTATTCAAGGTTATGACTCTAAAGTCCAGAAGATTAAACGCCATCTCGCAGAAGGAAAGCCCTCATTCTTCACTATCGCCAATGATGGGGCCTTATACTTCAAAGGCCGCCTAGTGGTACCCTGTTCGAGGAAAAACCTGGATCAGACTAAAAAGGTTATGAAATAAGCTCATGATGCGCCTCTGTCCATCCATCCTAGTAGTACAAAGATGTACCAAGACATCCGTCAGAGGTTCTGGTGGTCTAATATGATGCAAGACATTGCTCGTTATGTTGCTGAGTGTGACATTTGCCATCGTATCAAGGCAGAGCATCAAAGGCCTGCTGGAACTTTGCAACCTATCTCTATTCCTGAATGGAAATGGGACCATGTTGAAATGGACATCGTCACTGGGTTTCCCAAATCGCGGAAAGGTAATGATGCTATTCTTGTCGTCATTGACCGGCTTTCTAAAGTTGCACATTTTCTAGCGGTCAAAGAAACAATCACCGCTAGTCAGCTTGCAACTCTCTACATGTCCAGAATTGTTTCACTTCACGGTATTCCGCTGGTTATCAATTCAGACCATGGCAGCTTGTTCACTTCAAGATTCTGGGCAAGTTTCCAAGAAGCTATGGGAACTCATCTGTCGTTCAGTACTGCGTTTCATCCTCAGTCGCAAGGACAAGTTGAACGTGTCAACCAAGTTCTCGAAGACATGCTTCGAGCTTGTGTAATTTCCTTTGGCAAGAAATGGGAGGAATCTCTTCCATATGCCGAGTTCTCTTATAATAATAGCTATCAAGCTAGTCTGAAGATGGCCCCCTTCGAAGTGCTATATGGACGAAAGTGTCGGACCCCTCTGAACTGGTCAGAAACTGGGGAACGTCCACTCTTTGGTCCGGATATTATCCAACAGGCCGAAGAACAAGTCCGCATTATTCGCGAGAATCTCAAGACTGCTCAGTCACGTCAGAAAAGTCAGTATGATCGTCATCATAAAGACATGCTCTATCAACCTGGCAAAAAAGGCTTATCTTCGGGTTACACCAATGAAGGGTGCTCATCGCTCCGGGATCAAGGGCAAGCTAGCTCCTCGCTATATTGGCCCATTCACTATTTGCGAAAGGCATGGAAAAGTGGCATATCAACTGGAGCTTCCGTCGAACCTTCCTCAGGTTCATGATGTGTTCCATGGGTCTGATACGTCTCCAACGTATCTATAATTTTTGATTGCTCCATGCTATATTATCTACTGTTTTGTACATTATTAGGCCTTATTATCCACTTTTATATTATTTTTGGGACTAAACTATTAACCGGAGGCCCAACCCAGAATTGTTGTTTTTTGCCTGTTTTAGGGTTTCGAAGAAAAGGAATATCAAACGGAGTCCAAACGGAGTGAAACCTTCGGAAACACGATTTTATCATCAGATAAGATCCAGGAGACTTGGACCCTCCGTCAAGAAAGCCACGAGGTGGTCACGATGGTGGAGGGCGCCCCCCCCCTAGGGCGTGCCCCCTGCCTCGTGGGCCCCTCGAAACTCCACCGACGTACTTCTTCCTCCTATATATCCACGTACCCCCAAACGATCAGATACGGAGCCAAAAACCTAATTCCACCGCCGCAACTTTCTGTATCCACGAGATCCCATCTTGGGGCCTGTTCCGAAGCTCCGCCGGATGGGGCATCGATCACGGAGGGCTTCTACATCATCATCCAAGCCCCTCCGATGAAGTGTGACTAGTTTACTTCAGACCTACGGGTCCATAGTTAGTAGCTAGATGGCTTTTTCTCTCTTTTTGGATCTCAATACAATGTTCTCCCCCTCTCTCGTGGAGATCTATTTGATGTAATCTTCTTTTTGCGGTGTGTTTGTTGAGACCGATGAATTGTGGGTTTATGATCAAGTCTATCTATGAATAATATTTGAATCTTCTCTGAATTCTTTTATGTATGATTGGTTATCTTTGCAAGTCTCTTCGAATTATCAGTTTGGTTTGGCCTACTAGATTGGTTGTTCTTGCCATGGGAGAAGTGCTTAGCTTTGGTTTCGATCTTGTGGTGTCCTTTCCCAGTGACAGAAGGGGCAGCAAGGCACGTATTGTATCGTTGCCATCGAGGATAACAAGATGGGGTTTTTATCATATTGCATGAAACTATCCCTCTACATCATGTCATCTTGCTTAAGGCGTTACTCTGTTTTTAACTTAATACTCTAGATGCATGCTGGATAGCGGTCGATGAGTGGAGTAATAGTAGTAGATGCAGGCAGGAGTCGGTCTACTTGTCTCGGACGTGATGCCTATATACATGATCATACCTAGATATTCTCATAACTATGCTCAATTCTGTCAATTGCTCAACAGTAATTTGTTCACCCACCGTAGAATACTTATGCTCTTGAGAGAAGCCACTAGTGAAACCTATGGCCCCCGGGTCTCTTTCTCATCATATCAATCTCCATCACTTTATTATTGCTTTGCTTTTTACTTTGCTTTTACTTTTTACTTTGCATCTCTATACCAAAAATACCAAAAATATTATTTATCATCTCTATCAGATCTCACTTTCGTAAGTGACCGTGAAGGGATTGACAACCCCTAAGCGTGTTGGTTGCATTGGGCTATTGTTTTTGTGTAGGTACGAGGGACTCATGCGTAGCCTCCTACTAGATTGATACCTTGGTTCTCGAAAACTGAGGGAAAGACTTACGCTACTTTGCTGCATCATCCTCTCCTCTTCGGGGAAATCCAACGCAGTGCTCAAGAGGTAGCAAGAAGAATTTCTGGCGCCGTTGCCGGGGAGTCCGCGCAAAAGTCAACATACCAAGTACCCATCACAATCCCTATCTCCCGCATTACATTATTTGCCATTTGCCTCTCGTTTTCCTCTCCCCCATTCACCCTTGTCGTTTTATTCGCCCTCTCTCTCTCTCTATCCTCCCTCTCTTTCTCTATTTGCCTCTTTTGCTTGTTTGCTTGTGTTACCATGTGCCTTCCATTTGCTTGCATCTTTGCTTGCTAATAATCTATTGTTATGGATCCACTTAGAGTTTTCTACTTGGATCATCTTCGATCCTTATGCGCTCGTGTTGAAACCCCAACTAGCCTACTTGATGGGAAATCTTTAGATGAGCATGCTCATTTTGTGCGTCATCGTTTGTCCGAAAAGGGGAAGCTCTTATGGTATCATATAAATAGTTTGCTATGTTATGCTTGGAATCTTTGTGATATTTGTGATTTTACTTGTTGCTATAAGAACCCTAAAAAACACCTTCCCTACCTATGTGAGTTCAATGATAATGAAATCTTATCCTCTTATGCAAAGGGTGTTTATAGTTACTATAATATCGAACAAATTGAAGAATTTGTCGTTTTTAAGGGTGCTCATGAAGTTGCTTCTTTGATTGAAAAGTATGATTTCACTCTCAATAAATCTGAAAATTCCGTCATACTTAAATATTGCAATGAAAACCTTGCCCATAATGTCTATGTCCAAGAATTTATTGAAAGAATGACCGTTGCTTCGGAAGAAAATAATGATATGCATGAATCTATAGATAATGATGATTCCGATGATTTGGTTGAAATATCCCTTGATGAACATGATGCTTGCTATGCTTGTGGCCATGATGCCAATATTTATGAAGATGAATCTGCTATAGTTCCTTATGTTACACATGAGATCGTTGCTATTGCACCCATACTTGATAGTTCCTTCGATGAAAAGCATGATTGTAATGATGTTATTATAAATTCTCTTAATGTCAATTGTGTTAATGATTTGCAAAAACCTAAGCTTGGGGATGCTAGTTTTGCTATGACTACTATTTGTTGCAATGATCATGATTGGGGTGATTCTTCTTTTGATCTTGAAAATCTATTTAATCCCCATGATGAATATGAGATTGATAATAGTGTTTGCAATATTATTGAAAGTGGGTTTGGGAGAGTGTCAACTTTAGATCCCACATATTTGGAGAATGTTCAATCTTATGAAATTTTTGATAAAAGTGGGTTTGGAAAGGTCATGACTTTAGTTAATGTTAATCCCACTATTTTGGAAGAGTGTCAACTTTGCATGCATGTGGATCATGTTGAAAATATTTTATGTGATAGCTATTTTGTTGAGTTTGCTTATGATCCTACATGTAATTATTATGAGAGAGGAAAATATGGTGGTAGAAATTTTCATGTTACTAAATTACCTCTCGTTATATTGAGATTGCTATTGTTTCTTTCCGCTTCCTTGCATATGCTAGTTTTTGCTTGCCTTGATAATTTGTTTTCTATAAGATGTATATGCATAGGAAGTATGTTAGACTTAGATGTGTTTGTCACATGCTTTATGATGCTCCTTTTGTGCTTCAATTCTTGTCTTTCATGTGAGCATCATTAAAATTATCAATGCCTAGCTATAAGGCTTTAAAAAAAAGCGCTTGTTGGGAGACAACCCAATATGATTCCTTGCTGTTATTCAATAAATAAATTGTTTAGCCTCTGTTTTGGTTGTGTTTTTTGTGTTTAATTAGTGTTTGTGCCGAGTAGAACCGTTGGGAAGACTTGGGGAAAGTCTTGTTGAACTTGCTGTAAAAAACAGAAACTTTAGCGCTCACGAGAACTGCTGTCATTTTTATTTGGAGAGTGCTATTTAGTTAATTCTTTTTGCATATGATTAATAGATAAATTTCTCACGTCCAGCAATTTATTTTAGAATTTTGGGGTTTCCATATCATGCGCTAGATACAGATTACTACAGACTGTTCTGTTTTTGACAGATTCTGTTTTTCGTGTGTTGTTTGCTTATTTTGATGAATCTATGGCTAATAAAATAGTTTATAATCCATAGAGAAGTTGGAATACAGTAGGTATAACACCCATATAAATAAAGAATGATTTCATTACAGTACCTTGAAGTGGTCTTTTGTTTTCTTTCGCTAACGGAGCTCACGAGATTTTCTACTTTAAGTTTTGTGTTGTGAAGTTTTCAAGTTTTGGGTAAAGATTTGATGGATTATGGAACAAGGAGTGGAAAGAGCCTAAGATTGGGTATGCCCATGGCACCCCCAAGATAATCCAAGGACACCTAAAAGCCAAAGCTTGGGGATGCCCCGGAAGGCTTCCAATCTTTCGTCTACTTCTATCGGTAACTTTACTTGGAGCTATATTTTTATTCACCACATGATATGTGTTTTGCTTGGAGCGTCTTTTATGATTTGAGTCTTTGCTTGTTAACCTACCACAATCATCCTTGCTGTACACACCTTTTGAGAGAGCCATACATAATTTGGAATTTGATAGAATACTCTATGTGCTTCACTTATATCTTTGAGCTTAATTTACTCTTGTGCTTCACTTATCTTTGAGTTATATAATTTTGCTCTAGTGCTTCACTTATATCTTTTAGAGCACGGTGGTGGATTTGTTTTATAGAAACTATTGATCTCTCATGCTTCACTTAGATTATTTTGAGAGTCTTAATAGCATGGTAATTTGCTTAATAATAATATGCTTGGTATTCAAGATTTGTAAAACTTTCTTTTGAGTGCGTTGAATACTAAGAAAAAATTGATGCTTGATAATTGTTTTGAGATATGAGGATGGTGATATTAGAGTCATGCTAGTTGAGTAGTTGTGAATTTGAGAAATGCTTGTGTTAAAGTTTGTGATTCCCGTAGCATGCACGTATGGTGAACCGTTATGTGATGAAGTCGGAGCATGATTTATTTATTGATTGTCTTCCTTATGAGTGGCGGTCGGGGACGAGCGATGGTCTTTTCCTACCAATCTATCCCCCTAGGAGCATGCGCATAATACTTTGCTTTGATAACTTCTAGATTTTTGCAATAAGTATATGAGTTCTTTATGACTAATGTTGAGTCCATGGATTATACGCACTTCCCTTCCACCATTGCTAGCCTCTCTAATACCATGCACCTTTTGCCGGTATCATACATCCACCATATACCTTCCTCAAAACAGCCACCATACCTACCTATCATGGCATTTCCATAGCCATTCCAAGATATATTGCCATGCAACTTTCCACCATTCTGACATGCTCCATCATTGTCATATTGCTAGCATGATCATGTAGTTGACATCGTATTTGTGGCAAAGCCACCATTCATAATTCTTTCATACATGTCACTCTTGATTCATTGCATATCCCGGTACACCGCCGGAGGCATTCATATAGAGTCATATTTTATTCTAAGTATTGAGTTGTAATTGTTGAGTTGTAAGAAAAAATGAAAAATGTGTTCATCATCATTTTTAGAGCATTGTCCCAAGTGAGGAAAGGATGATGGAGACTATGATTCCCCCACAAGTCGGGATGAGACTCCGAACGAAAAAAAAAGAGGCCATAAAAAAGAGAAGGCCCAAACAAAAAATGAGAGAAAAGAGAGAAGGGACAATGTTACTATCCTTTTACCACACTTGTGCTTCAAAGTAGCACCATGATCTTCATGATAGAGAGTCTTTCATTCTGGCACTTTCATATACTAGTGGGAATTTTTCATTATAGAACTTGGCATGTATATTCCAATGATGGGCTTCCTCAAAATACCCTAGGTCTTCGTGAGCAAGCGAGTTGGATGCACACCCACTTACTTTCTTTTGTTGAGCTTTCATATACTTATAGCTCTAGTGCATCCGTTGCATGGCAATCCCTACTCACTCACATTGATATCTATTGATGGGCATCTCCATAGCCCGTTGATACGCCTAGTTGATGTGAGACTATCTTCTCCTTTTTGTCTTCTCCACAACCACCATTCTATTCCACATATAGTGCTATATCCATGGCTCACGCTCATGTATTGCGTGAAGATCGAAAAAGTTTTGAAAATGTCAAAAGTATGAAACAATTGCTTGGCTTGTCATCGGGGTTGTGCATGATTTAAATACTTTGTGTGGTGAAGATAGAGCATAGCCAGACTATATGATTTTGTAGGGATAGCTTTCTTTGGCCATGTTATTTTGAGAAGACATAATTGCTTTGTTAGTTTGCTTGAAGTATTATAATTTTTATGTCAACATGAACTTTTGTCTTGAATCTTTTGAATCTGAATATTCATACCACAATTAAGAAGATTTACATTGAAATTATGCCAAGTAGCACTCCGCATCAAAAATTCTGTTTTTATCATTTACCTACTCGAGGACGAGCAGGAATTAAGCTTGGGAATGCTTGATACGTCTCCAACGTATCTATAATTTTTTATTGCTCCATGCTATATTATCTACTGTTTTGGACATTATTGGGCTTTATTATCCACTTTTATATTATTTTTGGGACTAACCTATTAATCGGAGGCCCAGCCCAGAATTGTTGTTTTTTGCCTCTTTTAGGGTTTCAAAGAAAAGGAATATCAAACGGAGTCCAAACGGAATGAAACCTTCGGAAACGTGATTTTCTCATCGGATAAGATCCATGAGACTTGGACCCTCCGTCAAGAAAGCCACGAGGCGGTCACGAGGGTGGAGGGCCCCCCCTAGGGCACGCCCCTGCCTCGTGGGCCCCTTGAAGCTCCACCAGCGTACTTCTTCCTCCTATATATATCCACGTACCCCCAAACGATCAGATACGGAGCCAAAAACCCAATTCCACCGCCGCAACTTTCTGTATCCACGAGATCCCATCTTGGGGACTGTTCCAGAGATCCGCCGGAGGGGGCATCGATCACGGAGGGCTTCTACATCATCATCCAAGCCCCTCCGATGAAGTGTGACTAGTTTACTTCAGACCTACGGGTCCATAGTTAGTAGCTAGATGGCTTCTTCTCTCTTTTTGGATCTCAATATAATGTTCTCCCCCTCTCTCGTGGAGATCTATTCGATGTAATCTTCTTTTTGCGGTGTGTTTGTTGAGACCGATGAATTGTGGGTTTATGATCAAGTCTATCTATGAATAATATTTGAATCTTCTCTGAATTCTTTTATGTATGATTGGTTATCTTTGCAAGTCTCTTCGAATTATCAGTTTGGTTTGGCCTACTAGATTGGTTGTTCTTGCCATGGGAGAAGTGCTTAGCTTTTGGTTCGATCTTGCGGTGTCCTTTCCCAGTGACAGAAGGGGCAGCAAGGCACGTATTGTATCGTTGCCATCAAGGATAACAAGATGGGTTTTCATCATATTGCATGAAACTATCCCTCTACATCATGTCATCTTGCTTAAGGCGTTACTCTGTTTTTAACTTAATACTCTAGATGCATGCTGGATAGCGGTCGACGAGTGGAGTAATAATAGTAGATGCAGAATCGTTTCGGTCTACTTGTCTCGGACGTGATGCCTATATACATGATCATACCTAGATGTTCTCATAACTATGCTCAATTCTGTCAATTGCTCAACAGTAATTTGTTCACCCACCCTAGAATACTTGTGCTCTTGAGAGAAGCCACTAGTGAAACCTATGGCCCCGGGTCTCTTTCTCATCATATCAATCTCCATCACTTTATTATTGCTTTGCTTTTACTTTGCTTTTACTTTTTACTTTGCATCTCTATACCAAAAATACCAAAAATATTATTTATCATCTCTATTAGATCTCACTTTCGTAAGTGACCGTGAAGGGATTGACAACCCCTAAGCGTGTTGGTTGCGTTGAGCTATTGTTTTTGTGTAGGTACGAGGGACTCGTGCGTAGCCTCCTACTGGATTGATACCTTGGTTCTTAAAAATTGAGGGAAATACTTACGCTACTTTGTTGCATCATCCTCTCCTCTTCGGGGAAATCCAACGCAGTACTCAAGAGGTAGCAGTGTTGCATCTCCGCCGTTGCTTCAAGGACCCAATCCGAGCAGTGGATCATGAAGTGCTCGAATTGCGACACAACCTCTCCTATAAAGAGCATCCGGTCCGCATTCTTGACCAAGTTGAACGCCGCACACGTCAGAAAGCGATCAAGTTCGTCAAGGTCCAGTGGTCGCATCACTCTGAAGATGAAGCCACTTGGGAATGCGAGGACCGCCTGCGTGATGAATACCCCGCAATGTTTCCTTCTACCTCCTAAATCTCGGGATGAGATTTCTTGTAGTGGAGGAGTTTTGTAACGCCCGAATGATTAGGCTACGATAAATCTCTGCTAAATATGCCACGTCACCTGGGTCACTGTTTAATCTCGCCTCGGTTCAAAACTTTTCAAATTCAAAATTTAAATAATGTCAAACAACAAAAGTTTTCAAACGTTAAAACAAAATTGTTCAGTTAGTGTCAAATATTACGTAGGTAATTATTGTGTAGAAAATGTTTTTCTTGAAAATGCCTGAACATTTTAAAATGATTTAAAACGAAAAGGAAAATAAATAAAAGAAAAGAAATAAAAAGAAATAAAGAAACCCCTTGGCCAACTGGGCCATTCGGCCCAGCTGGCCGCCGAACCAACCGACCCAATTGGGCCGGCCCAACCGGCCAAGCCAAACCGCACTCCATATCCCCCTGGACACCCAAACCCTAACCTACCCCACTCCACACTCGCTCCCTCCCACTCTCGCACGTCTCTCCTCCACCCCCCATCGATCCCGATCTGGATCGGGAGAGCGGGGGCTCGAACGCCGCCAGGAACGAACCATGCCATTGCCGCCCAGACCTCGTCGACCAGGACCTCCTCGTCGGACTGCCTCCATCGTCGACCTCGTCCACGTCATCCCCCCCCCCCCCGCGCGCGCCCCGCTGCCATTTACCCTACGACCCCGCCGTGAACGCCTTCCTCCTCTCCCCTCTTCCCCTGTCACCGCGCGCCCGAGGCCGTGCTCGCTCGCGGCCTCCCCGCGCTCGTCGCGCCTCCTCTGGATGGACATCGTGCCCGACCCCTGTGGCCACCACTAGCCGTCGACATGCCGCCGCGCGCCTGGCCGCACCTCGCGACCGCCGCCCCCTCCATCCCGCTCACCAGCCCGCGCCCGCTGGCGCTACCCTACGCCCGCCCGCATCCCCCACCGCGCGCACCCGCCGCCGCTCCGAGGCTGCCGCCTCCCCCCGCAGTCGCGCGCTGCCCGCACTTCGGGCCGCACTTGCACCGCCGCATGCTTGCCGCCACCTCCTCCCTGCGCCACTCCCCTGCTGGCTTCGAGGCCGCGCGCGCCACGCACCGACGCCCACGCCCTGCCTCGTCCTTGCCACTCGCTGCCGCTCTGCACTACCGTTGCAGCCTCTGCTGCTGCCGGAGGCCGCCGACATTGTCCCACATGCGCTGGTCGGCCCCTGCCCGAAGCCCGCCTTCAGTCGCCCACTCCAGCCGCCGCGCCACGCACCACCGCGGCCCCTACCGCTCGCGCCTGCTGCCTTGGCCACGCGCGCCTTGCGCCGCGCTTCCACCCCCCCCCCCCCTGTTGTGCTGCTCCGGCACCCCGCCATGGTCGGCGCCCCCTAGTAGCCTTGGCGTGCGCCCAAACGGGCTAGCGCCCAGCGCCTATGGCCGACGCCCGCGCCCGCTAAGGCCCACTGGCCCTATGACAAACAAGGCCCACACCCAGAACGGTTAAAAAATAGGAAATTAAAAAATAATAAAATAAATGAATAATAATTTAAATGTTTATTTAATTAATTTTGATTAATTAAACTAAACGACTAATTAAACTAAGTAATCATGATTAGTTAGTCTAGTCAATGACGAACGGGGCCCACATGTTAGTTTGACCAGTCAACACCCCTGTTGACTGCTGACATCATGTTGACGTCAGCATGCGCTATTCTGGATAATGTTGAATTAAAGTAATTAAATAAATCCTAAAAATGTTTTAAATCTTTTAAAATTAATATAAAATAAACCGTAGCTCGGATGGAAAAACTTTGTACATGAAAGTTGCTCAGAACGACGAGACGAATTCGGATAGGCAGCCCGTTCATCCACCACACATACCTAGCATAGCAAACACGCAACTTTCCCCCTCCGATTCATTTGTCCGAAAACGCGAAACACCAAGGATATTTTCCCGAATGTTTCCCCCCTTCACCGGTATCACCTCATACCGCGTTAGGGCACACCTAGCACCGCTACTTGTCATGTCATGCATCGCTATGCATCTGTTTGCATTGTATTTATTGTTTGTCCCCCTCTTCTCTCTGGTAGACTATGAGACTGACGCTGCTGCTGGTGCCCCGATTGACTACGCTGTTGACGACCCCTCTTTCTTGCCAAAGCAACCAGGCAAGCCCCCCCCCCTGATCACCAGATATGGCCTATTCCACTCTCTACTGCTTTCATTAGAGTAGTGTAGCATGTTAATGCTTTCCTTTAATCCTATTCTGATGCATAGCCTGTCATTGTTGCTACAGTTGTTGATACCTTACCTGCAATCCTAAATGCTTACTATAGGATGCTAGTTTATCATCAGTGGCCCTACATTCTTGTCAGTCTGCCATGCTACACTATCGGGTCGTGATCACGTCGGGTGTTGATCACGGGTATATACTATACATATTGCACATGATACATGTTGTGACTAAAGTCGTGTTGGCTCGTTGAGTACCCGTGGTTGATTCACGAATTGGGGGCTGAAAGGACATATTTTCCCGACGGCCCTCTGTGTGGATCTTTGTGGCGGAGCGACAGGGCAGGTTGAGACCACCCAGGAGAGAGGTGGGCCTGGCCCTGGTCGGCGTTCGCGGTTACTTCAAGATAACACGCTTAACGAGATCTTGGTATTTGATCTGAGTCTGGCCACTGGCCTATACGCACTAACCAACTACGCGAGAACAGTTATGGGCACTCGACGTCGTGGTATGAGCTGAAGCCCTCGTGACATCAGCGACTGAGCGGCGCGCACCGGGTTGGACCGCGTAACACAACTTCCTTTGTAATGGAGGTTGCTAGGTCTGCTCATCGGCCGCGTACGCAACATGCAGGTGTGCAATGGGCGATGGGCCCAGACCCCTGCGCCATAGGATTTAGACCGGCGTGCTGACCTCTTTGTTGTGCCTAGGTGGGGCTGCGACATGTTGATCTTCCGAGGCCGGGCATGACCCAGAAAAGTGTGTTCGGACAAAGGGGATCGAGCGTGTTGGGAAATGTGGTGCACCCCTGCAGGGAAGTTGATCTATTCGAATACCTGTGTCCCTCGGTAAAATGACAACACAGAGTTGTACCTTGACCTTATGACAACTAGTACTTAATAAAACACAACCTTCCAAGTGCCAGATACAACGATGATCACTCTCTCACAGGGCGACGAGGGGAGCATCACCGGGTAGGGTTATGCTATGTGATGTTACTTGATGAACTTACCATCTACTCTCTTCTACATGCTGCAAGATGGAGGTTACCAGAAGCGTAGTCTTCGATGGTACTAGCTATCCCCTTCTTATTCTGGCATTCTGTAGTGCTGTCCACTTATACTACCCCCTTTCATTCATACCAATGCATATGTAGTGTAGCTCCTTGCTTGCGAGTACTTTGGATGAGTACTCACGGTTGCTTTGCTCCCCCCTTTTCCCCCTTCCTCTATTCGATTGTTGCGACCAGACGTTGGAGTCCAGGAGCCAGACGCCACTATCGATGACGACTGCTACTACTCGGAAGGTGCCTACTACTACGTGCAGGCCGCTGATGACGACCAGGAGTAGTTTAGGAGGATCCCAGGCAGGAGGCCTGCGCCTCTTTCGATCTGTATCCCAGTTTGTGCTAGCCTTCTTAAGACAAACTTGTTTAACTTATGTCTGTACTCAGTTATGTTGCTTCCGCTGACTCGTCTATGATCGAGCTCTTGTATTCGAGCCCTTGAGGCCACTGGCTTGTAATATGATGCTTGTATGACTTGTTTTATTTGTAGAGTTGTGTTGTGGTATCTTCCCGTGAGCCTTGATCTTGATCATACACGTTTGCGTGTATGATTAGTGTACGATTGAATCGGGAGCGTCACATGTACATTCTCCGAATATATAAGTAACACTTACTTACACATGTTTAATTTTTTTCAAATATATGTTAAACATTTTATCATATACTCTCTCTGTAAAGAAATAAAAGAGCGTTTAGAACACTAAAATAGAGATCTAAACTCTCCTGTATTTCTTCACATAGAGAGTATGTGATAGAAATTATACACATTTGAAACCTAATTTTTATACATGGTTAACGTTTTTCAAATACATGATTAACATTTTGTTAAAATATATGTGTTTGGTGTCTGCTTTTTTCATACACATTGCAAATTTTTCGTATACATCAGGAATATATTTTTTACACATGATACATTTTTAATAGATTCTTAAAAAAATCATTTATATGATTTGATGTCTACTTTTTTCATACACGTTGTACATTATTCGTATACATCAAAATATTTTTCCATGCACATTTAACACTTTATACATGTTACATTCTTTTCAGATACTTGTTTTGATGTCTACTTTTTTCATACACATTATATATTTTCTGTATACATCTGAAACATTATTTTTATACAAATTTAATATTTTTAAATTGCATGATTGACCTTTTTTCAAACATATGATTTGATGTCTATACTTTTTCATACACGTTGTAAATTTAGTTGTATATACATAACATTATTTTTATACATGTTTAACATTTCTTAAATACATGATTCACACTTTTTTTTGAAATATAAGTTTGATGCCCACTTTTTTCATACACGTTGTAACTTTTTTATATTCATATGAAAAAATATTTTTGTCTGTATTTAATAATTTTAAGTGCATGATTTTTTAAATATATGTTGGACATTTTTTAATACATGATGAACATATCTTAATAAACAAGTGAACATTTTTTGTAGAAACAAGCTCAATATTTTTATATAACTTTTAAAATATTAAAATAAATAAATGCATATATACTTAATAACAGAAAAAAAGGAAGGGAAGGCACATGCACCGGCAAATTCGGTCATGCGCCGCGACGGTCAAAAGTGGCCGCTCCAGCTACTGCGCCGAGTTTGTGTGCTTGGAACAATGAGCAATGTAAGCTAGTCCGCCTTCGTCACACTATTGGGATGGCCGAATGAGGGTGGGGCGTTATTTTTTCCGTGCTTTCTTTCTTCTGATTTTTTCCTTTGTTTCCTTTTTTTGCTTTTCATTTGCAATTTTGGGATGGCGGAATGAGGGTGGGGCGTTATTTCTTCCGTGCTTTATTTCTTCTGATTTTTTCATTTGTTTCCTGTTTTTGCTTTTCATTTGCAATTTTTCGTGTACTATTTTGTTTTTGTGAGAGTCCCTTTTTATTTCGTTTTGTTATGTTTTTAAAATTGCACGAATATTATTAAAGTCCCCGAATGTTTACTAAAATTCTTGAGGTTTTTTACCTTCATGGGCATTTTTTAAATTTGTGAGCATATTTTAAATGCTTACTTTTTAAAATATACGATCATTATTGAATTCCTGAAAAATTAAGAAATTTGCGGATATGTCTAAAACTTGAAAACATTTTAAATTTTCAAAGCATGTTTTATAAAATCATGAGTATTTTTAAAATATGTGATCTGTTTTAAGTGTTGGTGAACAATTATTAGAAAATATTATCTTTTAAATCTACGAATTGGTTTCTTGATATATTTTGAAATATTCTATTTTATACAATTTTATTTGTAAAATTAACAATTTTTATCTGTGAAAATCAAAGGAGTCGTAAAATTATATTTTTGCTCAACTAAGTACGTTGGCCAGACACATTTTATTGGGTGTGGGGTCAGAGCTCTCACAGATCACATAGAAAGGGTGCCGGCTCCAAGCAAGTGAAGTGAAGTTATTAATTGTCGGCCCTCGGTTTCTTGCAAGAGATCATGGTTTATGAGAAATACTATAGCTCAAGAAGATAATTGGACCCTATAGTTACTGCAGGTAACATTGGCCGCTGACAGTCACACCTGCTTTGACACGATTCAATACATGGGACATACATAATTTAAACTTCTGTAGGTATACAGAAGAATACTGAAGTGTTGGTTTGGGATTTCTTCTGGCATTGTCAAATTGGTACCGCTTATGAGCACGACGAAACCTATAATCAAGACTAAATGCAATCTAAAGTTCTCATCCGAGACTCTGGTATTCCTTTTGCTGTATGGCAGCAATCTAAAGTTCTGAACTGCTGTGATGTGTACACCTTGAAAAGTATGGTTGCACTACTTGGATTGTGGTTCTCTGAATCGAGTAAATACAACACCAAGAACTTGATACTTCCATTTTCTCCACCTGTGAAATTTCAGTAATCTTGTTGCCCACAAATCATAGTGATATTTTTTTTCCTTTTGTGTATTTGTATTGCAAAATTATAGGGTCTTTTTGCTGTATACTTCAGCACTTGTGTGTATCTTGTCTTTAGTGTGTATTGAGTCATCATCCGATATCAAGTATTTAGTTTCATAATACGTGTTACTGAAATTGTTCATGTGGAAGGGTGCCCACACCTGTAGCCTGTACCCTGTAGGTATCAAAGGAAGATTGCATTGGGATAGTGTAATGTGTCTATGAAATTTTTTATCGTCTTTGGTTATTCTGCAAGGAACAGACTTCTTCAGTCACTAATTCACTGTGGATATCAATCTCAACTTGGATAAACTTGCTCCTTCAAGAAAGAAAGAAATTGCTGCATTGCTGTAAAATGTCTTCCAAGGACAAATTATTCTTCCTTCATCTGAATTGTTCTTGTTAAATAAATATAATCTACAAGAAACTTGACCCAATGCAATGTATCACTACTATTATCATTTTTCATTGCTCGCTGGTGTTCGCTTCTGTAGGATTCTAGGATTCACGGGTCATTGCTCTAACTGTTTTTCATTCCTGCTAATACAGTAAACGCATCAAGTAAGAACTGATCTTCCCAGGTTTTAAGATAAATTATTCTGTCACTAAACTCCCCTAATCTAGAGCATCATATGATATTAGGAAAATGAAGATGGAGAATTATGTTGATAAGCTAGTTAATATAGGCTGAAGGATTAAGTTGTTGCTGCCACGGCCAAAATGTGAAGGGGAGCCTTGGCGTAGTGGTAAAGCTGCTGCCTTGTGACCATGAGGTCACGGGTTCAAGTCCTGGAAACAGCCTCTTGCAGAAATGTAGGGAAAGGCTGCATACAATAGACCCAAAGTGGTCGGACCCTTACCTAGACCTTGCGCAAGCGGGAGCTACATGCATTGGGGCTGCCCTTTTTTTTTGCCACGGCCAAAATGTTTGATGCATCAGATGAAGTATTACTGCAGTAACCAAAAAAACAGCAGAAATAGAGCAAAGTGACATTTGATTAACAGGAAACACATGATGATTTGCACAGAGCAAGTGGCATAGCAAATCAATCTAGAAATCGATGTATGAAATACAGACTAATCCCAACCTTAATTAAACACATTGTTGCAACACAGAACAATCATAAATGATGCCTTGTACAAATGCATCAGATAAAATAGCAGAAACGGGGCAACTGATGTTCCTGATTTGGCCATGCACTAACTATTCCGCAAGCAAATGCAATCCGTCAGGGGCTCCTGGTAAAAGAATAGCAAAACAATCCAACTCCCAAGCACACACAATTTTGCATCACAGAAGATAGTACAATTTTACGTAACAGAAATGCAGCAGAACAAAGTCAGAGACAAGGTATTTCAGAGACATGTTTGATTTCTAACAAACTGCGAATAACTTTGCTGCACGATTCAGTACGAAATACAGAGGAAATAGCGAACTACAGAGGAACTAGCGAACTACACAAGTCGCGGTATCATCAAACTTTCGGGATCTGCAGTGGGGTGGCGAGGAAGAGCCTAGCCGCCGAAGCCGTAGAGGGTGCGGCCCTGGCGCTTGAGCGCGTAGACGACGTCCATGGCGGTGACGGTCTTGCGGCGGGCGTGCTCCGTGTAGGTGACGGCGTCGCGGATGACGTTCTCGAGGAAGATCTTGAGCACGCCGCGGGTCTCCTCGTAGATGAGGCCGGAGATGCGCTTCACGCCGCCCCTCCGAGCGAGGCGCCGGATCGCCGGCTTGGTGATGCCCTGGATGTTGTCGCGCAGCACCTTCCGGTGGCGCTTGGCGCCGCCCTTGCCGAGCCCCTTGCCTCCCTTGCCGCGGCCGGACATGGCTGACGGTCTCTCCTTGGTTCGAGCTGCGAGCGGACGGAGGAGGTTGAGGAGCGGTGGTGAATTGTGTTGTGAGATTTGCCGGATGTGGGGAGGGGATTTTAAGGTGGACGAGAGGTGGGAGGAGGCGCGTTGCTGCCGTTCGATGCAGATGGAATGCACGGTTGAGATTGCGATCCGGGGGACGGATGCCGCGGATCGATGACCTGGCGGGAGGCGCCGATTGCGGGAATGGCCGCCGGCGCCAAAGTTTTGGGCTGTGGGCGGGGCGCGATGTTTTCGCGCTGGTGCACACAATGGCGCGAACTAGGAACGGCACGGAGTCTGTCCGGTCCCCGTCGATTTTACCAAAATATTGTGTGTGTGTGTGTGTGTGTGTGTGTGTGTGTGTGTGTGTGTGTGTGTGTGTGTGTGTGTGTTTGTGTGTGTGTGTGTGTGTGTGTGTGTTTTTGAGAAAACATTGTTTTTCTGAGCAAGGTAATTCCACAAAGTTTTCTTAACTAGGCAACCTAGTTCTAGGGACAAAAGAAAATTTGAAGAAAATGAAAAGTAAAATTTGGCATTGAAAAATTTATTTCATGTGAATCTTTAGATCAAGATAAAAAATTATGAAAATTGTGAGGTGGAGCGGACGGGGACGGGTAATACCCACCAATTTTATTTGGTAAGTCTAAGGGCAACTCCAATGGAAAACCCTAACGAAAATGGTATTTGTTCGCGGACACGTCAGACAATGATGCGAGAGCCGGCCATCCAATAGGATTTGAAACAAACCGAACGAATTTCATGCAAACCGGATGATTTTCATCTAAAGGCCAAAATTGTTACATTTTCAACACAACTAAACTATAGCGGGCTAAAGTTTTTAACCCGGTCTAAATGATCGTCGGCCGCGGCAGTGCCTATTTTCCCAGGACATGTCTTCCCCATGTCTGGCGAGCTCACCGGCTGCCCGAGAGTCCCAAAAAATGAAGTTGCGGGAGGGGAAGAATAGTAGTGGCCTTTCTGGGAAACAATTATCTCACTCCAACGGAGGCTTGCAACAAACAACTCAACTCTTACACACTCGTGATGATAAAAATGGGAACATCAACTCCGACAAGCAACTATAGGTTGCTCCAGTGTTGACCATAAGGAGAGAAATAGCCAAAATTTCAGCAAACTGTTTTAGGCGCCCGACATCCGGGCAGCAAGCCAGACGTCCGCCGGCTAGAGCTATGACCAAATTTTCCAGTCAAATATTTTTGCACAAACATATTAGGTGCTGCACGTCCAAGTCGCTAGTGAGACATCCGGGCTAGGGGTTGCGCCCTGCTGTGCCAAGTCTCTTGCGACGCCGTGTCAGGTGTCGGACATATGGGCATTGAAAACATAGGGCGGCGGGGCAAATGACCAATTTTCCATTCTCTCATCCATAGTTTTTGAAAATGGACCAGACCGGTTGTCCGACTGAAAAAACCAGGAACCGATGCCTTGCCTGGTTTTTAAGGTGTACTGTTTTTTTAGTAAAAAAATATTTAGAAAAAGGCGCACATCAAGTTTCAGACGCCCCAGCACTGAAAATCACATCAAAATACAGGTACACGTCAAGGAAGCAAAGATGCTTCACAAATTGCTTATCTGGGTGAGATCTCTCCTCATCATACTATATCTTTGGTTTAATCTTCTTTGCTTTGCTCTTCCTACTACCGAGAAACACATATGCCATTGTCCGGCACCATCATCATCTTCCAGACACAAGTCCAGAGGTTTCCTGTCCTCTTCAGATGATGGTACCGGTCCTTCTCACACAAGTGCTCTATACTTCCATGTGATCTACTTGTTGGCTTTTTTTTGTGTCTCTTGTCCTTTTTCTTCGTCTACAGATCTTGCCCACCCTCTTGATCCTCTTCCTCCAATTTCTACTCCTCTTGATCATCATCATCCTCTTCTTCACCCGATTGCTCATACAGTTCCTCCTCCTCCTCTGTCTCACACATCTCCTCAACATATGTATCCCCTTCATAATGTAGTAATGGATCATTCCTCCGTCTCTTCATTTCCTCAAGCCTATCAAGGATATCACCATATTATATCAAATTGTCATCATCACTGTCCTCTTCATTGTCCATAACTGCAGATTCCTTTTCAAAAGAGTGGCCTTCTATTTTCCTTTCTTATTCTTCCTGAACATTGCATTTTCCTTTCTCCTTTTCTCCTCCATAAATTCTTCTTTTTGCAACTGCTCCTCTGAATTGTTTGTGCTGTTTTGTGTTTGAAACTGTATTGGCATTGGCTGCTGTTTTGCTGCTGCATCTGAATTTTCTGCTGCTACATCTACACGATGTGCATTGAACTAAACTCCTTCTTGATCTACCTGATACAGTTGGGGATCTCTAACTTCCTGCAGAGGGATTTGCCACTCAATAACATTAGCATTGTTGTTTATATGTGTAGATTTTGGGAAACTGGCCCTAAGAACTGTCACATTCAAGATCTTCTGCTTCTGCATGATTGTGGTTGAAATTTCCCCCCAGCCTGTCATCATCCCATATTTCTTCCGTTCCTTCTATCCCTCGGCCTGGATCCTTTACATAGTACATGTAATCCCTCAAAACATATCCTTCAGTCTCTATCAGTGCTACTAGATTGTAAAATATGATGTATCGTATGACAACATCATAGTTCTCTTGAGATTGTCTCTGTCATGGAAATGCGTCCTCAATTCACAAAACTCATCATCCAAACCGCAAATAATAAAATTAACATAGCAGTGCAGTATAAGTGTTTAATTAGAACACTTCCTAAAAAGCAGAACAACAAGAAAACAGAGCAATACAAAGCTTTGGGTTAATTAGAAAACAGTGCAATACAAAGCAACATAGTACACTAACCCCCACTTTGGTTAATTAAAGCTTTGGCACATTAAAAAACCATACACAAACACGGTAGAATAAAATGCGTTGGTTAATTAGAGAGCATTTTAACAACAACTAATTTGACATAGCACACCCAACCATAGGGTTAGACAACACCTAATTTTAACTAAATAACACACAAACATCACCTAATTTCAACTTAATCACCTAATTTCACAAAAAAATCATAGCGATAACAAACCCTAGGCCCAACGATATGCAATTGTTATCCTAACCCTAGTAACGGATCAATAGGGATGAGATAAAGGAATGGAGAAGGGGAGGGGGATCTTACTATACGCCGCCGAAGGATGACGCGATATGGTGGTTTGTCGGATTGACCTTCACCGTCGCGACGAAGGCTCTGGCCATCACGTATTCCACTGAATATTGCAGCTCCACATTCTCCGTCGCCTCGCTAGGGTTCAAGCTCCCGCAAAGCTCATATGGCTCGGGATCCGCGTCGTTGGCGCCACTGCCGGGTGGCCCGCCGCCGTCAGCACCGCCTGGTTTCGCCGGGGTACCCATCTGCGTAGTGCGAGGGGGGGTGGGAGCGGGAAGAAGCGGGAAGGGAGAAGGAGGGGGGAATGCGGATGCGGCGCAAGCGGGAAGGAAATATAGATGGCCCGAGCAGCGCATCTAACGGCTGTCGGGACGGCTGCCAGTGCCAGGTAGGCAAAAAACAGATCCCACCTGTCATAAATCCACTTAACAGAGCCTGATCCATCAATCAATGTTTTTTGCAAAACCATTACAGAAGACGCGGTGTTTTCTGCAACAAAAACATGACATATTGTTTTCCGCAAACCCAGCATTCAAACCGGTGATTTCCTACACTTTACTCGGAAAAATAATATTACTATGTCGCAACAGCCAACATGACATCAGCAATCTACACAGGAGGCTCTCACACTCTGCAGTTAAAAGCATAACTATTCCTACAGTCCTACGAGAAGAATTAACAGTACAGAGCCTTCCTCGTTGGATACCCTCCTACAACTGGATGGTGACGCCCCTGGCTCCCATGCCGGCGAGCCGCTGCTCCGCGGTGCCCATCTCCCTCTCGCCGCCGGCGCCCCTGGACACGTCGTGCCGCGTGGCGTCGAACTTCTCGCCGTCGCCCCACAGCGCGTAGGCCTCCTCCCCGTGCGCGGCGTCGTCGCCGATCATGAGCTGGTCGTCGGGCATCCGCAGCGGCACGAACAGCCCGATGCCGAGCAGGATGAGCGTGGTGACCACGAGGTTCCACACGATCACGAACGCCGCGCCGGCCAGCTGCTTGCCCACCTGCTTGATGCCGCCGCCGTAGAAGGCGCCCTTGGGCCCCGGCACCGACGACTCCATCATCATCAGCTCCGGCGTGGCCAGGAGCCCCGTGAGGACCCCGCCGAGGAGCCCCGCCACGGCGTGCGTGTGGAAGACGGCCAGCGTGTCGTCCACCTTCATCAGCAGCGCCGACTTCTTGTGCAGGATCATCATGGTGAACCACGGCACGCTGCCCGCGAAGATGCCCATCACCACGGCCGCCCACGTCTGCACCAGCCCTGTACGTAGATTAATGAAGAAATTTCATGTCAAAACACAATGAACTACTGTTGTTACGTTGGTGTGGACTTGTTAGCGTACTCTACGAGCTGTCTATTTGACTTTTTTGTGCTAGTAGTACTCCACGACAACACATTGATTGAGCGACGAAAACTCCGCCTACTCCTGTGATCCGTACGTGCTGCGTGCAATGAGATGTTTGGTACCTGCGCCGGGGGTGATGCAGACGAGGCCGGTCATCATGCCCTGGACGGCGCCGATGACGGACGGCTTGCCGAAGAAGATGACGTCGAGGCAGGTCCAGGTGAGGAGGCTCGTCGCCGCGCTGACGTTGGTGTTGAGCACGGCGATGGACGCCGTGATGTTGGCGGCGTAGGGCGCGCCGCCGTTGAACCCGGCCCACCCCATCCACAGCAGCCCGCCGCCGGCGATCATGAGCAGGATGTTGTTCGGGGAGAACCGCTCCCGGTCGCTCTTCAGCCTCGGTCCCACCTGCCAGCCACAACATGGTGCGAAATGAAATCGACTCACAGTTTGACATAACGGGATTGTTCGACCGAATCTTACTAAAAAAAATCCAGAAACAAACTTAGCTAGTTCACCATACTCCGTAGTTTTTCAGGAGCGACTTAATTGTGAGTTCTTCGTGAAGGAAGAAGAACCAATTGTGAATTTGTACAATAGTCGATGAACACAAGTACACAACGCGGGTGCCACACCAACAAGTTGGATAACGCGAGAGACAGCGACGCTGGATATTTGCAGCCGGTGTAACCGTGACCCGCCAGAGATTAAAAAATTGGGCGTTCCGTCCAGTACTAGTTCAAGTTGCCATCAACGACGCCGCGCGAGCGCCCACGGGCAGAGGCCAGCCGAAGCCAACGACGCGGTCCAACCGGTTCACACGTTCCATGAGGCAAAGCGGTTTTCTTGGACCCCTTTTCCGGGTGCCTGCAGCTATCACCGAAATACTTGTGCTCGTATCATGTGACCGCCCAAAGAAAGCAAAGAAAGTCTACAACGACTCGCGCTAATTTCTTCCGACACGGCTTATTTTTAGAAATCTTCCAACGTTACTTTGAAGAACATGTATCTACCCCAGAAAATTTCCGGTCCAGGCATCGGTAGAACTGTAGCTGTACTTTTACTCTGTGCTGTCATGTGTATTCCCGCGGTGGCATGGCAACGGCAATGGCATCCCAACGAGGAGTCCACATCGCTGTGCTGGGTCAAACTACTTGGCTAGCAACGACTGGCTGCTACCACCTAACACGTTAGCCGAACCCGATCGAGACGCCGCCGGAGCACCGGCCACCGAACTGACATGGAGGGGAGGTAAGGAAGGAAGCTGCGCACGTACCCAGTAGGCGGCGGTGAAGCCGGCGATGCCGGAGGAGAGGTGGATGACGTAGCCGCCGGAGTAGTCGATGACGCCCCAGTGGTAGAGGAAGCCGCCGCCCCAGAGGCTGAAGGCGCCGACGGTGTAGGAGAGCATGAGCCAGAGCGGCGTGAAGGCCATCCAGGCCTTGATGTTCATGCGGCCCAGCACGGAGCCCGCCAGCAGGATGAGCGTGATGGCCGCGAACTCGAACTGGAACAGCACCAGCGTCGCCTCCGGGTAGAAGGGCTCCACCAGCGGCGTGCTCCCGCGCTCCGTCGCCGACAGCTTGGCGCGGCCGACGAGGTAGTCCTGCGACAGCGCCACGCCGGCCTTGCCCCAGAAGGGCAGCAGCCGCTCGCCGAACGCCATGCGGAACCCCACCAGCACCCACACCAGCAGCGAGGAGGCGTAGGCGTAGAGCGCCATGAAGGCCGAGTTGACGGCCCACTTCTTCTTCACGATGCTGCCGTAGAGGACGACCAGGCCCGGCATGGACTGGATGCCCACCATCGTCGCCGCCGTCAGCTGCCACGCGTTGTCGCCCTTGTTCAGCCAGTCCGGCACCGCCGGCGAGCCCGCCGCGTACGCCATCTCTCTCGACCGCGCGCGCTTTGTGCGGTGCCGGTGCCGGGGGATAGGAGACGCGAGTCTGGTGGCCCGCTGCTTGGCAACCAGCGAGGCAGCGCGCGCGCTCGCGTTTAATAGGATCGATCATCCAGTTGAAAACGTTCAATCAGATCAAGAATATCTGTCCGACGTGTCAATTGCTGGTCAATTGCACGTGGCCCCCGACCCCACACGTCATTCACAGACCAGCGATTTTTTAAAATATTTTTTAGAGCAACTCCAACGAAGAGATCCATGTTCTCCGTTTGGGTCATCCATACAGAAAAGCGTCCGTCGGTTGTTCGTTTGTTGTCCATTCGGACCTAAACTAAACCCAAATTTGAGCCATAAATGGGTCCTCGCGGACAAAAGTGGACACTCTCGTCGCTTGCTCGTGTCCTCTCGTGTCCGGCCTGGTCCCACACATCAACAACCCGCACTAGCGATTCAGCCTCCGATCGGAGCATAGCGCCGTCCCCGCTCATCCCAGCTCTCGCGCCGCCGCCCGCTCGTCCCGAGCTCCTGCGCCGCCGCACCAACCCCGTCCGTCGTTGCCCGGATTCGGCGCCGGCCGTCCAGATCCATCCGGTCCCGCGCGGATCCGCCGCCCCTCACCGGTCTTCGCGTTCCACCGGCCCCTGTCGTCCTCAGCATCCTCTCGCCACGCCGTCGCCATGGACGCCTCCAGGGCATCAAGCAGGAGCTCGCCTACCGCCATGCTCGACCACCTCGACCTCCCCGAATCCGAATCCAAGCAGCAGCAGCGCCGGCCTGACTGCCTCCTCCACCTCCACGTCGTCCTCACCAACTTCCTCCACAAGCCCCTCAGGTCATTCTCGAGATGCTTCGGCAACGAGCACAACAAGCCCAAGCGAGGCCGGAGCAAACAGGCCACGCTGCAACTCCTCGACGCCGGGAAAAGGCAGCCACAGCCGGCGAGACTTCATCTATATCTCTAAAAGTGGATTTGGATTCCCATTTATTCTTTGAATGACAACTGCAACTAGGCTCCACCTTAGAGAGGGTTTTCGGTTTGAGCTTCGCTGATAAGAAGGCTGATTTCGACGAGTTCCGCTCCAACCTGGGGTTCGCCAGGGTGGGGGTGCCGTCGACGAGCTTCGCTGCTGACTCCCAGGCATTGGCTGCTGCATTCAACTCTGTCCATAACGGTCAATTCTGTCTGTTCGAGGGCTGTGCGTTGGATACATCCACAGTCCGCCCTTGTCCATCCTATGTTCACTAGACGGACAAATGACCCAAATGAACAAAAAGAAAACAAAATCTGTGTCCGTTTAGGTCTTTGCGTTGGAGTTGCTCTTACCTCTTCGTGACGGCCCTTCATGTCCTCACCATACCCACGATTTGTTTGTAGTACATTTGCGTACTGTTTAGTTACTGGCAACAGTTAACTAATCAAGTGGGTGGTAGTACGATTATGGTGTACGGGTTGCCGGGTTGGTGATGCGCATGAAGCAGCGAACGAGGGGGAGCCTCCGGGTCAACCCGGGCAGGCACGAACGGCCCATAGGACGTGGCGTGTTGCGTGGTGCATTTTTCATCCCTTATTTATATCTCCTTCTCCTTCTCTTCTTCCTCCAGATGTGACATGTCTTGATTTCTTCCCAAGAAAACAATATAAGTGAGTCGTTTCGTTTCAAGACTTGGGATTGTCTCTGTCTGTCTGTGTGCCCTGCTTCGTCAACTACTCGCGCACTCGGTCGAGGAGAATCTCAAAAGCAAAAAAATATAGACCCAAATATGTCCATTTCTCCCGTCAACCCCAGCATGAGATGGTTGGTGATAAGGTGCGACCAGTTGAGACTTGAGACCGACTAGAACGCCAGAAAAGGGAAATTAAATGGTAGGGGACGGGAAGATGTTTACGAAGGAGCGCAATTCGTAGACCGGGTTTTGCTGACCTTGACTGAGACTCGAGGTCGAGGAGCACGCACCGTCGATTTTCTCAGCATCCGCGGAGCAGTTGTGCCGAAGTTTACCTGGCAATCACTGGTACGCTTCGGCGTCCAGAGTTGTCATCAAGTATCTAATTTTTCTAAACGGTATGGATTCCTGGGAATGATTTGATTGTGGAGCAGTAGTGGTTAGATATTGTTGAATTCATGCATCAGTCAATTCTTTCAAAAATCCGAACTAATGAAGAAAGGTGAATAATATATTTTAATCCTACATCTAGGCTATTTTAGTACATAAATATGGGATTGATGTAGGCCGTAAAATCATTTTATTTAATACTACGTTGGCAGGATCTTTGAACTCAAGACCTTTTAGCTTGGATACCATGTTAATTCATGCATCATTCAACTCATTCAAAAGTCCGAACTGATGAAGGGAGGTGGACAATATATTTCAACAAATATAACTGGAATATACTCCAAATCTGTGTTCCCCAATCAGAATCAGACTAGCTTTGATCATGATGGCGCCGTTTGGAACCTTGGATCATGGGGAGTTGCCAGTCGTACAGTGCATCTGAACACTAGTAGCCGGGTTAGCAGTGATATTCTTTCGTTCAGCAGTCCAGATCCCGAAGCTCCATAGTGGACCATATACTAGCAATCAAAAGAACAGAAACGAAAACCGAAGCTCCACGAAGTGGAGGCCACCTTTTGGTGTGCAACACAAGTTGCACAGCGTCAACAGTTTTCTAGCTACCACTTGAACTATACAACAGTAGCTCCCTGCAAGGCTATTACTTCTAACTCATGGAGCGCATGAGTGCACGTTATGGCGAATGTCCAGAGAGCAGAGTAGCCAGTTTCATTCTTTCTTCTTTGTATGTTACACATCATGTACTCCCTCCATTCCAATGAATAAAACATGCACGTTTCCAAAGTCCAACTTTGATCATAAATTAGATCAATATAATATATTTGTGACTTCAAAATTACATCATCGAAAACTTATTCTCAAAATGAATTCAACGGTATATATTTACATATAGGCCCGTTTGTTTGGGCTTTTTCCTGACTTTTCCACTTCGACTTGAAAGCCAAAAAACTCCTAAATAGGCGCTTTTGGCTTCAGCTTTTGACTTATGACTCAATATTGTTATATGATGGTATAAGCTAATAGTCAAAGCCAAAAGCCTCTAAATAGGAGTTTTTTTGGCTTTTAAGCTGAAGTGGAAAAGTCAAGAAAAAGCCCAAACAAACAGGCCATAATCTATGTTTGATTGGTCTAATTTATGCACAAAGTTGAATTTCAGGATACGAGCCCACCTTATTCATTGGAATTGAGGGAGTAGTAGTAATCTACATGGCGGGGTGCAACATAACGCTGATCGGGCATGCTAGGTGTCGGGGGACATGTCCACCATCCCTCAATTGTGGACAAATTTCTGTCGGTTGCCTGATACCACATGAAATGAACAAACTTCTTTTCCGCCGTCGAAGGACTAGAGGGCTAACCTCCTGGATAGGCCAAAGCGAATCGAACACCATAGCTCACCGCATAAGTGGTACATGGGGAACATGTGCTAGTTTTATGATATGACAATACTGGTAGCATAATTCATTTAGGATTAACATTAAAACATTAGATAAATATTGAGGGCATGTGTAGCTACCACCATGGGTAGCAAATTATTTCCGTATATCTTAATCTCATGATTAGAACACCTAAACATATGTGAAAGATTACTAACCAGAATCGGTTGGGTCCATTAGCAGCAGCCCATGCTTGCTCCTTGGGATCTTCGGTAGTGAGGACATGGCTGGGAAGAAGGGAAGCAGGACGGCGACATACTGACCTTGCGGTGGCCGACGGTGGTAGTCGGTCTTCTGATCACCTTAAGCACCTTTTTTTTAGGATTGGTGGTTTGTAGTTCTGGGTATAACCCATACACATGTGTGTCTCCCAAAGGGGTACGACATGCTCTTTATATAGGTGGCGCTAAAGGGACCAAGGACCGAAACCAATAGCTAGCTTTAGTGCCCCCGATCATGGCATGTACGTGGGTAAAAGGCTCCCTGTCGGTGTCAAAACCGGCGGATCTCAGGTAGGGGGTCCCGAACTGTGCGTCTAGGCGGATGGTAACAGGAGACGGGATCCTAACAGTGTCGGTGTCCCGAACAGTGTCGGTGTCAAAACCAGCGGATCTCGGGTAGGGGGTCCCGAACTGTGCGTCTAGGCCGGATGGTAACAGGAGGCAAGGGACACGAAGTTTTACCCAGGTTCGGGCCCTCTCGATAGAGGTAAAACCCTACTCCTGCTTGATTAATATTGATGATATGGGTAGTACAAGAGTAGATCTACCACGAGATCAAGGAGGCTAAACCCTAGAAGCTAGACTATGGTATGATTGTTCTTCGTCCTACGGACTAAAACCCTCCGGTTTATATAGACACCGGAGAGGGCTAGGGTTACACAGAGTCGGTTACAATGGTAGGAGGTCTACATATCCGTATCGCCAAGCTTGCCTTCCACGCCAAGGAAAGTCCCTTCCGGACACGGGACGAAGTCTTCAATCTTGTATCTTCATAGTCCAGGAGTCCGGCCGGAGGTATAGTCCGGCTATCCGGACACCCCCTAATCCAGGACTCCCTCAGTAGCCCCTAAACCAGGCTTCAATGACGACAAGTCCGGCGCGCGGATTGTCTTCGACATTGCAAGGCGGGTTCCTCCTCCAAGTACTTCATAGAAGATTTTGAACACAAAGGTAGTGTCCGGCTCTGCAAAATAAGTTTCCACATATTGCCATAGAGAGAATAATATTTACACAAATCTAATCCGCTAACGTATTCCGTAGCGTGACATCACACCACGGCCAAGTCTTTATTCGAATCGTTTTACTGTCCCACCTCAGCTCGTTTAGCGAGGCAATTTCCTTGGCACGTCTTGTCAAAGCAGAGATCGTGTCCCCTTATTTCGGGTTTCTCATCAATACGGGCGTGGGTAACCCAACCGCGCCATTGATTATGACGCTTGGGAGATAAGCGAGTTTTACCAGGCTGGTGGGGACGCATAGTCGCGTCCGCCCATATAAGGGGATAAGGATCCACCTTTTCATCCACGCCTTCTTCCTCCTTTGCCTATCCATTTCCGCGCACTCGAGCTCCAGCGCCCAAGTCCGCACACCCCACCTCAACCTTCTCCAGCCATGTCCGGAGCGGGAGGCAAGTGGATGGTCTCCTCCGTCACGGAGGGACACATCAAAAAACCGAGGAAGGCCGGATACTTGTCTAACGACATTGCGCACCGGCTTCCCGAAGAGGGGCAGCTCATCCCCACCCCTAGGCCCCATGAGAGGGTGGTGTTCCTCCCCCATTTCCTCTGCGGACTGGGCTTCCCTCTTCACCCATTTGTCCGAGGGCTCATGTTCTACTATGGCCTCGATTTCCACGATTTGGCCCAGAACTTTGTCCTCAACATCTCGGCGTTTATCGTCGTGTGCGAGGCTTTCCTCTGCATCTGCCCCCATTTTGGCCTATGGCTCAAGACTTCCAATGTCAAGCCGAAGGTGGTGCGCGGCACCCAGGCGGAGTGCGGAGGCGCCATGGTAGGCAAGATGCCCAAAGTCCTATGGCTCGAGGGCTCCTTCGTGGAGACCCTAAAGGGGTGGCAATCGGGGTGGTTTTACATCACCGAGCCACGCGACCCTGAATGGGTCGCAACCCCCGAGTTCCGATCCAGACCCCCTACGCGGCTCACCTCCTAGAAAGAGACAGGCCTGTCGTGGGGTAAAAAAGGAGAGCTGACCGGACTCCAAACATGCGTCCAAACCCTGGTGGACAAGAAGCTCAAACTTGTCAACGTAGTCCAGGTTATGCTCATCCACCGGATCCTCCCATGTCAACAACGGGCTTTCAACCTGTGGGAGTTCGACCCGGCGCAGCACCGAACTCTGAGCAGGCTCTTCGACACGACGTACGAAGATGCCTGGAAGGTGCTTTTCAAGGGCGCCGAGGCCCCCGCATCCGCTACCGAGGATCGCGGATTCAACATGCAGTGTCACGCTAGTGCGGTAAGCTGTTTTTACCTTTTACAGGGTATTAGTTTTTCATAGTTTGACTCCATGCAAGATCTAAGCTCCCTTACCTTTGACAGGATTGGCAGGAGACGTCCGGACAGATCAACTGTCCGGCTCCTTTGCCCGAAGGGCCAGCGGACGCTCGCTTGGCAAAGCTGCTGGTTCCGGCACCCTATGTGGTGCTGGAGACGAAGGCCAAGAAGAATGCCAAGGGGACTCGAAAGAGTGCCCGGCGCCTGGAGGTGTCGGATTTATCATCCGACGACTCCAAGATACACTCCTCCCGTGAAGACGAGGAGGAGGAAGAAGAGACCTCTCCCCCTCTAGCGGGGGGAGGGAAGAAAAGGAAGGCCGCCCCAACTGGGGAGGCCGAAGGGTCCAAGAAGGGGAAGACCCTTCCTCTGGACTACTCCACCAACGCCAACGACGGCGAAGAGGAGTGGCCGCACATGGCCAAGCCCTGGCGAGATCGTAAGTATTCGGACACCAGAGCAATTCATAGTGTTCCTTTCTTGTACAGCTCCTCCTTACGCCGAATATGACTATGCAGTCCGCCCAAGGCCAGGCTCGACGAGTCGTCGAGCGGCTCCCTGGATTCGTCGGACGTGAATTCACTTCCGCCCGCTACCTCCCCCCACCCTACGGACGACGCCGAGGTGCTATCCCAACAGGTTCCAAGCCAGGAGGAGGTGGTCCCGGAGGCGCCGCAAGGCGACCTCCCGGACTCCAGGCGCAAAGGGGATAAAACCCCCAAGGGCTCCGAGTCCGGCCTTGAGCCGGACACCGCGCCGGAACCTTCAACGATTCCGGACTTCGGTAGGTAGCCTCCTTCCAAGAGGAGCAAGCCTACCGAGCCGGTGACCTCCGTCCAACCGGAGGCACCGGACATTTTGCTAGAGGTGCTTAACGTCGCCTCCATCGACGAGGAGCACCGCACTATTATGAGTGCGGTGATCCAGAAGGTTCAGTCCGCCAAGAGCGGACTGACTGAAGCCTGTGCCAGCATTCTAACATGCTTTGAGGTAAGTAAAGAATATGTAAAAATATTACCGCATAGACAGTAGCCCCTGATGCTCTGTTCGGCGTTCGGAAAGAAAAGCCGAATAGAGGATCTAATAACATTCGCAGGAGTCTAACATAATCAAGTCAATATGCGTATGCAGGCTTCGCTGCTGGCCTCCGCCGCACTGGCTGCGGAGGTGGATACGCTGAAGCAAAACCTCGCGCGGTCCGAGAACGAGCTCGGCCATGCCAAGAGGCAACTTGAGGAGAAGGAAGGTAAGTAATACCTTGCGCAAGTATATAGAGAAGATGTGGTTGCAAAAAATGACAGGATCAACGTGCTATTATAGGGGCCACGACCGAGGTGGCAACCCTTAAGAAAGCGCTGTCCGAGGCCGAAAACAGAGCGGCCGCGGAGCGCACAGAGAGAGGGAAGCAGGAGGCGCGGGTGGAAAAGGTGCAGAAAGAGCTCCAGTCTCTCGTGAAAAAATACGAGAGTTTGGAGCTTGACTCAAAGACGCAAGCGTCCGAGCTTGCGGCAGCCCTCGAAAGCGTGAAGTCTGCCAAGGCCAAAGCTCAGAAAGCCCTCCAAGAAATTGAAGCGATGAAGAAGGTAGCGGCGGGTAAGGCATTCATTATGCAAAGCAAGCACGTGAAAGTGAATTACTTGTTACTTACCCGAGTCCGGAGCTCTCCAGGAGCATTAGCAGATTTGCCCCGCAGTGCGTCTGATGCCGCCGCCTACTACCGAGCCGAGGAGGGGAGCTCGATGAAGAAGGTGTTCTGGTCTCAGTATGCTGAGGCCGGACACCTGGTGCCTTTGAGCAACCAGCTGAAGCAAATGGTCGAGCTCCACAAGGTGGTCGAACAGGCCATAAAGGGCCTCATAGTTCGGCTTTGGCCTAGAGAGGCTCTGCCTAGGAGCTACTTCGGGCTGGTGAGGCGGCTGGTGGATGCCTGTCCATGGCTTGAAGTAATCAAGCGCTCCGTCTGCATCGAAGGTGCCCGTAGGGCGCTTGCCCGTGCTAAAGTGCACTGGGGCAAGATGGATGCGGAGAAGCTGGTGAAGGACGGGCCGCCGCCGGGCAAGGAGCATCGTGTCCCGGAAGCGTATTATGAGGGCGTCCTGAAG
Source organism: Triticum aestivum (assembly GCF_018294505.1). NCBI lineage: Eukaryota > Viridiplantae > Streptophyta > Magnoliopsida > Poales > Poaceae > Triticum > Triticum aestivum. The sequence goes on along the minus strand of NC_057794.1, from coordinate 491,956,811 downwards.
GGTGCCCGCCTTATAGCGGATGAATGCTCCAAAGATGTAATTTTTGAGTAAACTCGCATTCGTGATCCTGTACGCTGAAAACTTGTTCATATGCGCTAAGAAACGCTTTTGAATTTAAAATATTACCTTCTGTGCGGCCGTTTATCAAATTTGAGAGATGGCGAGTCGTCGGCTTCTGCCCCCATGCCACGAGTGCTGGGGTGTTCGGGATAAACATGAGCGCTCTTTTTCCCATTCTTGGGTCCTTCGAGGGAGGCGCTCAACACAACGAACAAGGCAATCGGACTATAATGCTTGAACACTCTCACTTAGCCATAGAATTCTATAATTTTAAATTTCGGCGAAGCCCCTAGTGTTCGGAAGACCGAGTTCGGGGCGCTATCCACGCCTAGGCCGGACAAAGCCGACTCCTCGCTCTAAGCGGCATAAGTCTTTAGGGACTCGAAAACCTCTCGAATAGCGACCGGGTATCGCCTCATCATGACAGTCAGTTTTAGCTTTCTCTACTGAGGTGCTTAGCCCAGCTCAACTGGGGCACAATCGTAGTAGTTCTCCTAGTGCTACCTTAACCGATATAGGGGAACGTAAGGTACCAAAACATAGGAGCTGGGCAAACCCAACTATTGACCCAAGACATGATTCGGAGCCGATGCATATAATGCTATAAGTTCGGGGTGCCGCACTTGTGAAAGTGTTCGGACTTCTCACACCGTATTGTGGGGTACTTAAGCCCCTGGCGTACTGGCCGTACCAAAGTGTACGGGTGCAACATGTTATTAATGAACATATATTCGTAAAAAAGAGTAATGCAATAATAGACGGAAGCTATGCATTGTTTATTTAAAAAAGCTGCGATCAAAGCAGAATGATACAAATAGTGCAATAAGCAAAAGATGGGACTATTTAACATGTCCTTTCCAGGGGCGAGCTGCGGAATGGTATGTGAAACAGGTATACTGCTCGTTATAGAGACCACCTTAGAGTTCCATAGTGCGGCGTAGCTTTCTGCTCCCCTGGTTGTTGTATCGTTTGTGCGACAATTGTACTGCCGGACAGGCCTTCCGAAGAGTGGAGTCCTGAAAATAAGAGAAAATTAAGAAATCGGCAGCCCCTAGTGTGGTTTAAGCCGCGTTTCGGGCGTGCCGTGATGGTGCCCCTCCCCCTGTGCCCATGGTATTTCCAGAGCGTAGTTATGTACGCGCAACGCTGGTTTCGCAAGTTCGCGAGGGTTGGGGTTGGGGCCGCATTGCTACGCTTGCTCGGAACATGCCAGGAGGTCTTGTTGTAGGTTACTCCAGGCGCGCTTGACGGTGTCCAGACGTTTAATGGCTGGACTGGAGAATTGCCTTGAGAGGCTGCTTTGTACTTCTGCTGCGATAGCCGCCGTATGCTCCTCCGTTCGGAGAGAGCGTTCGGTGTTTCCATTGACCGTGATGACTCCTCGAGGGCCTGGCATCTTGAGCTTGAGGTATGCGTAGTGCGGCACCGCATTGAACTTGGCAAATGCGGTTCGCCCGAGCAGTGCGTGATAGCCACTGTGGAACGAGACTATGTCGAAGATTAACTCCTCGCTTCAGAAATTATCCGGAGATCCGAAGACCACTTCAAGTGTAACCGAGCCTGTACAGTTGGACTCTACACCTGGTATGACGCCTTTAAAGGTCGTTTTAGTGGGTTTAATCCTCGAGGGATCGATGCCCATTTTCCGCATTGTATCCTGGTAAAGCAGGTTCAGGCTGCTGCCACCGTCCATAAGGACTCTAGTGAGGTGAAATCCGTTAATAATTGGGTCTAGAACCAATGCGGCGAATCCGCCATGACGGATGCTAGTGGGGTGGTCCCTTCGATCAAAAGTGATCGGGCAGGAAGACCATGGGTTGAACTTTGGGGCGGCTGGCTCCATCGCGTATACGTTCCTTAGCGCACGCTTCCGCTCCCTCTTGCGGACGTGGGTTGCGTATATCATGTTCACCGTCCGCACTTGTGGGGAAAAACCTTTCTGTCCACTGTTGTTCGGCGGCCGGGGCTCCTCCTCGTCATCGCTATGTAGCCCCTTGTCTCTGCTTTCGGCATTTAACTTGCCTACCTGCTTGAACACCCAACAATCCCTGTTGGTGTGATTGGCTGGTTTTTCGGGGGTGCCATGTATCTGGCATGAGCGGTCGAGTATTCGGTCCAAACTGGACGGGCCCGGAGTATTTCTTTGGAATGGCTTTTTCCGTTGACCGGGTTTAGAGCCTTTGAATCTGACATTAACTGCCGTATCCTCAGCATCGTCGCCGTTAATGCGGCGCTTTTGCTTGTTGCGACGCGACCTGCCACTGCGGTCCTTGGTATCTGAATTACTAGGGCTCTTGGTCATGTTATTGCTGCGAGCTAGCCAGCTGTCTTCTCCCGCGCAAAAGCGGGTCATAAGTGTCGTGAGGGCTGCCATAGATTTCGGATTTTCCTGTCCTAGGTGCCGTGCAAGCCACTCGTCACGGATGTTATGCTTGAAGGCTGCTAGGGCCTCTGCATCCGGACAGTCGACGATTTGATTTTTCTTGGTTAGGAACCGTGTCCAGAATTGTCTGGCCGATTGCTTTGGCTGCTGAATTATGTGGCTTAGGTCATCGGTGTCTGGTGGTCGCACATAAGTGCCCTGGAAATTGTCGAGGAATGCGGCTTCCAGGTCCTCCCAACAACCAATTGATTCTACTGGCAAGCTGTTAAGCCAATGCCGAGCTGGTCCTTTAAGCTTGAGTGGGAAGTATTTGATGGCGTGTAGGTCATCACCGCGGGCCATGTGGATATGAAGGAGATAGTCCTCGATCCATACCGCAGAATCTGTTGTGCCATCGTATGATTCGATGTTCACGGGTTTGAAACCCTCGGGGATTTGATGATCCATTACTTCATCTGTGAAGCATAGTGGGTGTGTGGCGCCTCTGTATTGGGCTATATCACGATGCAGCTCAAACGAGCTTTGTCTACTGTGTTCGGCCCGGCCGGATTTACTGTATCCGGTGTGACGAGTACCGTCTCGTGTCATGGGGCCCCCATGTGATCCGTAGATCGATCTTGTTTGCCTTGCCTTGTCTTCCAATATATCTCGCAGGTCTGGTGCATTTCCCCGTTCCTTGGTATTTTTTAAGCGGCGCCGGGGTGCGGCTTGAGTGGAGGGCCGAGAGGCCTCTCTGTCACGGCCACGGGGTGGCCGGTCGGCCGCATCATGCACTGGTGATGTAGGTTTAGGTGCTTCCTCCTCTAATCGGGGTAGCAACCTGCGCTTTGGGTAGCTCTTGGAGGGGCGTTCGAGTTCATACTCTTCGGCCGCAAGGACTTCAGTCCATCTATCGGCTAGCAAATCTTGATCAGCTCTAAGCTGTTGCTGTTTTTTCTTGAGGTTGCTCGCCGTGGCCATAAGCCTGCGTTTGAAACGCTCTTGTTCGACGGGATCCTCCGGCACGACAAATTCATCGTCGTCGAGGCTTTCCTCATCTTCGGAGGGAGGCATATAATTATCGTCCTCGACCTCTCTGTCTGCCGCTCTCTCATGAGGGCTGGCTTCTCCATCCTCCTGTGATGAATCTTGCTGGAGGTGGTTGTCTTCGACACTGTTCAGGGTGTTATTATCTCCCGTGCCGGAATCACCGTTTTTGCTTTGGCGGGATTTAGAGCAGCGCCGCTGACGCCGGCGCTTAGGCTGCTTCTTGGAGGGGTCATCCTCCTCTGTTCCATTGCCATTGCCTTCTTTTGGGGTGTCCACCATGTATATATCATACGACAAGGTGGCTTTCCAGTGCCCTATAGGCGCTGGTTCTTGATCGTCTCCTGCATCGGCATCCATACTGTCGATGTCTTCGGAGTCGAAGTCGAGCATGTCGGTAATCATCGACAGTGGCTACGAAGTGGGTGGTGGATGGGCTTTGAATTTTTCATCATCCGCATCCCAACCTTTTCCCTCAGTCAGTTACGACCTGAGATCAATATTCCAACACCCCCCTCCATCGTACGGTCAACAAACATCATAAGCCCACTCTTAATTGAAAAATTACACCAACGTAAGGTGTTGCAATGGCTAATAAAGTGTCATTGAACCTCAATATTTATAGTATAACATTCTACTATCTTGAAATGAGTAAAAATTTACATTATGGGAGTTGGTTTCTTTGATGGTCCTATTAAGAGGCTTTTGTAAACCCATGTCGGCAACATAATCATAAAAGAATGGGTGGTAAGCCTAAGTAGAACCACAAAACTTATACTCCCTCTGTCCCATAATATAAGATTGATTTGCGAGCTATAAACCAAACATCATATGTTTGATCCTGGACTCTGTGTTTCACGATATGGAACATACTATCAATTGTCTTTGCTACACCGAATGACTTGTTTTTACTCGCATAGAGGACTACACGATCATAACCGCAATGAGTAGTTCAGAGATGTTGTCTATGAAGGAAATATACCCTAGAGGCAATAATAAAGTTGTTATTTTATATTTCCTTATATCATGATAAATGTTTATTATTCATGCTAGAATTGTATTAACCGGAAACTTGAAACATGTGTGGATACATAGACAAAACACCGTGTCCCTAGTAAGCCTCTACTAGACTAGCTCGTTAATCAAAGATGGTTAAGTTTCCTAACCATAGAAATGTGTTGTCATTTGATGAACGGGATCACATCATTAGGAGAATGATGTGATGGACAAGACCCATCCATTAGCTTAGCATATTGATCATTCAGTGTTATTGCTATTGCTTTCTTCATGTCAAATACATATTCCTTCGACTATGAGATTATGCAACTCCCGGATACCGGAGGAATACCTTGTGTGCTATCAAATGTCACAACATAACTGGGTGGTTATAAAGATGCTCTACAGGTATCTCCGAAGGTGTTTACTGGGTTGGCATAGATCGAGATTAGGGTTTGTCACTCCGAGTATCGGAGAGGTATCTCTAGCCCTCTCGGTAATGCACATCATAAGAAGCCTTGCAAGCAAAGTGAGTAATGAGTTATTTACAAGATGATGCATTATGGAACAAGTAAATAGACATGCCGGTAATGAGATTGAACTAGGTATGTGGATACCGACTATCGAATCTCGGGCAAGTAACATACCGATGGACAAAGGGAATAACATATGTTGTCATAACGGTTCGACCGATAAAGATCTTCATAGAATATGTAGGAGCCAATATGAGCATCCAGGTTCCGCTATTGATTATTGACTGGAGAGGTGTCTCGGTCATGTCTACATAGTTCTCGAACCCGTAGGGTCCGCACGCTTAACTTTTGATGACGATTTAGTATTATATGAGTTATGTGATTTGCTGACCAAATGTTGTTCGGAGTCCGGATGAGATCACGGAGATGACGAGGAGTCTCGAAATGGTCGAGAGGTAAATATTGATATATAGGACGGTGGTATTCGGACACTGGAAGTGTTCCGGAGGGTACCGGGTACTTATCGGGTCACCAGAAAGGAGTTTCGGGCACCCCCGACAAAGATATGAGCCTTATAGGCCAAGTGAGGGAACACACCAGCCCTGGTGCGGCCCTATAGAGGCCAGCCCTATGAGGAGGAGAAGGAAAGAGGGGAGGGCAAGGAAAGTGTGGATTAGGATTACTACTTCCTTCCTTCTCCTCCCCCTCTTTCCTTCCACCTCGGTTATATATGGCAGGGGGCGCGCGGCTTGGGACGGACTCCAAGTAGGATTCCTCCTACTTGGGCGCCTCCTATGGATCCTCCTCCTATATATATGAGGAAGGAGGTGCCTAGCACACAACAGACAATTGCCTAGCCGTGTGCGGTGCCCCCCTCCATAGTTTACACCCTCAGTCATATCTTCGTAGTGCTTAGGCGAAGCCCTGCGAGGATCACTTCACCATCACCATCACCACACCGTCGTACTGACGGAACTCATCTACTACCTTCAAGTCTTGCTGGATCAAGAAGGCGAGGGACATCACTGAACTGAATGTGTGCAGAACTCGAAGGTGTCGTGCGTTCGGTACTTGATTGGTCGGAGCTAGAATAAGTTCGACTACATCAATCAAGTTGTCAAACGCTTCTGCTTACGGTCTACAAGGGTACGTAGACACACTCTCCCCCGCGTTGCTATGCATCTCCATGGATAGATCATTGCATGTGCGTAGAATTTTTTTTTGTTTTCCATGCAATGTTTCCCAACAGTCTACCACTCTTAAGTTCGGGAATAATATTCTTTCGACACACAACCTGCTTGGTAGCCTCTTAACATGCCACAAATAGTTTGCATCGTTGATGGTGCCATGATAAAGCTCCTCATGGAAGGGTGTGAATGTAACATGATGTGGAATTCTTGATGTCCACACACCTCGCCAAAACAATGTTTGATCATCAAACTCACCATTAGTGAGCATGTAATAATAATCACCTTGCATATACTACAAAGCTTGATAACGGCTTTCCAATGGTCCAGTTCTGGATTACATGCGTGTTTGCCAAGTATCCCAATCATAAATATGAGGATGCGTTCATACTTAATACATAAGGTGCTTCTGACAGCTGAAGCATAAGGAACTGACATTATTTTACTAGTTTAAAATTGGTTCCTCTCACACTAAATATCCAACTTTATCACCCTTGAGTTTTGGAGCAGGTGAGGCATAGTACTCGCGTATAATGTATTTCTTTTGTATTGTATCCATTTATTGTTGGGGAACGCAGTATTTCAAAAAATCCCTACGATCACGCAAGATCTATCTAGGAGATGCATAGCAACGAGAGGGGAGAGTGTGTCTATGTACCCTCGTAGACCGAAAGCGTAAGCGTTTGGTAACGCGGTTGATGTAGTCGAACGTCTTCGCGATCCAACCGATCAAGTACCGAACGCACGACATCTCCGCGATCTGCACACGTTCATCTCGGTGACGTCCCTCGTACTCTTGATCTAGCTGAGGCCGAGGGTGATTTCCGTTAGAACAATGACGTGTTGACGGTGATGATGAACTTACTGACGCAGGGTTTCGCCTAAGCACTACGACAATATGACCGAGGTGTAAAACTATGGAGGGGGCACCGCACACGGCTAAAGATCAACTTGTGTGTCTATGGGGTGCCCCCTCCCCCGTATATAAAGGAGGGGAGGAGGGGGCCGGCCGGCCACAAGGGGCGCACCCAAGGGGGGAATCCTACTCCTAGTAGGAGTAGGTTCCCCCCTTTCCTAGTCCAACTAGGAGAAGAAGGAAGGAGAGGGAGAGGGAGAGGGAAAGAGGGGTCGTGCCCCCCTCCCCTTGTCCTATTCGGACCCCCCTTGGGGGGGCACTACCTCCTGGCTGCGGCCCTCTCTCTCCCCTAAGCCCCACTAAGGCCCATAACTTCCCGGGGGGGAGGGGTTCCAGTAACCCTTCGGCACTCCGGTTTTATCCGAAACTATCCGGAACACTTTTGATGTCCGAATAACATGGTCCAATATATCAATCTTTATGTCTCGAACATTTCGAGACTCCTCGTCATGTCCGTGATCACATCTGGGACTCCAAACAACCTTCGGTACATCAAATCACATAACTCACAATACATATCGTCATCGAACGTTAAGCGTGCGGACCCTACGGGTTCGAGAACTATGTAGACATGACCGAGACTCATCTCCGGTCAATAACCAATAGCGGAACCTGGATGCTCATATTGGTTCCTACATATTCTACGAAGATCTTTATCGGTCAAATCGCATAACAACATACATTGTTCCCTTTGTCATTGGTATGTTACTTGCCCAAGATTAGATCATCTGTATCATCATACCTAGTTCAATCTCATTACCGGCAAGTCTCTTTACTCGTTCTGTAATGCATCATCCCGTGACTAAATCATTAGTCACATTGCTTGCAAGTCTCATAGTGATGTGCATTACCGAGAGGGCCCAGAGATACCTCTCCGATACACAGAGTGACAAATCCTAATCTCGATCTATGCCAACTCAACAAACACCATCGGAGACACCTGTAGAGCATCTTTATAATCACCCAGTTACGTTGTGATGTTTGATAGCACATAAGGTGTTCCTTCGGTATTCAGGAGTTGCATAATCTCATAGTCTGAGGAACATGTATAAGTCATGAAGAAAGCAATAGCAATAAACTAAACGATCATAGTGCTAAGCTAACGGATGGGTCTTCTCCATCACATCATTCTCTAATGATGTATCCCGTTCATCAAATGACAACACATGTCCATGGCTAGGAAACTTAACCATCTTTGATTAACGAGCTAGTCAAGTAGAGGCATACTAGGGACACTTTGTTTGTCTATGTATTCACACATGTACTAAGTTTCCGGTTAATACAATTCTAGCATGAATAATAAACATTTATCATGATATAAGGAAATATAAATAACAACTTTGTTATTGCCTCTAGGGCATATTTCCTTTAGTCTCCCACTTGCACTAGAGTCAATAATCTAGTTCACATCATCATGTGATTTCACACCAATAGTTCACATCTTTATGTGATTAGTTCACATCTTCATGTGACTATTAACCAAAGGGTTTACTAGAGTCAATAATCTAGTTCACATCGCTATGTGATTAACACCCAAAGAGTGATCCTGTTTTGCTTGTGAGAGAAGTTTAGTCTATGGGTCTGCAACATTCAGATCCGTATGTATTTTGCAAATTTCTATGTCTACAATACTCTGCACGGAGCTACTCTAGCTAATTGTTCCCACTTTGAATATGTATCTAGATTGAGACTTAGAGTCATCTAGATCGGTGTCAAAAGCTTGCATCAACGTAACTCTTTACGACGAACTCTTTTATCACCTCCATAACTGAGAAATATTTATTTAGTCCTCTAAGGATAATTTTGACCGCTGTCCAGTGATCTACTCCTAGATCACTATTGTACTCCCTTGCCAAAATCATGCTAAGGTATACAATAGGTCTGGTACACAACATAGCATGCTTTATAGAACCTATGACTGAGGCATAGGGAATGACTTTTCATTCTCTTTCTATTTTCTGCCGTGGTCGGGTTTTGAGTCTTTACTCAACTTCACACCTGGCAACACAGGCAAGAACTCCTTCTTTGACCGTTCCATTTTGAACTACTTCAAAAACTTGTCAAGGTATGTACTCATTGAAAAATTTATCAAGTGTCTTGATCTATCTCTATAGATCTTGATGCCCAATATGTAAGCAGCTTCACCGGGGTCTTTCATTGAAAAATTCTTATTCAAGTATCCTTTTATGCTATCCAAAAATTCAGTATCATTTCCGATCAACAATATGTCATCCACATATAGTATTAGAAATGGTACAGGGCTCCCACTCACTTTCTTGCAAATACAGGCTTCTCCAAAAGTCTGTATAAAACTATATGCTTTGATCAACTCATCAAAGCATATATTCCAACTCCGAGATGCTTGCACCAGTCCATAGATGGATCGCTAGAGCTTGCACACTTTGTTAGCACCTTTAGGATTGACAAAACCTTCTGGTTGCATCATATACAACTCTTCTTTAATAAATCCATCAAGGAATGTAGTTTTGATATCCATTTGCCAGATTTCATAAAATGCGGCAACTGCTAACATGATTCAGACAAACTTTTAAGCATCGATACGAGTGAGAAAATCTCATTGTAGTCAACACCTTGAACTTGTCGAAAATGTTTTGCGGCAATTCAAGCTTTGTGGATAGTAACACTACTATCAACGTCCGTCTTCCTCTTGAAGATCCATTTATTCTAAATGGCTCACCGATCATCGGGCAAGTCAATCAAAGTCCATACTTTGTTCTCATACATGGATCCCATCTCAGATTTCATGGCCTTAAGCCATTTCGCGGAATCTGGGCTCATCATCGCTTCCTCATAGTTCGTAGGTTCTTCACTTCCAGAATAGGATTACCGCACCACTCTGGTGCGGAACGTACTCTAGTTGACCTACGAGGTTTGATAGTAACTTGATCTGAAGTTTCATTAACTTCCTCACTAATTGGTGTAGGCATCACTCGAACTGATTTTAGTGACGAGTTACTTTCCAATTCGAGAGAAGGTACAATTACCTCATCAAGTTCTACTTTCCTCCCACTCACTTCTTTCGAGAGAAACTCCTTCTCTAGAAAGGATCCACTCTTAGTAACAAAGATCTTGCCTTCGGATCTGTGATAGAAGGTGTACCCAACAGTTTCTTTTGAGTATCTTATGAAGACGCACTTCTTCGATTTGGGTTTGAGCTTATCAGGCTGAAACTTTTTCACATAAGCATCGCAACCCAAAGCTTTAAGAAACGACAACTTAAGTTTGTTGCTAAACCACAGTTCATACGGTGTCGTCTCAACAGATTTTTAGACGGTGCCCTATTTAACGTGAATGCGGCTGTCTCTAATGCATAACCCCAAAATGATAGTGGTAAATCGGTAAGATACGTCATAGATTGCACCATATCTAATAAAGTGCGATTACGACGTTCGGACACACCATTACTCCGTGGTGTTCCAGGTGGCATGAGTTGTGAAACTTATTCCACATTGTTTTTAAATGAAGGCCAAACTCGTAACTCAAATATTTGCCTCCGTGATCAGATTGTAGACACTTTATTTTCTTGTTACGATGATTCTTAACTTCACTCTGAACTTCTTTGGACTTTTCAAATGTTTCAGACTTGTGTTTCATTAAGTAGATATACCCATATCTGCTTAAATCATCTGTGAAGGTCAGAAAATAACGACACCTGCCGCGAGCCTCAACACTCATCGGACCGCATACATCAGTATATATTATTTCCAATAAGTCAGTGGTTTGCTCCATTGTTCCGGAGAACGGAGTCTTAGTCATCTTGCCCATGAGGCATGGTTCGCAAGCATCAAATGATTCATAATCAAGTGATTCCAAAAATCCATCCGTATGGAGTTTCTTCATGCGCACCAATATGACCTAAACGATAGTGCTACAAATATGTTGCACTATCATTATCAACTTTGCATCTTTTGGCATCAATATTATGAATATGTGTATTACTACGATCGAGATTCAATAAACCATTCACCTTGGGTGTATGACCACAAAAGGTTTTATTCATGAAAACATAATAACAATTATTCTTTGACTTAAATGAGTAACCGTATTGCAATAAACATGATCCAATCATATTATGCTCAACGCAAACACCAAATAAAATTTATTTTTGGTTCAACACTAATCCTGAAGGTAAAGGGAGTGTGCGATGGTGATCTTATCAACCTAGGAATTACTTCCAACACACATCGTCACCTCGCCCTCAACTAGTCTATGTTCATTTTGTAACTCCTGTTTCAAGTTACTAATCATAGCAACTGATCCAGTATCAAATACCCAGGGGCTACTATGAACACTAGTAAGGTACACATCAATAACATGTATATCAAATATACCTTTCACTTTGCCATCCTTCTTATCCACCAAGTATTTGGGGAAGTTTCGCTTCCAGTGACCATTTCCTTTGCAGTAGAAGCACTCAGTTTCAGGCTTGGGTCTAGCTTTGGGCTTCTTCATGGGAGTGGCAACTTGCTTGCCATTCTTCTTGAAGTTCCCTTTATTTCCCTTGCCCTTTTACTTGAAACTAGTGGTCTTGTCAACCATCAACACTTGATGCTTTTCTTGATTTCTACCTTTGCTGATTTCAGCATCGCAAAGAGCTCGGGAATCGTTTTACGTCATCCCTTTCATATTATAGTTCATCACTAATGTCGTAGAATTGTCACGGCAGATGTCCTAGCAGAAGGACTTAGTCGTGGAGCCATCGCAACAGGGTTAGCTTAAGGGGTTAAACGGGACAAAGGACACAAGGAATTTATACCGGTTTGGCCCCTTGCGGTGAAGGTAAATGCCTAATCATGTTTGAGGTGGTATTGATTATGTCTCGATTACCAGGGAGCGAATATGCTTAACCTAGTTTTTGATTTGTTGTCTCTTGCCCTAAGCCGCCTCCGGGTCGTCCCTTTATATACACAGGTTGACGCACAGCGGCCTATAGAGTCCCGGCCGGCTCATAAACATGTCCGATCCGGTGACTAATTACACTTGCCTTATAATACAAGTCATACATATACGACGGTTTTACCCCTATGGGCCTTAAGCCGCCCTTGGGCCTTGGGCCCTTTAGTGAATCTACTTCATGAACCGCCATCGTTAACATCTTCATGGGATTCAGTTTGATGAACCGCCATTGGGATAACCCGGCCCCTTCTGGGCGGGTCATGCCCAATAGTCATATCCCCAACATTAGGCCCCAGGTTGATTTGAACTTGTTCATGTCAATCTTCAACATTTTAGAAAAATCCTTCTTCACCTCCTTATGTAAGATATTGTAACCCGCCATGACATCATCTCCTGGAATTTCGGAGACCCGCCATGATGTCATCTGTTATTAATTTTGCATAATACCCAGCATATCTTAACAGATCCTTATCTTTACTAACCATCCCAAAAATCGAGGCGTTTCTGTTGTCACATATCCATTTTTTGGTCTCCTCGATTCCCGCGCATGTCAGTTATCCTTCCATCCTTATAAATAGGGCCAAGGATCCCTTTATTTTCTCCCCCCTTGTCTCTTCGTCTCTTTCTCCTTCCTCGCATCACCCCAGCACCCGAGCTCCGCCGCCGTCCTCAACCTCCGCTACTGCATCGACAACGGCTGCTGCATCAACCTGATTTGTCCAGAGTTTGGCCCCGCGCCTCCACCGCTTAACAGCTCAAGTAAGTTTTCCTCCTTCCCTTTCCTTTAGATCTCATTAGGGTTTCCTGCAAGTTCGTCAAAGTTCATCCTTGTTTTTCGCTGTAGCTTGTAACTTTGATTCAAACTACGCACTCCTCCCACACTGCGGCAGTCGTGATACTTGTTTTTGTTATTAGCCCTTCACGTAAGAAAAACCAATCTGAACATATGAACTGCTCGAGCACTATAATTTAGGTCAAAAATATTTTCCATTATTCGAAGTATCACAGATCCGAAATCCTAGCATCCATCTGTGAAATTTGTTTGCTTTAACACTTAGTAGAATTCGCTCTTGAAAAATCTTGAATACCATTGCTGTGATGGTGACTTACATCACCAGTTATAATTTAGTCATATGGCATTATGCCTCGTTTAAGCCGCCAACCTGAATATATACTGCAGCATTCATTTCCAGCTTAATGAAAACAACTTAAACTGGCAAATTTTCTTTCTTTTAGGCTTCTTCCTTCACAATGCCGAAGACAGTCACTTCATGCAATTGGTTCCTTCCATTGTCATCGAAAGCAAGCTCAAGGACTTTGTCAAAATCGGATTTTTACTAGCCAAAGACATCCTGCATTGGCGCGTTCCCAAACAAAACGAAGAAGGACCTCACCCGAAGGATGGTGAGGTCAACGTTTTCACTGATCACATGAATTAGGGCTTCTCACCGCCCGACTCAAAAAATTTCTGAGACGTTTTACACTTCTTTCAACTCCATCTTCAAGACATCGGACCCAATTCCATGTCAAACATTTGCAATTTTCAAGTCTTCTGTGAAGTCTACCTTCAAGAGGAGCCCACTGTTGAACTCTTCAGAGAATACTTTTATCTAAACCGGCAGAATGAGTTTACTAACGGGCCTAGCTTAGAACTTGGCGGGGTCTCAATTCAACGAAGAAGAGATGTTATCTTCCCGTATGCTCGCCTGCCAAGTCATCCCAAAGATTGGAACCAAACATTGTTCTATTGTAAAGATACTTCTCTGGCTGATGAAAATACACCGCCTGGTTATCGTGTCCAGCGGCTCGAGCCAAAGCATCATCTTCCCAAAAATCTTACCACTGCTGAACGTGCCAAGCTTACTCCCACTATTGAAAAGGTCAGGGCCCTATTGGGAAATGGGTTAACTGGAATTGACTTGGTTCAGTGTTGGGTTTCTTGGTGAATTATACCCTTGAGCCGCCGATCCGGCTTAATGTGCACTTACTCGGGTGATGCAAAAGATCCACTATGCCACAGCTCCGTGTGCCTCACTGATGATGCAATCAATGAAATGATAAAGACCCTTCTGAATGAGAGCCTGGGGAGCCGCAGCAAAGTAGGGCTGAACCCTTTCTACAAACTTAACCCACCACCAGATGTGAGTCTTTAAATTACTTATTTCACCTTATTACTCCAATATTTTGTTGATTTGACCTTGATGATTTTCACAAGCTGCATCTGATGTTTAGAACAAGGAGTATGACTATGAAGCTGCTAAGAAAGCCAGGGCCAAAACAAAAGCCGTCAAGAAAGCAGCCAAGAGGAATAAGAAGAAATTAACTGCTTCCAAGATGCTTGGTCTGGACAACAGTTCTGAGTTCGAGGTAGCCCTTGATTCCCTTGGCTCCTTTTTCAATCATCTTATTAACACTGATTATCATCAGGATGACACGCGGACTAGTCAAGCAGTCGAAGAAGAGGTAACTATCATTTCATCCGACTCAGAGCCTTTGCCAAGACAGAAATTTTGATGGGTAACCTGAAAAGTAAGCTTTTCACACCCCTTAGCTCATTTGGATCCTCACTTTCTTTTGAAGCAACAGCAGCACGAGAGCCGGCGAAAAACTCAGACCAGCGGAGGTGAAGAGTTATCGTCTGGCTTACCAAATACTCCAGCTCCACGGAACCGTCGAAACAAGGTCTTTCCAAATTTAAACTCTTTTTACCCACTGGTGGGTCTCATTCGCCAGCCACTTAACCCTTCTGATTCAAACTATCAGGAGGCTTCTCGCTCTTCCTCCGCCGACTCATCTCAGACCCAGTTGTCGGCTTTCAAAACTGCCCCTGGGTAACATCACTTCTATTCTCTATCTCCTTATGCTCTTATACTTGTACTAATCTCTCATAACCTGTGCAGTGGACAAGCAAAGCCTAGCAAGAAAGCAAAGGTGACCAAACCGGTCGAAGATCCCAAAGCCCATGAACTGGAACAACAAACTCCAGCCTCCGACACCTCCATGCCACAACCTCAAGAACCCATCCATGACGTTCCACCAGAAATTCCTGACCTTTCCATTGACCCTACAAATGTCAATCTTTTGGGCACTGAATCATCAAGCCCCATTAAACCGTCAGGAACATCCACTGACGATGTTGTGATCACTGGGACCGGCTTTAAAGAACTGGGACAACCCACTGTCTTGGCCAAGCACTCTGCCAAGGAGGAGTACCTCGAAAGGCGAAAAGTGAGATTTGATATTGCTGATTACTCTCAACTAAGCGCCAGTGAAGTACTCTCTGGATATCTCAATCAAGTCCATACCAGTCGCGATCTTGAGATTGACATGGTGAAACAGATGCACCAGAAGTATGAGGTATAAATTCTGGCTTAATATAGTATGCATATCCTGTCATATGATATGATTGATATGATTGAATATGTTGTAGACTTAGAGTAGCCATGAGTATAAAAACATCTTTGATAGAACCCTTGCAAGGCTGTCTTTCACCATTAGAGTTAAAACCAGATTTTGAATGATTAACATTGCATCCGTAGCCCCCAAGGGCCGGTTTAATCAGTATGAATGAATGGTACTTGTATATCATTGTTTATAAATCAGAGCTTACTTGTGTAGTCCCCATGAGCCAGCTGTGGTCATTTGCAGCGCAACCGGGTCATCATAAAATAGTAACAAGACGTGCAACGTACATTAGCCCCCAAGTGTCTAGTACTCTTTCTTGCAATGTGCTTGGGACTTATTTATAGAAGCCGTTTGTATGACAAATTTTTTCAGCAGGCATGAGCCCCCAAGTGCCAAGTGTTGTTGCTTGCAAAATGCTTGGGACTTTATTCACATAAGCCGACTTATGAATATGGTTTCAAATATGTGCCTATACATGACACTACTGCTCAAATTCAATCAGAATTGGCTGATATGAAAACTCGACTGGAGGTTCAAGAATCTGAGGCCCGGAAAGCCGACTTAAAGTTCAATTTTAGTCTGGAGGAGACAGAAAAGCTAAAGACCGATTTTGATGCTGAAAGAACCGCCCGGGCTGAGGAGAAAACTGCTCTAACGCAGCGGGCCAAAAAAGCGGAGGCTGATCTTCAAAAGGTGACCACTGAGCTTAACAGTTTAAAACACCGTGTATCCCAGATGGTTTCTACTATCTTTGGTGAGCTGCATCGCCAACATCAAAATTGAATCTCTTCTTTTTATATCATAAAATGCCGCCGATCACTCCATGATTGTTACACAAGTCCGAGGAGCAGTAACCTTAGTCAAGGTTCGCTGGTGA
The DNA here is from genome assembly GCF_018294505.1 of Triticum aestivum. Classification (NCBI taxonomy): domain Eukaryota; kingdom Viridiplantae; phylum Streptophyta; class Magnoliopsida; order Poales; family Poaceae; genus Triticum; species Triticum aestivum. Next base: position 491,940,571 of record NC_057794.1, on the reverse strand, counting down.
AGCTTAAAGCCGTGTATACGCTTATTGAACAGCTATATACCGGAACTCAGCGCACACTAGCCACGGTTTCTCCAACAAATCAAGGACCCGATCTGCTGAGTGATGTCTTGAAAAAATTGTCCATTCTGCCTGCGAGGATTCAAGAGATAAAACGGTCATGTGCAAGAGCCGACGCCGTAATGGCCTTGAGCCGTGCTAAGGCATGGTTACTAGAGCTAGACCCAACTGAGGTAGCTACTGGGTATCCAAGCTTGAAAGAAGATGGAACTTCTTTTGACCAGAAAGACTTTGCTGCCTGTGTTAAAGAGATACGTCCTCTGGCGACTCTGATTGCTGATGAAACAAATCTCTCAAAATATCAACCGGCTTATGATGCAGAAAACCAGAAGATGACCACGCCGGCTTATAAAGTGATGGATCTTATTCCCCCAATCCGTAAGCATACTTTCGCCCCTGAAGTTGACCCGTCTGACCTTATAGATGACGAATCTCAATTCCAAACCTTGTGTGGCATTGACTGGTCATCGCCCAACTTCCAGACGGCGGAGGATGAAGAACCAAAGAAGGATGAACCTGAAGCTTCAAGTCATCAAGGCCAAGAAGATTGATCCGTTGGGCGGTTTAAACATTTTATCTTCCAAAAAAACACTTATCTTTTTGGCTCGTTAAGTCATGTAATAGGCTAGTGAAACTTTGATCTATCGTGCCATCGTGCACATTTGGTTTTGTGCAAACTGTTGATTCATCAGTTGAAAAACAACCACTTTATGCTTATGATAATGTTGATTTATGCAGCTCAGACTTAACAATACCCTGCACACAACAGATCACAAGTGCCCCGGCGGTTTACTGCGGGGCGGGTCATAATACCCTATATAAACCATTGGTGACTAAAACGGGTCATGACCAGGGCCGGTGTAATCATAATCATATAGAATCAAAGAATATCATACCTTTGATATTTAATCGCACTGCCGGCTTACCATACCAGTGCAGTAAGGGTGTCAACCCAGAAAGATTGGACACATAATGACCTGTTTAACTATCATATACAGTAAAGGGTAATATCCCGAAGTTCAAAACCAGAACTCCAAGCACATAGGCTATTTATCATATACTGGCGACTTATAGTCGAAAAGTAGTCCGGGTTATCAAACTCCATATATGGTTAAGCATGACCCATAAGGATGAAGATTGCATGGCCTGGATTGTCTCAAGCCAGTTCACGAGGGTAGTAATGCTATGTTATATTTGGTGAATACACCCATGTTTGAACAGGAAGCCCCCACGTGCTTTAGGGCATATAAGCCAGACCAAGAGGGATATTCACAGCTATGCTTCAAATATGAGCAGGAATCCCCCAAGTGGGTTATGGCATTGAGCCGATTAAGAGGGATATTCACAGCTATGCTTCAAATATGAGCAGGAAGCCCCCAAGTGACCATAAGGGTGGCATTGAGCCGATCAAGAGGGATATTCACAGCTATGCTTCAAATATGAGCAGGAAGCCCCCAAGTGACCATACAGGTGGCATTGAGCCGATCAAGAGGGATATTCACAGCTATGCTTCAAATATGAGCAGGAAGCCCCCAAATGACCATGTTAAGATGTGGCGTTGCACCGGATCAAGAGGGTTATTCACAACTATGCTTCAAATATGAGTAGGAAGCCCCCAAATGTCCATTTATAGTGAAAAAGACTCATTATTCTTTGAGATGAAACAAACAGAGGCCCTGTATTAGCAGGGGTGCCATTTTTATTATAAGCATCATAATATATACATTGTCAAGATATGTACATCGTAAGAGCCGACGGCTCAAGTGTAGTAAGGCCGAAGATGAGCAATATTCCACGGCCAACGAGTCTCCTCCTCCGACGTGCGTGAGTCCTTGTGGTCTCAAAAATCAACGAGGTAATATGATCCATTGTTCAGATTTTTGCTAATCACAAAAGGCCCTTCCCAAGGTGGGGATAGTTTATGCATATCAGTTTGATCATGAATAAGCCGGAGCACCAAGTCATCTTCTTGAAAGGTTCTGGTCTTAACCCGGCGGCTGTGATTATGATGCAGATCTTGCTGATAAATTGTTGATCGAGCCGCCGCGAGGTCACACTCCTCATCTAACAGGTCAAGTGCATCTTGACGTGCTTTTTCATTATCAACTTCAACATAAGCCACCACACGGGGTGAGTCATGACGGATGTCACTAGGGAGAACTGCCTCTACTCCGTAAACCATGAAGAAAGGCGTGTAACTCGTAGACCTGTTCGGGGTAGTATTGATACTCCATAATACCAAGGGTAACTAAAAGTGCAACTATCCCTAGGTGGTTTTGGTAATTCATAACAACATATAGCTCATTGAGCTAATGCTATTCCAAGATGATTATTTCAGGAAAGCTCAATGATTGGCATGGCATGGATGTGAAAGTGGAACCCTCAGAATGCTAAGGACAAAGGATTGGCTCAAGCTCAAAAGCTCAAGACTCTTCATTTTATATTTTAGCGATCCAAGATCACATTGAGTCTTTAGGAAAAGCCAATACTATCAAGGAGGGATGAGGTGTTGCTTAATGAGCCTCTTGCTTCATGTGCTTAGTGATATGCTCCAAAACCCTCAACCACTTTCCCATATCCACATATGACCTAAACCCTAAGCCAAACTCGGTCCTACCGATTCTTTCTATCCGGTGCCACCGAGTTTCACTTGTCATAAGCCACTGCCAAACCCTAGCAATTCGGTTCTACCTATAGGGATCTCGGTCTCACCGAGATGGGATTGCAAACTCTCTGTTTCCCTTTCGTAACTTTTTGGTCTCACCGAAAGAGCGGATCGGTCCCACCGAGATTGCAATGTAAATTCAGTGTTTCCTTTTTGTAACTTTTCGGTCTCACCGAAAGAGCAAATCGGTCCCACCGAGTTTGCCTGACCAACTCTCTGGTTAGCTAATTACCAAATTCGGTCTCACCGAGTTTGTGTAATCGGTCTCACCGAGATTACGTTATGCCCAAACCCTAACCATATCGGTCCTACCGAGTTGCATGTCAGTCCCACCGAAAATCTCTAACGGTCACTAGGTTTACATTTTCAGTCCGACCGAGTTTGTTGATTCGGTCCCACCGAGATTGGAAAACTGTGTGTAACGGTTGGATTTTGTGTGGAGGCTATATATACCCCTCCACCTCCTCTTCATTCGTGGAGAGAGCCATCAGAACACATACACAATTCCAACTCATATGTTCTGAGAGAGAACCACCTACTAATGTGTTGAGACCAAGATATTCCATTCCTACCATATGAATCTTGATCTCTAGCCTTCCCCAAGTTGCTTTCCACTCAAATCTTCTTTCCACAAAATCCAAATCCTATGAGAGAGAGTTGAGTGTTGGGGAGACTATCATTTGAATCACAAGAGCAAGGAGTTCATTACCTACACACCATTTGTTACTTCTTGGAGAGTGGTGTCTCCTAGATTGGCTAGGTGTCACTTGGGAGCCTCCGACAAGATTGTGGAGTTGAACCAAGGAGTTTGTAAGGGCAAGGAGATCGCCTACTTCGTGAAGATCTACTGCTAGTGAGGCAAGTCCTTCGTGGGCGATGGCCATGGTGGGATAGACAAGGTTGCTTCTTCGTGGACCCTTTGTGGGTGGTTGCTTCTTCGTGGACCCTTTGTGGGTGGTTGCTTCTTCGTGGACCCTTCGTGGGTGGAGCCCTTCGTGGACTCGCGCAACCGTTACCCTTTGTGGGTGGAGCCCTCCGTGGACTCGCGCAACCGTTACCCTTTGTGGGTGGAGCATTTCGTGGACTTGCGCAACCGTTACCCTTCATGGGTTGAAGTCTCCATCAACGTGGATGTAGGATAGCACCACCTATCCGAACCACGGGAAAAACATCCGTGTCTTCAATTGTGTTTGATTTCTCCAAACCCTTCCCTTTACATTCTTGCAAGTTGCATGCTTTACTTTCCGCTGCTAATATACTCTTTGCATGCTTGCTTGAATTGTGTGATGATTGCTTGACTTGTCCTACAATAGCTAAAATCTGCCAAGAACTAAAATTGGGAAAAGGTTAAGTTTTTATTTGGTCAAGTAGTCTAATCACCCCCCCTTAGACATACTTTCGATCCTACAGTAACTCTTCCACCCAACAACCTGGCATCCTCTGCAAAGGAACCATAAGCCGGGGCTTGATGCCTCTCAGGATTTCTTGATTAGCTCTCTCCGCTTGACCATTAGACTAGGGGTGAGCCACTGATGATACATCAAGTCAGATATACTCACGTTGCCAAAATTCCTCCATGGCACCCTTGGATATATTAGTGCCATTATTAGTTATAATATTGTGGGGAAAACAAAAATAGAAAATAACCTTTTTCATGAATTGAACCGCTGTCGCCGCGTCACATTTACTAACCGGCTCTGCTTCAACCCATTTCGTAAACTTATCAACCGCCACCAGGAGGTGCGTCTTTTTGTCTTTGGACCTTTTGAAAGGCCCAACCATATCAAGCCCCCAGACTACAAACGGCCAAGTAATTGGAATCATCCTCAATTCTTGAGCTGGCATGTGAGTGCGTCGTGAGAACTTCTGACAACCATCACATCTACTGACTAGATCCTCCGCATCAGCGTGTGCCGTCAGCCAATAGAACCCATGACGAAAAGCCTTGGCTACAAGAGATTTAGACCCGACATGATGACCACAATCCCCTTCATGAATCTCTCGTAGAATCTCACAGCCTTCTTTAGGAGAAACACAATGTTGAAACGCCCATGTGACACTACGATGATGCAATTCTCCATTGACAATAGTCATTGACTTAGACCGCCGGGTTATCTGTCTGGCCAAAGTTTCATCCTCGGGTAATTCGCCCCGGGTCATATAAGCCAAATAAGGAACCGTCCAATCAGGAATAGCATGAAGAGCCGCCACCAGTTGTGTCTCCGGGTCGGGAATAGCAAGATCCTCCTCTGTAGGCAATTTGACAAAAGGGTCATGCAGAATATCCAGGAAAGTGTTAGCTGGCACTGGCTTACGCTGAGACCCTAACCGGCTTAAAGCATCAGCTGCCTCATGTTTCCTGCGATCAACATGTTCAACTTGATAACCCTTGAAGTGACATGTGATAGCATCGACCTCTCGATGATAAGCCGCCATGAGTGGATCTTTAGAATCCCAAGTGCCAGAAACTTGCTGAGCTACCAGATCTGAGTCGCCGAAGCATCTCACCCTGCTTAAGTTCATTTCCTTAGCCATCCGAAGACCATGGAGCAAGGCCTCATACTCAGCTGCATTGTTAGTACAAGGGAACATCAACCGGAGAACATAAGAAAATTTATCACCTCGTGGGAAAGTCAAGACAACTCCAGCCCCCAAGCCCTCCAATTGCCTGGACCCATCAAAGTGGATAGTCCAATATGTGCTATCATGCTTCTCCTCAGGCATCTGCAACTCTGTCCAAAAATCCACCAGTGCTTGAGACTTGATGGTTGTACGAGGCACATACTTTAAACCATGAGGTCCAAGCTCAATGGCCCACTTGGCTATCCGACATGTGGCTTCTCTGTTTTGAATGATATCCCCTAAAGGGGCAAAACTAACCACAGTGATAGGATGACCCAGAAAATACTGTTTCAGCTTCCGGCTAGCCATAAAAACCCCGTATACAAGCTTCTACCAATGTGTATACCTCTGTTTGGACTCAATAAGGACCTCACTGATGTAATAAACTGGTCGTTGAACCGGATATTCTTTGTCTGCTTCCTTCCTTTCTACCACAATGGCTACACTAACAACCCGACTATTGGCAGCCACATATAACAACAAAGGCTCCTTGTCAATGTGAGCAGCAAGAACTGGCGGCTCAACCAATTGTTTCTTCAAGGCCTCAAATGCCTAATCAGCACCATCACTCTAGACAAAGTGATCTGTCTTCTTTATCATCTGGTACAGAGGGATATCCTTCTCACCCAACCGGCTTACGAACCGACTTAAGGCCGCAATATGACCCGCCAAACGTTGAACATCATTGATACACGCCGGTTTAGCCAGAGAGGTGATAGCTTTTATTTTCTCCGGGTTAGCCTCAATACCCCGTTGTAAAACCAAAAAACCCAAAAGCTTACCAGCTGGCACACCAAAAACACATTTGGCCGGGTTAAGCATCATCTTATAAACCCGAAGGTTGTCAAAGGTTTCCTTCAAATCATCAATCAGGGTCTCCTTCCTAGACTTCACCACAATATCATCCACATAGGCATGAACATTGCGCCCAATCTGATTATGAAGACAATTCTGCACACACCACTGGTAAGTCGCCTTGGCTCTCTTGAGCCCAAAAGGCATAGACACATAACAGAAGGCTCCAAACAGAGTGATGAAAGTTGTCTTCTCCTGGTCCTTAACTACCATCTTGAGCTGATGATAACGAAAATAAGCATCCAAAAAGCTCAAATGCTCACAACCCGCCGTAGCATCAATAATTTGATCAATACGGGGGACAGCAAAGGGATCAGCTGGACATGCTTTGTTTAAGTCCATGTAGTCCACACACATATGCCAAGTGTCATTCTTCTTAAGCACCAACACTGGGTTAGTCAACCACTCAGGATGAAAAACTTCAACAATAAACCCAACCGCCAAGAGCTGGGCCACTTCTTCGCCAATGGCTTTACGCCTTTCTTCATGGAAACGACGAAGAAATTGCTTGACTGGTTTAAACTTTGGATCAATATTAGGAGTGTGCTCAGCGAGTTCCCTCGGTACACCTAGCATGTCAGAAGGTTTCCATGCAAAGATGTCCCGGTTCTCACGGATGAACTCGATGATCACGCTTTCCTATTTCGGATCCAGATTAGCATTGATGCTGAACTGCTTGGATGAATCGCCAGGAATGAAATCAACTAGTTTAGTGTCATCAGCCGATTTAAACTTCAAGACTGGATCATGCTCCGTAGTTGGCTTTTTCAAGGGCGTCATGTCTGCCGGGTCAACATTGTCCTTGTAGAATTTCAACTCTTCCGTTGCACAAACAGACTCAGCATAAGCAGCATCGCCTTCCTCACACTCCAAGGCTATCTTGCGACTCCCATGTACTATTATAGTGCCCTTGTGACCTGGCATTTTGAGCTGCAGATATACCTAACAAGGTCGTGCCATGATTTTTTCATAAGCCGGCCGTCCGAACAGGGCATGATAAGGGCTCTTGATTTTAACCACTTCAAAGGTTAACGTCTTAGATCTGGAATCATACTCATCTCCAAAAGCAACTTCCAAAGATATCTTACCAACCGGATATGCCGACTTACCAAGTACCACACCGTGAAAAACAACGTTTGATGGTTTAAGGTTTTTTTCAATCAACCCCATACGACGGAAAGTATCATAGTAGAGGATATTAATACTGCTGCCTCCATCCATGAGTACCTTAGTGAATTTGTATCCTCGAACCTGAGGTGCCACCACCAGCGCCAAATGACCCGGATTATCAACCCGGGGCGGGTGATCCTCATGGCTCCAAACAATGGGCTGCTCAGACAATCGTAAATAACGGGGAACCGCCGGCTCAACGACGTTTACTGCCCTTTTATGAAGCTTTTGATCCCTCTTACATAAACTTGTGGTGAAGACGTGGTACTGCCCACTATTCAACTGCTTCGGATTACTCTGATAACCAGATTGCTACTGTTGATTCCTGCTACCTCTTGAGCACGCATTGGTTTTCCCTTCAAGAGGATAGGGTGATGCAGCAAAGTAGTGTAAGTATTTCCCTCAGTTTTTTAGAACCAAGGATCAATCCAGTAGGAGATAACATGCAAGTCACCTAGTACCTGCACAAACAATCAAGAACCTCGCAACCAACGCGATAAAGGGGTTGTCAATCCCTTCACGGTCACTTACGAAAGTGAGAAATGAGATAGTAATATGAATATTTTTGGTAATTTGGTTATATAGATTGGAAAGTAAAGATTGCAAAATAGTAAACGAGATGCGATGTAAATAAAAAGAGATGCAATATGATAAGTAAGAGACCCGGGGGACATAGGTTTCACTAGTGGCTTCTCTCATGATAGCAAGTATTACGGTGGGTGAACAAATTACTACCGAACAATTGATAGAGGAGCGCATAGTTATGAGAATATCTAGGCAATGATTATGAAATATAGGCATCACGTTCGTGTTAAGTAGACCGAAACGATTCTGCATCTACTACTATTACTCCACACATCGACCGCTATCCAGCATGCATCTAGAGTATTAAGTTCATAAGAACAGAGTAACGCTTTAAGCAAGATGACATGATGTAGAGGGATAAACTCAAGCAATATGATATAAACCCCAACTTTTTATCCTCGATGGCAACAATACAATACGTGCCTTGCTGCCCCTACTGTCACTGGGAAAGGACACCATAAGATTGAACCCAAAGCTAAGCACTTCTCCCATTGCAAGAAAGATCAATCTAGTAGGCCAAACTAAACCGATAATTTGAAGAGACTTGCAAGGATATCAAATCATGCATATAAGAATTTAGAGAAGAACCAAATATTGTTCATAGATAAACTTGATCATAAATCCACAATTCATCGGATCTCGACAAACACACCGCAGAAAGTATTACATCGAATAGATCTCCAAGAACATCGAGGAGAACTTTGTATTGAGAGTCAAAGAGAGAGAAGAAGCCATCTAGCTAATAACGATGGACCCGAAGGTCTATGGTAAACTACTCACACATCATCGGAGAGGCTATGGTGTTGATGTAGAAGCCCTCCGTGATCGAATCCCCCTCCGGCAGATCGCCGAAAAAGGCCCTAGATGGGATCTCACGGGTACAGAAACTTGCGGCGGTGGAAAAGTGGTTTCGTGGTTCCCCTGGATGTTTTTAGGGTATAAGAGTATATATAGGCAAAAGAAGTACGTCGGTGGAGCTCTTTGGGACCACGAGGGTGGGGGAGCGCCCTCCTACCTCGTGGAAGCTTCGCGGAGTTCCAGACTTCAACTCCGAGTCTCCTGGTTTGCGTTTGTTCCAAGAAAGATCCTTGCAAAGGTTTCGTTTCGTTTGGATTCCGTGTGATATTCCTTTTCTGCGAAACACTAAAATAGGCAAAAAAAAAACAGAAACTGGCACTGGGCCTCCGGTTAATAGGTTAGTCCCAAAAATAATATAAAAGTGCATATTAAAGCCCATTAAACATCCAAAACATATAATATAATAGCATGGAACAATCAAAAATTATAGATACATTGGAGACGTATCAAGCACCCCCAAGCTTAATTCATGCTCGTCCTCGGGTAGGTAAATGATAAAAACAGAATATTTGATGTGGAATGCCACCTAACATAATTTCAATGTAATTTTATTTATTGTGGCATGAATGTTCAGATCCGTAAGATTCAAGAGAAAAGTTTAATATTGACATAAAAATAATAATACTTCAAGCATACTAACCAAGCAATTACGTCTTCTCAAAATAACATAGCCACAGAAAGGTCATCCCTACAAAATCATATAGTTTGTCCATGCTTCATTTCTGTCACACAAAATGCTCCGATCATACACAACCCCGATGACAAGCCAAGCAATTGTTTCATATTTAGCCTTTTCAAACTTTTTCAACTTTTATGCAATATATGAGCGCGAGCCATGGACATAGCACTATGGGTGGAATGTAATGGTGGTTGTGGAGAAGACAAAAGGGAGGAAGATAGTCTCACATCAACTAGGAGAAGACAAAAGGGAGGAAGATAGTCTCACATCAACTAGGCGTATCAATGGGCTATGGAGATGCCCATCGATAGATACCAATGTGAGTGAGTAGGGATTGCCATGCAACGGATGCACTAGAGCTATAAGTGTATGAAAGCTCAACAAAAGCAACTAAGTGGGTGTGCATCCAACTTGCTTGCTCGCGAAGACCTAGGGCAATTTGAGGAAGCCCATCATTGGAATATACAAGCCAAGTTCTATAATGAAAAATTCCCACTAGTATATGAAAGTGACAACATAAGAGACTCTCTATCATGAAGATCAAGGTGCTACTTTGAAGCACAAGTGTGGAAAAAGTATAGTAACATTGCCCCTTCTCTCTTTTTCTCTCATTTATTTTTTTTGTTTTTGTTTGTGCCTTTTTTATGGCATCCTTTTTTTCGTCCGGAGTCTCATCCCGACTTGTGGGGGAATCATAGTCTCCATCATCCTTTCCTCACATGGGACAATGCTCTAATAATGAAAATCATCACACTTTTATTTACTTACAACTAAAGAATTACAACTCCATACTTAGAAAAAAATATGACTCTATGTGAATGCCTCCGGTGATGTACTGGGATGTGCAATGAATCAAGAGTGACATGTATAAAAAAATATGAATGGTGGCCATGCCACAAATACGATGTCAACTACATGATCATGCAAAGCAATATGACTATGATGAAGCATGTCATAATAAACGGAACGATGGAAAGTTGCATGGCAATATATCTCGGAATGGCTATGGAAATGCCATCATAGGTAGGTATGATGACTGTTTTGAGGAAGGTAAATGATGGGTTGATGGTACCGGCGAAAGTTGCGCGGTACAAGAGAGGCTAGCAATGGTGGAAGGGCGAGAGTGCGTATAATCCATGAACTCAACATTAGTCATAAAGAACTCACATACTTATTGCAAAAATCTACAAGTCATCAAAACCAAGCACTACGCACATGCTCCTAGGGGTATAGATTGGTAGGAAAAGACCATCGCTCGTCCCCGACCGCCACTCATAAGGAAGGCACTCAAAGAACACCTCATGCTTCAAATTTGTCACACAACGGTTACCATACGTGCATGCTACGGGACTTGCCAACCTTAACACAAGTATTTCTCAATTTCACAATTACTCAACTAGCACGACTCTAATATTACCATCTTTATATCTCAAAATAATTATCAAGTATCAAACTTCTCATAGTTTTTAATGCACTCTATATGAAAGTTATTATTATACCCATCTTGGATGCCCATCATACTAGGACTAATTTCATAACCAAAGCAAATTACCATGCTGTTCTAAAAGACTCTCAAAATAATATAAGTGAAGCACGAGAGATCAATAATTTCTGTAAAATAAAACCACCACCATGCTCTAAAAAGATATAAGTGAAGCACTAGAGCAAAATTATCTAGCTCAAAAGATATAAGTGAAGCACATAGAGTATTCTAATAAATTCCGATTCATGTGTGTCTCTCTCAAAAGGTGTGTACATCAAGGATGATTGTGGTAAACTAAAAATCAAAGGCTCAAATCATACAAGACACTCCAAGCAAAACACATATCATGTGGTGAATAAAAATATAGCCTCAAGTAAAGTTGCTGATAGATGAAGACGAAAGAGTGGATGCCTTCTGGGGCATCCCCAAGCTTAGGATTTTGATTGTCCTTGAATTTTACCTTGGGGTGCCATGGGAATCCCCAAGCTTAGGCTCCTGTCACTCCTTGTTTCAAAATCCATCAAATCTTTACCCAAAAACTTGAAAACTTCACAACACAAAACTCAACAGAAATTCTCATGAGCTCCGTTAGTATAAGAAAACAAACCACCACTTTAATGTACTGTAATTAAATCATTCTTTATTTATATTGGTGTTAAACCTACTGTATTCCAACTTCTCTATGGTTCATACCCCCCGATACTAGCCATAGATTCATCAAAATAAGCAAAACAACACACGAAAAACAGAATCTGTCAAAACAGAACAGTCTGTAGCAATCTGGAGGTTTCAGATACTTCTGTAACCCCAAAAATTCTGAAAACTTAGGACGGCCTATATAATTTGTAAATTTATCTACTGCAGCTAGAATTGGTATTTTATCGCTCTCTGGTAAAAAATTAAAATTATTTTTGTGAGCGCATACTTTCTGTTTTTTCAGCAAGATCAAACAACAATCACCCAAGAAGATCCTAAAGGCTTTACTTGGCACAAACACTAATTAAAACATTAAAAACACAATCATAACAGGGGATAGATAAATTATTTATTACTAAACAGGAACAAAAAGTAAAGAACAAAAATAAAATTGGGTTGCCTCCCAACAAGCGCTATTGTTTAACGCCCTTAGCTAGGCATTGATAATTTTAATGATGCTCACATAAAAGACAAGAATTGAAGCACAGAGAGAGAATCATGAAACACTTGACAAATACATCTAAGTATAACATACTTCCTATGCATAGGCATCTTATAGGAAAACAAATTATCATAGCAAGCAAAAACTAGCATATGCAAGGAAGCGGAAAGAAACAATATCAATCTCAACATAACGAGAGGTAATTTAGTAACATGAATATTTCTACAATCATATTTTCCTCTCTCATAATAATTACATGTGGGATCATAAGAAAATTCAACAAAATAGCTATCAGAAAACATATTCTTAACATGATCCACATGTATGCAAAGTTGACACTCTTCCAAAATAGTGGGATTATCATTAACTAAAGTCATGACCTCTCCAAACCCACTTTTATCAAAAACTTCATAAGATTGAACATTCAACAAATATGTGGGATCTAAAGTTGACACTCTTCCAAACCCTTGCAAACATTATTATCAATCTCATATTCATCATGGAGCTTAAATAAATTTTCAAGATCATAAGAAGAATCACCCCAATCATGATCATTGCAACAAATAGTATTCATAGCAAAACTAGCATCCCCAAGCTTGAGGTTTTGCATATCATTAACACAATTGACATTAAGAGAATTTATAACAACATCATTGCAATCATGCTTTTCATCAAAGGAACTATCAAGTATGGGTGCAATAGCAACGATCTCATGTTTAACATAAGGAACTATAGCAAATTCATCTTCATAAATATTGGCATCATGGCCACAAGAATAGCAAGCATCGTGTTCATCAAGGGATATTTCAATCAAATCATCGGAATTACAATTATCTATAGATTCATGCATATCATTATTTTCTTCCAAAGCAACGGTCATTCTTTCAATAAATTCCTTGACATAGACATTATGAGCATAGTTTTCATAGCAATATTTAAGTATGTCAAAATTTTCAGATTCATAGAGTGTAATATCATACTTTTCAATCAAAGAAGCTAGTTCATAAGCACCCTTAAGAGCAACAAATTCTACAATTTTTTCGATATCGTAGTAACTATAAACACCCTTTGCATAAGAAGATAATATTTCATTATCATTAAACTCGCATAGGTAGGGAAGGTGTTTTTTAGGGTTCTTAGAGCAACAAGTAAAATCATAAATTTCACAAAGATTCCAAGCATAACACAACAATCTATTTATTTGATCCCATAAGAGTCTCCCTTTTTCAGACACACGGTGACGCACAAAATGAGCATGCTCATCTAAAGATTTCCCATCAACTAGGCTAGTTGGGGATTCAGCACGAGCGCATAAGGATCAAAGATGATCCAAGTAGAACACTTTAAGTGGATCCATATCAATAGATTCTTATCAAGCAAAGATGCAAGCAAATAGAAGGCACATGGAAACACAAACAAAGATACATACAGGAAGAAGGCGAAGAAAAGGCAAAGGTTTTCGAAAATCATTTTAGAAGTGGGGGAGAGGAAAACGAGAGGCGAATGGCAAATAATGTAATGCAAGGGAGAAGAGTTTATGATGGGTACTTGGTACGTCTTGACTTGGCGTAGATGTCCCCGGCAACGGCGCTAGAAATCCTTCTTGCTATTCTTGAGCATGCGTTGGTTTTCCCTTGAAGAGGAAAGGGTGATGCAGCAAAGTAGCGTAAGTATTTCCCTCAGTTTTTGAGAACCAAGGTATCAATCCAATAGGAGATAACACACAAGTCACCTAGTACCAGCACAAACAATCAAGAACCTCACAACCAACGCGATAAAGGGGTTGTCAATCCCTTCACGGTCACTTACGAAAGTGAGATCTAATAGAGATAGTAATATAAATATTTTTTGGTATTTTTGTTATATAGATTGGAAAGTAAAGATTGCAAAATAGTAGATGAGATGTGATGTAAATAAAAAGAGATGCAATATGATAAGCAAGAGAACTGAGGGCCATAGGTTTCACAAGTGGCTTCTCTCATGATAGCAAGTATTACGGTGGGTGAACAAATTACTACCGAGCAATTGATAGAAGAGCGCATATTTATGAGAATATCTAGGCAATGATTATGAAATATAGGCATCACGACCGTGTTAAGTAGACCGAAACGATTCTGCATCTACTAATATTACTCCACACATCGACCGCTATCCAGCATGCATCTAGAGTATTAAGTTCATAAGAACAGAGTAACGCTTTAGGCAAGATGGCATGATGTAGAGGGATAAACTCAAGCAATATGATATAAACCCCATCTTTTTATCCTCGATGGCAACAATACAATACGTGCCTTGCTGCCCCTACCGTCACTGGGAAAGGACACCGCAAGATTGAACCCAAAGCTAAGAACTTCTCCCATTGCAAGAAAGATCAATCTAGTAGGCCAAACTAAACCAATAATTCGAAGAGACTTGGAAAGATATCAAATCATGCATATAAGAATTCAGAGAAGAACCAAATATTTTTCATAGATAAACTTGATCATAAATCCACAATTCATCGGATCTCGGCAAACACACCACAAAAAGTATTACATCGAATAGATCTCTAAGAACATCGAGGAGAACTTTGTATTGAGAATCAAAGAGAGAGAAGAAGCCATCTAGCTAATAACTATGGACCCGAAGGTCTGTGGTAAACTACTCACACATCATCGGAGAGGCTATGGTGTTGATGTAGAAGCCCTCTGTGATCGAATCCCCCTCTGGCAGATTGCTAGAAAAGGCCCCAGATGGGATCTCATGGGTACAGAAAGTTGCGGTGGTGGAAAAGTGGTTTCGTGGTTCCCCTGGATGTTTTTAGGGTATAAGAGTATATATATAGGCGAAAGAAGTACGTCGATGGAGCTCCGTGGGGCCCACGAGGGTGGGGGCATGCCTACCCCCTGGGTGCACCCTGCTACCTCGTGGAAGCTTCGCGGAGTTCTAGACTTCAACTCCAAGTCTCCTGGTTTGCATTTGTTCCAAGAAAGATCATCGTGTAGGTTTCGTTCCGTTTGGATTCCGTTTGATATTCCTTTTCTGCGAAACACTAAAATAGGAAAAAAACAGAAACTGGCACTGGGCCTCCGGGTAATAGGTTAGTCCCAAAAATAATATAAAAGTGCATATTAAAGCCCATTAAACATCCAAAACAGATAATATAATAGCATGGAACAATAAAAAATTATAGATACGTTGGAGACGTATCAATTCCCCTGACCGGACTGTTGATGATAACCACCCTGATTGCCTTGATTGCTTGGATGACCCTGGAAACCGGAATTAGAACCGCCACCACCGTAACCCAGACCATGAGAACTGGATCCTGAGTCGCCGCCTAGCCCTTAATTTTTCTGGAACAAATTCGTATTTTTGAACTCCTTCATAATTTGGCAATCTTTCCAGAGGTGACTTGACGTCCTTTCCCGCGTACCATGCTTTGGGAAAGGCTCATTCATCATATGCTCAAGATTGATAGCTATCCCTCCTGCCCGAGGAGGTGGCTTTCCCTTGCGACACTGACCATTATTCTGCGTGTTGGTGTTGGCCACAAAATCTGAATTACCATCGGCCTTGCACTTACCATTGCCCCCCTGATTCGCCGGGTTATGATGCTGGCCCTTGGTGTTGCCACTCTTCTTTCCCTTTCCCGCCTTTTCTGAAGGAAATATGCCCTAGAGGCAATAATAAAGTTGTTATTTATATTTCCTTATATCATGATAAATGTTTATTATTCATGCTAGAATTGTATTAACCGGAAACTTAGTACATGTGTGAATACATAGACAAACATAGTGTCACTAGTATGCCTCTACTTGACTAGCTCGTTAATCAAAGATGGTTAAGTTTACTAGCGATGGATAAAGAGTTGTCATCTAATAAATGGGATCACATCATTAGAGAATGATGTGATTGACTTGACCCATCCATTAGCTTAACACTATGATCGTTTAGTTTATTGATATTGCTTTCTCCATAACTTATACATGTTCCTATGACTTGAGATTATGAAATTCCCGAATACCGGAGGAACACTTAGTGTGCTATCAAACATCACAACGTAACTGGGTGACTATAAAGATGCTCTACAGGTGTCTCCAATGGTGTTTGTTGAGTTGGCATAGATCAAGATTAGGATTTGTCACTCTGTGTATCGGAGAGGTATCTCTGGGCCCTCTCGATAATGCACATCACTATAAGCCTTGCAAGCAATGTGACTAATGAGTTAGTTACGGGATGTAGCATTACGAAACGAGTAAAGAGACTTGCCGATAACAAGATTGAACTAGGTATTGAGATACCGACGATCGAATCTCGGGCAAGTAACATACCGATGACAAAGGGAACAACATATGTTGTTATGCGGTTTGACCGATAAAGATCTTCGTAGAATATGTAGGAGCCAATATGAACATCCAGGTTCCGCTATTGGTTATTGACCAGAGACGTGTCTCAGTCATGTCTACATAGTTCTCGAACCCGTAGGGTCCGCACGCACGTTCAGTGATGATCGGTATTATGAGTTTATGTGTTTTGATGTACCAAAGATAGTTCGGGTCCCGGATAGGATCACGGACATGACGAGGAATCTTGAAATGGTCGAGACATAAAGATTGATATATTGAACGGCTATATTCGGACACCAGAAGTGTCCCGGGTGATTTCGGAGAAAACAGGCGTTCTGGAGGGTTACCGGACCCCCCCGGGAACTAGTGGGCCTAGATGGCCTTAGTGGAGAGAGAGGGGGGCTGCCAGGGCAGGCCGCGCACCCCCTCCCTCTTGAGTCCGAATTGAACTAGGAGGGGGGGTGGCGCCCCCCCTTTCCTTCCCCTCTCCCACTCCTTCCTTCCCCTCCTAGTAGGACTAGGAAAGGAGGAATCCTACTCCTACTAGGAGAAGGATTCCTCCCCTCCTTGGCGCGCCCTAGGGCCGGCCGGCCTCCCCCTTGCTCCTTTATATACAGGGGCAGGGGGACACCCTAGAAGACACATCAGACAACTGTCTTATCCGTGTGCGGTGCCCCCCTCCACCATAATCCACCTCGGTCATATTGTCATAGTGCTTAGGTGAAGCCCTACGCCGGTAACTTCATCATCACCGTCATCATGCCGTCATGCTGGCGAAGCTCTCCCTTGACACTCAGCTGGATCGAGAGTTCGTGGGACGTCATCGAGCCGAACGTGTGCAGATCGCGGAGGTGTCGTACTTTCGGTACTAGGATCGGTCGGATCATGAAGACGTACGACTACATCAACCGCGTTGTCATAACGCTTCCACTTACAGTCTACGAGGGTATGTGGACAACACTCTTCCCCTCTCGTTGCTATACATCACCATGTTAGATCTTGCGTGTGCGTAGGAATTTTTTTGAACTTACTGCGTTCCCCAAAGTGGCATCCGAGCCAGGTTTATGCGTAGATGTTATACGCACAAGTAGAACACAAAGGACTTGTGGGCGTGGGTATATACATATTGCTTGCCGTCACTAGTTGATTCTTGATTCAGCGGTATTGTTGGATGAAGCGGCTCAGACCGACATTACGCTTACGCTTACGCGAGATTGGTTCTACCAACGTGCTTCACACACAGGTGGCTGGTGGGTGTCAGTTTCTCCAACTTTATTTGAATCGGATACAATGAACATGGTTCTTTCTGAAGATCAAAAAGGAATCACTATACCGCCTTGTGGTTTTTGATGCGTAGGTAAGAACGGTTCTTGCTTAGCCCGTAGCAGCCATGTAAAACTTGCAACAACAAAGTAGAGGACATCTAACTTGTTTTTGCAGGGCATGTTGTGATGTGATATGGTCAAGACATGATGCTAAATTTTATTGTATGAGATGATCATGTTTTGTAACAGAGTTATCGGCAACTGGCAGGAGCCATATGGTTGTCGCTTTATTGTATGAAATGCAATCGCCATGTAATTGCTTCACTTTATCACTAAGTGGTAGCGATAGTCGTCGAAGTGATAGTTGGCAAGATCACAACGATTCTTCGATGGAGATCAAGGTGTCAAGCCGGTTAGATGGTGATCATGACAGGTGCTTTGGAGATGGAGATCAAAGGCACAAGATGATGATGGCCATATCATATCACTTATATTGATTGCATGTGATTTTATCCTTTATGCATCTTATTTTGCTTAGTTCGGCGGCAGCATTATAAGATGATCTCTCACTAAATTTTATGGTATAAGTGTTCTCCCTGAGTATGCACCCTTGCTACAGTTCGTCGTGCCGAGACACCATGTGATGATCGGGTGTGATAAGCTCTACGTTCACATACAACGGGTGCAAGCTAGTTTTGCACATGCGGAATACTCGGGTTAAACTTGAAGAGCCTAGCATATGCAGATATGGCCTCGGAACACTGAGACCGAAAGGTCGAGCGTGAATCATATAGTAAATATGATCAACATAGTGATGTTCACCATTGAAAACCACTCCATCTCATGTGATGATCGGACATGGTTTAGTTGATATGGATCACGTGATCACTTAGATGATAAGAGGGATGTCTATCTAAGTGGGAGCTCTTAAGTAATTTGATTAATTAAACTTTAATTTATCATGAACTTAGTACCTGATTGTATTTTGCATGTCTTAGATGGCCCGTGTTGTTGTTCCATTGAATTTTAATGCGTTCCTTGAGAAAGCTAAGTTGAAAGATGATGGTAGCCATTACACGGACTAGGTCCGTAAATTGAGGATTATCCTCATTGCTGCACAAAAGAATTACGTCCAGGAAGCACCGCTAGGTGACAAACCCGTTGCAGGAGCAACGCCAGATGTTGTGAACACCTAGCAGAGCAAAGCAGATGACTACTCGATAGTTCAGTGTGCCATGCTTTACGGCTTAGAGCCGGGACTTCAACGATGTTTTGAACGTCATGGAGCATATGAGATGTTTCAGGAGTTGAAGTTAATATTTCAAGCAAATGCCCGGATTGAGAGATATGAAGTCTCTGCTACCTCTTGAGCAGTTGCGTTGGTTTTCCCTTGAAGAGGAAAGGGTGATGCAGCAAAGTAGCATAAGTATTTCCCTCAGTTTTTGAGAACCAAGGTATCAATCCAGTAGGAGGCCACGCACGAGTCCCTCACACCTACACAAACAAATAAATCCTCGCAACCAACGCGATAAGGGGTTGTCAATCCCTACACGGTCACTTACGAGAGTGAGATCTGATAGATATGATAAGATAATATTTTTGGTATTTTTATGATAAAGATGCAAAGTAAAATAAAAGACAATGAAATAACTAAGTATTGGAAGATTAATATGATGGAAAATAGACCCCGGGGCCATAGGTTTCACTAGTGGCTTCTCTCAAGAGCATAAGTATTTACGGTGGGTGAACAAATTACTATTGAGCAATTGACAGAACTGAGCATAATTATGAGAATATATAGGTAGATCATGTATATAGGCATCACGTCTGAGACAAGTAGACCGACTCCTGCCTGCATCTACTACTATTACTCCACACATCGACCACTATCCAGCATGCATCTAGAGTATTAAGTTCATAAGAACAGAGTAATGCTTTAAGCAAGATGACATGATGTAGAGGGATAAACTCATGCAATATGATATAAACCCCATCTTGTTATCCTCGATGGCAAGAATACAATACATGCCTTGCTGCCCCTACTGTCACTGGGAAAGGACACCGCAAGATTGAACCCAAAGCTAAGCACTTCTCCCATCGCAAGAAAGATCAATCTAGTAGGCCAAACCAAACTGATAATTCGAAGAGACTTGCAAAGATAACCAATCATACATAAAAGAATTCAGAGAAGATTCAAATATTGTTCATAGATAAACTTGATCATAAACCCACAATTCATCGGTCTCAACAAACACACCGCAAAAGAAGATTACATCGAATAGATCTCCACAAGAGAGGGGGAGAACTTTGTATTGAGATCCAAAAAGAGAGAAGAAGCCATCTAGCTAATAACTATGGACCCGTAGGTCTGAGGTAAACTACTCACACTTCATCGGAAAGGGTTATGGTGTTGATGTAGAAGCCCTCCGTGATCGATGCCCCCTCCGGCGGAGCTCCGGAACAGGCCCCAAGATGGGATCTCGTGGATACAGAAAGTTACGGCGGTGGAATTAGAGTTTTTGCTCCGTATCTGGTAGTTTGGGGGTACGTAGGTATATATAGGAGGAAGGAGTACGTCGGTGGAGCAACAGGGGGCCCACGAGGGTGGAGGGCGCGTCCAGGGGGTAGGCGCGCCCCCTACCTCGTGGCCTCCTAGTTGATGTCTTGACGTAGGGTCCAAGTCCTGTGGATCATGTTCATTCCGAAAATCACGTTCCCGAAGGTTTCATTCCGTTTGGACTCCGATTGATATTCTTCATCATAAATAGGCAAAAAACAGCAATTATGGGCTGGGCCTCCGGTTAATAGGTTAGTCCCAAAAACAATATAAAAGTGCATAATAAAGCCCAATAATGTCCAAAACAGAATATAATATAGCATGGAACAATAAAAAATTATTGATACGTTGGAGACGTATCAAGCATCCCCAAGCTTAATTCCTGCTCGTCCTCGAGTAGGTAAATGATAAAAACAGATTTTTTGATGTGGAATGCTACTTGGCATAATTTCAATGTAATTCTTCTTAATTGTGGTATAAATATTCAGATCCGAAAGATTCAAGATAAAAGTTCAATATTGACATAAAAATAATAATACTTCAAGCATACTAACTAAGCAATTATGTCCTCTCAAAAAAACATGGCCAAAGAAAGTTCATACCTACAAAATCATATAATTCAGTCATGCTCCATTTTCGTCACACAAGAATGCTCTCATCATGCACAACCCCGATGACAAGCCAAGCAATTGTTTCATACTTTAGTAATCTCAAACTTTTTCAACCTTCACGCAATACATGAGCGTGAGCCATGGATCTAGCACTATGGGTCGAATAGAATATAATGATGGGGGTTATGTGGAGAAGACAAAAAAGGAGAAAGTCTCACATCAACGAGGCTAATCAATGAGCTATGGAGATGCCCATCAATTGATGTTAATGCAAGTAGTACGGATTGCCATGCATCGGATGCACTAGAGCTATAAATATATGAAAGCTCAAAAGAAACTAAGTGGGTGTGCATCCAACTTGCTTGCTCACAAAGACCTAGGGCATTTGAGGAAGCCCATTGTTGGAATATACAAGCCAAGTTCTATAATGAAAAGTTCCCACTAGTATATGAAAGTGACAAAACAAAAGACTCTCTATCATGAAAATTATGGTGCTACTTTGAAGCACAAGTGTGTTAAAAAGGATAGTAACATTGTCCCTTCTCTCTTTTTCTCTCATTTTTTTATTTGGGCCTTCTCTTTTTTATGGCCTTTCTCTCTCTTTTTTCCTCACTTGGGACAACGCTCTAGAAAATGATGATCATCACACTTCTATTTATTTACAACTCAATGATTATAACTCGATACTAGAACAAAGTATGACTCTATATGAATGCCTCCGGCGGTGTACCGGGATATGCAATGAACCAAGAGTGACATGTATGAAAGGATTATGAATGTTGGCTTTGCCACAAATACTATGTCAAGTACATGATCATGCAAAGCAATATGACAATGATGAACGTGTCATGATAAACGGAACGGTGGAAAGTTGCATGGCAATATGTCTTGGAATGGCTACGGGAATGCCATAATAGGTAGGTATGGTGGCTGTTTTGAGGAATATATAAGGAGGTTTATGTGTGAAAGAGCATATCATATCATGGGGTTTGGATGCACCAGTGAAGTTTGCACCAACTCTCAATGTGAGAAAGGGCAATGCACGGTACCGAAGAGGCTAGCAATGATGGAAAGGTGAGAGTGCGTATAATCCATGGACTCAACATTAGTCATAAAGAACTCACATACTTATTGCAAAAATATACAAGTATTTTTCAAATTCACAACTACTCAACTAGCACAACTTTGATATCACTACCTCCATGTCTCAAAACAATCATCAAGCATCAAACTTCTCTTAGTATTCAACACACTCATAAGAAAGTTTTTACTAGTCTTGAATACCTAGCATATTAGGATTATCTAAGTAAATTACCATGCTATTTAAGAATCTCAAAATAATCTAAGTGAAGCATGAGAGATAATAGTTTCTATAAAACAAAACCACCACCTTTCTCTAAAAGATATAAGTGAAGTACTAGAGCAAAAACTATATAACTCAAAAGACATAAGTGAGGCACATAGAGTATTCTAATAATTTCCGAATCATGTGTGTTTCTCTCAAAAGGTGTGTAAAGCAGGTATGTTTGTGGTAAACTAAAAATCAAAGACTCAAATCATACAAGACGCTCCAAGCAAAACACATATCATGTGGTGAATAAAAATATAGCACCAAGTAAAGTTACCGATGGAAGTAGACGAAAGAGGGGATGCCTTCCGGGGCATCCCCAAGCTTTGGATTTAAGGTGCCCTTAGATTATCTTGGGGTGCCATGGTCATCCCCAATCTTAGTCTCTTGCCACTCCTTGTTCCATAATCCATCAAATCTTTACCCAAAACTTGAAAACTTCACAACACAAAACTTAAAGTAGAAAATCTCGTGAGCTCCGTTAGCGAAAGAAAACAAAACACCACTTCAAGATACTGTAATGAACTCATTCTTTATTTATATTGGTTTTAAACCTACTGTATTCCAACTTCTCTATGGTTTATAAACTATTTTACTAGCCATAGATTCATCAAAATAAGCAAACAACACACGAAAAACAGAATCTGTCAAAAACAGAACAGTCTGTAGTAATCTGTAGCTAACGCAAGATCTGGAACCCCAAAAATTCTAAAATAATTTTCTGGACGTGAGGAATTTATCTATTAATCATCTTCGAAAAGAATTAACTAAATATCACTTTCCAAATAAAAATGGCAGCAATTCTCGTGAGCACTAAAGTTTCTGTTTTTTACAGCAAGATTAAAAAGACTTTCCCCAAGTCTTCCCAACGGTTCTACTTGGCACAAACACTAATTAAACACAAAAAACACAACCAAAACAGAGGCTAGATAAATTATTTATTACCAAACAGGAGCAAAAAGCAAGGAATAAAAATAAAATTGGGTTGCCTCCCAACAAGCGCTATCGTTTAACGCCCGTAGCTAGGCATAAAAGCGAAGATAGATCTAGGTATTGCCATCTTTGGTAGGCAATACATAAGTGGCTCTCATAATAGATTCATAAGGTAATTTTATTTTATTTCTAGGGAAGTGTTCCTTGCCTTTCCTTAATGAAAACTGGAATCTAATATTCCCTTCCATCATATCAATAATTGCACCAATCGTTCTAAGGAAAGGTCTACCAAGAATAATAGGACATGAAGGATTGCAATCTATGTCAAGAACAATAAAATCTACGAGCAAATAATTCCTATTTTCAACAATAAGAACATCATTAATTCTTCCCATAGGTTTCTTAATAGTGGAATCCGCAAGGTGCAAGTTTAAAGAGCAATCATCAAAATCATGGAAACCTAGCAAATCACACAAAGTCTTTGGAATCGTGGAAACACTAGCACCCAAATCACACAAATCATAGCATTCATGATCTTTAATTTTAATTTCAATAGTAGGTTCCCACTCATCATAAAGTTTTCTAGGGATAGAAACTTCCAACTCAAGTTTTTCTTCATAAGATTGCATCAAAGCATCAACGATATGTTTAGTGAAAGCTTTATTTTGACTATAAGCATGAGGAGAATTTAGCACAGATTGCAACAAGGAAATACAATCTATCAAAGAGCAATTATCATAATTAAATTCCTTGAAATCCAAAATAGTGGGTTCATTAATATTTAAAGTTTTGACTTCTTCAGTCCCACTTTTAACAATTTTAGCATCAAGATCTAAAGACTCAGAATTTTTGGAACGCCTTCTAGGTAGAGGTGGATCATATTCAGTCCCATCATTATCAAGATTCATATTCCAAAACAAAGATTTAAGAGGGGACACATCAATAACTTTTAGATCTTCATCTTTATTTTCATAGAAACTAGAAGAACACACTTTTATAAAGCAATCTTTCTTAGCACGCATCCTAGCGGTTCTTTCTTTGCACTCATCAATGGAAATTCTCATGGCTTTGAGAGACTCATTGACATCATGCTTAGGTGGAATAGATCTAAGTTTCAAAGAATCAACATCAAGAGAAATTCTATCAACGTTCCTAGCCAACTCATCAATCTTAAGCAATTTTTCTTCAATCAAAGCATTGAAATTCTTTTGCGAAGTAATAAATTCTTTAATACTATATTCAAAATTAGAGGGCATCTTATTATAATTTCCATAAGAATTGTTGTAGGAATTACCATAATTATTAGAGGAATTACTAGGATACGGCCTAGGATTAAAGTTTCCTCTATACGCGTTGTCACCAAAATTATTCATACCAACAAAATTCACATCCATAGATTCATTATTATTCTCAATCAAAGTAGACAAAGGCATATCATTAGGATAATAAGAAAAACTTTTATTAGCAAATAATTTCATAAGTTCATCCATCTTTCCACTCAAAACATTAATTTCTTCTATCGCATGCACTTTTTTATTAGTAGATCTTTCAGTGTGCCATTGAGAATAATTAACCATAATATTATCTAGGAGTTTAGTAGCTTCTCCTAAAGTGATTTCCATAAAAGTGCCTCCCGCGGCCGAATCTAAAATATTTCTAGAAGCAAAATTCAATCCGACATAATTTTTTTGTATAATCATCCACAAATTCAAATCATGCGTAGGGCAATTACATATCATTAATTTCATCCTCTCCCAACCTTATGCAACAGGTTCATGGTCAAGTTGCTTAAAATTCATAATATCGTTTCTAAGAGAGATGATCTTAGCGGGAGGAAAATACTTAGAGATAAAAGCATCTTTGCACTTATTCCAAGAATCAATACTATTTTTAGGCAAAGACGAAAACCAAGCTTTAGCACAATCTCTAAGAGAAAAAGGAAATAGCTTCAATTTAACAATATCATTATCCACATCTTTGTTCTTTTGCATATCACACAAATCAACGAAGCTATTTAGATGGGTAGCGGCATCTTCACTAGGAAGGCCGGCGAATTGTTCTTTCATGACAAGATTCAACAAAGCAACATTGATTTCACAAGATTCAGTATCGGTAAGAGGACCAATCGGAGTGCTAAGGAAATCATTGTTGTTAGTATTGGTAAAGTCAAAAATTTAGTATTATATTGAGCCATCGCAACAAGCAAGCAATCCAACACACGAGCAAACAAGAGACGGGCAAAAAGAGGCAAATAGAGAAAGAGAGGGAGGATGAAGAGAGAGGGCGAATAAAACGTCAAGGGTGAAGTGGGGGAGAGGAAAATGAGAGGCAAATGGCAAATAATGTAATGTGGGAGATAAGAATTTGTGATGGGTACTTGGTGTGTTGACTTTTGCGTATACCTCCCCGGCAATGGCGCCAGAAATCCTTCTTGCTACCTCTTGAGCACTTGCGTTGGTTTTCCCTTGAAGAGGAAAGGGTGATGCAGCAAAGTAGCGTAAGTATTTCCCTCAATTTTTGAGAACCAAGGTATCAATCTAATAGGAGGCCACGCACGAGTCCCTCGCGCCTACACAAACAAATAAATCCTCGCAACCAACGCGATAAGGGGTTGTCAATCCCTACACGGTCACTTACGAGAGTGAGATCTGATAGATATGATAAGATAATATTTTTTGTATTTTTATGATAAAGATGCAAAGTAAAATAAAAGGCAATGAAAATAACTAAGTACTGGAAGATTAATATGATGGAAAATAGACCCGGGGGCCATAGGTTTCACTAGTGCCTTCTCTCAAGAGCATAAGTATTTATGGTGGGTGAACAAATTACTGTTGAGAAATTGACAAAATTGAGCATAGTTATGAGAATATCTAGGTATGATCATGTATATAGGCATCACGTCCGAGACAAGTAGACCGACTCCTGCCTGCATCTACTACTATTACTCCACACATCGACCGCTATCCAGCATGCATCTAGAGTATTAAGTTCATAAGAACAGAGTAACGCTTTAAGCAAGATGACAGGATGTAGAGGGATAAACTCATGCAATATGATACAAACCCCATCTTGTTATCCTCGATGGCAACAATACAATACATGCCTTGCTGCCCCTACAGCCACTGGGAAAGGACACCGCAAGATTGAACCCAAAGCTAAGCACTTCTCCCATTGCATGAAAGATCAATCTAGTAGGCCAAACCAAACTGATAATTCGAAGGGACTTGCAAAGATAACCAATCATACATAAAAGAATTCAGAGAAGATTCAAATATTGTTCATAGATAAACTTGATCATAAACCCACAATTCATCGGTCTCAACAAACACACCGCGAAAGAAGATTACATCGAATAGATCTCCACAAGAGAGGGGGAGAACTTTGTATTGAGATCCAAAAAGAGAGAAGAAGACATCTAGCTAATAAATATGGACCCATAGGTCTGAGTTAAACTACTCACACTTCATCAGAAGGGCTTTGGTGTTGATGTAGAAGCCCTCCGTGATCGATGCCCCCTCCGGCGGAGCTCCGAAACAGGCCCCAAGATGGGATCTCGTGGATACAGAAAGTTACGGCGGTAGAATTAGGGTTTTTGCTCCATATCTGGTAGTTTGGGGGTACGCAGGTATATATAGGAGGAAGGAGTACGTCGGTGGAGCAACAGGGGGCCCACGTGGGTGGAGGACGCGCCCAGGGGCGTAGGCGCGCCCCCTACCTCGTGGCCTCCTGGTTGATGTCCAAGTCCTCTGGATCACGTTCGTTTCGAAAATCACGTTCCCGAAGGTTTCATTCCATTTGGACTCCATTTGATATTCTTTTCTGCGAAACTCTGAAATAGGCAAAAAACAACAATTCTGGGTTGGGCCTCCAGTTAATAGGTTAGTCCCAAAAATAATATAAAAAGTGCATAATAAAGCCCAATAATGTCCAAAACAGAATATAATATAGCATGGAACAATCAAAAATTATAGATACGTTGGAGACGTATCAGTCTCCAATAAGTTCTACAGCTGCAAAATAGAGGAGAATAGTTCTGTCAGTGAACATATGCTCAGAATGTCTGGGTACTACAACCACTTGACTCAACTGGGAGTTAATCTTTCTGATGATAGTGTCATTGACAGAGTTCTTCAATCACTGCCACCAAGCTACAAGAGCTTTGTGATGAACTATAATATGCAAGGGATGGATAAGACAATTCCTAAGCTCTTCGCAATGCTAAAGGCTGCAGAGGTAGAAATCAAGGAGCATCAAGTGTTGATGGTCAACAAGACCACTAGTTTCAAGAAAAAGGGTAAAGGGAAGAAGGGGAACTTCAAGAAGAACGGCAATAAAGTTGCTGCTCAAGTGAAGAAGCCCAAGTCTGGACCTAAGCCTTAGACTGAGTGCTTCTACTACAAAGGGACTGGTCACTGGAAGCGGAACTGCCCCAAGTATTTGGCGGAGAAGAATGATGGCAAAGTGAAAGGTATATTTGATATACATGTTATTGATGTGTACCTTACTAATGCTCGCAGTAGCGCCTGGGTATTTGATACTGGTTCTGTTGCTAATATTTGCAACTCAAAACAGGGGCTACGGATTAAGCGAAGATTGGCTAAGGACGAGGTGACGATGCGCATGGGAAATGGTTCCAAAGTCGATGTAATCGTCGTCGGCACGCTACCTCTACATCTACCTTCGGGATTAGTTTTAGACCTAAATAATTGTTATTTGGTGCCAGCGTTGAGCATGAACATTATATCTGGATCTTGTTTGATGTGAGACAGTTATTCATTTAATCAAAGAATAATGGTTGCTCTATTTATATGAGTAATATCTTTTATGGTCATGCACCCTTGATGAGTGGTCTATTTTTACTAAATCTTGATAGTAGTGATACACATGTTCATAGTATTGAAGCCAAAAGATATAAGTTTAATAATGATAGTGCAACTTATTTGTGGCACTGCCGTTTAGGTCATATTGGTGTAAAGCGCATGAAGAAACTCCATGCTGATGGACTTTTGGAATCACTTGATTATGAATCACTTGATGCTTGCGAACCATGCCTAATGGGCAAGATGACTAAGAGTCCGTTCTCCGAAACAATGGAGCGAGCAACAGACTTATTGGAAATAATACATACTGATGTATGCGGTCCGATGAGTGTTGATGCTCGCGGCGGGTATCGTTATTTTCTTATCTTCACAGATGATTTGAGAAGCTATGGGTATATCTACTTGATGATACATAAGTCTGAAACATTTGAAAAGTTCAAAGAATTTCAGAGTGAAGTGGAAAATCATCATAACAAGAAAATTAAGTTTCTACGATCTGATCGTGGAGGAGAATATTAGAGTTACGAGTTTGGTCTTCATTTGAAACAATGCGGAATAGTTTCGCAACTCACGCCACCTAGAACATCACAACATAATGGTGTGTCCGAACGTCGTAATCGCACTTTATTAGATATGGTATGATCTATGATGTCTCTCACTGATTTACCGCTATCATTTTGGGGTTATGCTTTAGAGACGACTGCATTCATGTTAAATAGGGCACCATCAAAATCCATTGGCAAGAAACCCAAGTTTTCGTTTCTTAAAGTTTGGGGCTGCGATGCTTATGTGAAAAGGCTTCAAACTGATAAGCTCGAACACAAATCGGAGAAATGTGTCTTCATAGGATACCCAAAGGAAACTGTTGGGTACACCTTCTATCACAGACCCGAAGGCAAGATATTTGTTGCTAAAGAATGGATCCTTTCTAGAGAAGGAGTTTCTCTCGAAAGAAGTGAGTGGGAGGAAAGTAGAACTTGACGAGGTAATTGTACCTACCCCCTTATTGGAAAATAGTTCATCACAGAAATCAGTTCCAGTGATTCCTACACCAGTATGTGAGGAAGCTAATGATGATGACCATGAAACTTCTGATCAAGTTACTACCGAATCTCGTAGGGCAACCAGAGTAAGATCCGCACCAGAGTGGTACAGTAATCCTATTCTGGAGGTCATGTTGCTTGACCATGACGAACCTACGAACTATGAGGAAGCGATGATGAGCCCAGATTCCGCAAAATGGCTTGAGGCCATGAAATCTGGGATGGGAGCCATGTATGAGAGCAAAGTGTGGACTTTGGTCGACTTGCCCGTTGATCGACAGGCCATAGAGAATAAATGGATCTTCAAGAAGAAGACTGACGCTGACGGTAATGTTACTGTCTACAAAGCTTGACTTGTTGCAAAAGATTTTCGACAAGTTCAAGGAGTTGACTATGATGAGACCATCTCACCCGTAGCGATGCTTAAGTCCGTCCGAATCATGTTAGCAATTGCCGCATTTTATGATTATGAAATTTGGCAAATGGGTGTCAAAACTGCATTCCTTAATGGATGTCTTAAATAAGAGTTGTATATGATGCAACCAGAAGGTTTTGTCGATCCAAAAGGTGCTAACAAAGTGTGCAAGCTCCAGTGATCCATTTATGGACTGGTGCAAGCCTCTCAGAGTTGGAATATACGCATTGATAGTGTAATCAAAGTATATGGTTGTATACAGACTTTTGGAGAAGCATGTATTTACAAGAAAGTAAGTGGGAGCTCTATAGCATTTCTTATATTATATGTGGATGACATATTGTTGATCGGAAATGATACTGAATTTCTGAATAGCATAAAAGGATACTTGAATAAGAATTTTTCAATGAAAGACCTCGGTGAAGCTGCTTATATATTGGGCATCAAGATCTATAGAGATAGATCAAGACGCTTAATTCGACTTTCACAAAGCACATACCTTGATAAAATTTTGAAGAAGTTCAAAATGGATCAAGCAAAGAAAGGGTTCTTGCATGTGTTACAAGGTGTGAAGTTGAGTCAGACTCAATGCCCAACCACTGCAGAAGATAGAGAGAAAATGAAAGTCATTCCCTATGCTTCATCCATAGGTTCTATCATGTATACAATGTTGTGTGCCTTGCTATTAGTTTAGCAGGGAGGTACCAAAGTAATCCAGGAGTGAATCACTGGACAACGGTCACAAACATCCTGAAATACCTGAAAAGGACTAAGGATATGTTTCTCGTTTATGGAGGTGACAAAGAGCTCGTCGTAAACGGTTACATTGATGCAAGATTTGACACTGATCCGGATGACTCTAAGTCACAAACTGGATACGTATTTTTATTGAATGATGGAGCTATCAGTTGGCGCAGTTCCAATCAGAGCGTGGTGGTGGGATCTACGTGTGAAGCGGAGTACATAATTGTTTCGGAAGCAGCAAATGAAGGAGTTCATATCTGATCTAGGTGTCATACCTAGTGCATTGGGTCCACTGAAAATCTTTTGTGACAATACTGGTGCAATTGCCTTGGCAAAGGAATCCAAATTTCACAAGAGAACCAAGCACATCAAGAGACGCTTTAATTCCATCCGCGATCAAGTCAAGGAGGGAGACATAGAGATTTGCAAGATACATACGGATCTGAATGTTACAGACCCGTTGACTAAGCCTCTCTCATGAGCAAAACATGATCAACACCAAGACTCCATGGGTGTTAGAATCATTACAAAGTAATCTTGATTACTGACTCTAGTGCAAGTGGGAGACTGAAGGAAATATACCCTAGAGGCAATAATAAAGTTTTTATTTATATTTCCTTATACCATGATAAATGTTTATTATTCATGCTAGAATTGTATTAACCGGATACTTAGTACATGTGTGAATACATAGACAAACTGAGTGTCACTAGTATGCCTCTACTTGACTAGCTCGTTAATCAAAGATGGTTAAGTTTCCTAGCCATGGACAAATAGTTTTCATTTGATAAACGGGATCACATCATTAGAGAATGATGTGATTGACTTGACCCATCCGTTAGCTTAGCACTATGATCGTTTAGTTTATTGCTATTGCTTTCTCCATAACTTATACATGTTCCTATGACTATGAGATTATGCAACTCCCGAATACCGGAGGAACAATTAGTGTGCTACCAAACATCACAACATAACTGGGTGACTATAAAGATGCTCTACAGGTGTCCCCAATGGAGTTTGTTGAGTTGGTATAGATCGAGATTAGGATTTGTCACTCCATGTATTGGAGAGGTATCTCTAGGCCCTCTCGGTAATGCACATCATTATAGGCCTTGCAAGCAATGTGACTAATGAGTTAGTTATAGGATGTAGCATTACGGAACGAGTAAAGAGACTTGCCGTTAACGAGAATGAACTAGGTATTGAGATACCGGCGATCAATCTCAGGCAAGTAACATACCGATGACAAAGGGAACAACCTATGTTGTTATGCGGTTTGACCGATAAAGATTTTCGTAGAATATGTAGGAGCCAATATGAACATCTAGGTTCCACTATTGGTTATTGACCGGAGACGTGTATCGGTCATGTCTACATAGTTCTCGAACCCGTAGGGTCCACACGCTTTACGTTTGGTGACGATCGTTATTATGAGTTTATGTGTTTTGATGTACCGAAGACAGTTCAGAGTCCCGGATAGGATCATGGACATGACAAGGAATCTCAAAATGGTCGAGACATAGAGATTGATATATTGGACGGCTGTATTTGGACACCGGAAGTGTTCCGGGTGATTTCGGAGAAAACATGAGTGCCACAGGGTTACTGGAACCCCCCCGGGGGGGAACTAGTGGGCCAAGATGGGCCTTAGTGGAGAGAGAGGGGCTTCCAGGGCAGGCCACACGCCCCCTTGATAACCCACATGTATAGGGGATCAATTGTAGCCTCTTTCGATAAGTAAGAGTGTCGAACCCAACGAGGAGCTAAAGGTAGAACAAATATTCCCTCAAGTTCGATCGACCACCGATACAATTCTACGCACGCTTGACGTTCACTTTACCTAGAACAAGTATAAAACTAGAATTACTTTAGTTGTTTTTAATAGGTTTGTAAGATAATAAAGAGCACGTAAATAAAAAGTAGGGGCTGTTTATGTAAAGAAGAAATAAAGTTAGTATAGCGAGTGTGGAAAAGTGGTGGTAGGAGTTGCGAAATTGTCCCTAAGAAATTGACTACTTTACTAGACCGATAGCAAGTTTTATGTGGGAGAGGCCACTGCTAGCATGTCATCCCTTACTTGGAATTCTATGCACTTATGATTGGAACTATTAGCAAGCATCCGCAACTACTAACGTTCATTAAGGTAAAACCCAACCATAGCATTAAGATATATTGGCCCCCCTTCAATCCCGTATGCATCAATTTCTATGCTAGGTTGAAGCTTCTGTCACTCTTTCCCTCCAATACATAGTCCTATCAACATACAACTAACCCTATGGTGTGATCCACGCGCGCGCTCATATGATGGGCACCAAAGGACACCAACATAACCACAAGCAAATTAAATCAATCATAGTAATTCACCAACCACCGATAGGACAACGAAAATCTACTCAGACATCATAGGATGGCAACACATCATTGATAATAATATGAAGCATAAAGCACCATGTTCAAGTAGAGGGTATAGAGGGTTGTGGGAGAGTGGACCGTTGTAGATAGAGGGGGAAGGTGATGGAGATGTTGGTGAAGATGGCAGAGGTGTTGGTGTAGATCGCGGTGATGATGATGGCCCCCGGCAGCGTTCTGGCGCCACCGGAAGCGAGGGGGAGAGGGGCCCCCTCCTTCTTCTTCTTCCTTGACCTTCTCCCTAGATGGGGGAAGGGTTTCCCCTCTGGCCCATGGCATCCATGGCATGGGAGGGGCGAGAGCCCCTCCGAGATTGGATCTATCTCTCCGTCTCTCTCTGTTTCCGCGTTCTCAGATTCTGCCCTTTCACCGTTTCTTATATCTCCGGAGATCCGTAACTCCGATAGGATTGAAACCTTCGGCCCGATTTTTTCCCGAAAAATAGCTTTCTTGCAGCCAAAGAAGAGCAGTAACCACCTTATGGGGGCCACGAGGGTCAAGGGCGCGCCCAAGGGGCGTGCCCCCTGCCTCGTGGCCCCCTCGGGCACCGTCTCGCGTTGATTTTCTTCCCATATCTCACAAATATTCCAAAAATATTCTCTGTCCATTTTTATTCCGTTTGGACTCCGTTTGATGTGGATTTTCTGCGAAACAAAAAACATGCAACAAACAGGAACTGGCACTGGGCATTGGATCAATATGTTAGTCCCAAAAATAGTATAAAAAGTTGCCAAAAGTATATGAAAGTTGTATAATATTGGCATGGAACAATCAGAAATTATAGACATGACGGAGACGTATCAGCATCCCCAAGCTTAATTCCTGCTCGTCCTCGAGTAGGTAAATGATAAAAAAAATAATTTTTGATGTGGAATGCTACCTAGCATAATCTTGATCATGTATCTAATCATGGCAAGAATATTTAGACACGAGTGATTCAAAGCAATAGTCTATCATTTGACATTAAGACAATAATACTTCAAGCATACTAACCAAGCAATTATGTCTTATAAAAATAACATAGCCAAAGAAAGCTCATCCCTACAAAATCATATAGTCTGGCTATGCTCCATCTTCACCACCCAAAGCATTCAAATCATGCACAACCCCGATGACAAGCCGATAAATTGGTTCATACTTTTTAACGCGCTTCAGCCTTTTCAACCCTCATGCAATACATGAGCGCAAGCCATGGACATATCACTATGGGTGGAATAGAATATGATGATGGAGGTTTGTGTGAAGAAGACAAAAAAAGGAGAAAGTCTCATATCGACGCGGCTAATCAACATGCTATGGAGATGCCCATCAATTGATGTCAATGTGAGGAGTAGGGATTGCCGTGCAATAGATGCACTAAGAGCTAGAAGTGTATGAAAGCTCAAACTGAAACTAAGTGTGGGTGTGCATCCAACTTGCTTGCTCATGAAGACCTCGGGCATTTGAGGAAGCCCATCATTGGAATATACAAGCCAAGTTCTACAATGAAAATTCCCACTAGTATATGAAAGTGATAACTCAAGAGACTCTCTATATGAAGAACATGGTGCTACTCTGAAGCACAAGTGTAGTAAAAGGATAGTAGCATTGCCCCTTCTCTCTTTTCTCTCTCTTTTTTTGGGCCTTCTCTTTTTGGCCTTTCTCTTTTTCTCTTTTTTATTTTTTTCGTCCGGAGTCTCATCCCGACTTGTGGGGGAATCATAGTCTCCATCATCCTTCCCTCACTAGGACAATGCTCTAATAATGATGATCATCATACTTTTATTTACTTACAACTCAATATTACAACTCGATATCTAGAACAAAGATATGACTCTATATGAATGCCTCCGGCGGTGTACCAGGATGTGCAATGATCTAGCATAGCAATGACATAAAAAATGGACAAGCCATGAAAACATCATGCTAGCTATCTTACGATCATGCAAAGCAATATGACAATGACGCTCAAGTCATGTATATGATGATGATGGAAGTTGCATGGCAATATATCTCGGAATGGCTATGGAAATGCCATGATAGGTAGGTATGGTGGCTGTTTTGAGGAAGATATAAGGAGGTTTATGTGTGACAGAGCATATCGTATCACGGGGTTTGGATGCACCGGCGAAGTTTGCACCAACTCTCGAGGTGAGAAAGGGCAATGCACGGTACCGAAGAGGCTAGCAATGATGGAAGGGTGTATAATCCATGGACTCACATTAGACATAAAGAACTCATATACTTATTGCAAAAGTTTATTAGCCCTCGAAGAAAAGTACTACTACGCATTCCCCTAGGGGGATAGATTGGTAGGAAAAGACCATCGCTCGTCCCCGACCGCCACTCATAAGGAAGACAATCAATAAATACCTCATGCTCCAACTCCGTTATATAATGGTTCACCATACGTGCTTGCTACGGGACTTGCAAACCTCAACACAAGTATTTTTCAATTTCATAATTACTCAACTAGCACGACTCTAATATCACCACCTTTATATCGCAAAACTATTGCAAGGAATCAAACATATCATATTCAGTGATCTACAAGTTTTATGTAGGATTTTATGACTAACCATGTGAATGACCAATTCCTGTCAACTCTCTAAATGGATATAAGTGAAGCAACAGAGTTTAATTCTTTCTACAAAAGATATGCCCACACTCTAACAAATATAAGTGAAGCAAAAGAGCATTCTACAAATGGCGGTTTTCTATGTGAAGGGAAACAGGCAATCCAAACTTCAAATGATAAAAGCGAAGCACATGAAGCATTCTATAAAGCCATACTCAAAAGATATAAGTGAAGTGCAAAGAGCATTCTATAAATCAACCATAGACTATCTCATACCAGCATGGTGCATCAAAGAAAAGTGAAAACTAAATGCAAAAGACACTCCAAGATTTTCACATATCACATGAACGAATCGAATCCGAAAACATACCGATACTTGTTGAAGAAAGATGGGATGCCTTCCGGGGCATCCCCAAGCTTAGACGCTTGAGTATCCTTGAATATTTACTTGGGGTGCCTTGGGAATCCCCAAGCTTGATCTCTTGCCTCTCCTTCTTCTCCTAACATCGAGACATCCTCGATCTTTAAACACTTCATCCACACAAAACTCAACAGAAAACTCGGTAAGATTCGTTAGTATAATAAAGCAAATCACTACTCTAAGTACTGTTGCAAACCAATTCATATTTTGTTTTTGAATTGTGGCTACTGTAGTATAACTTTTCCATGGCTTAATCCACTGATAGAAATTGATAGTTTCATCAAAACAAGCAAACTATGCATCAAAAACAGAATCTGTCTAAACAGAGCAGTCTGTAGTAATCTGAACATTCACCATACCTATGGTACTCCAAATATTTTACCAAAATTACAAAAAATAAACAATTTGTATAGAAAGACAGTGAAAAAAGTTTCGGAACTGTTT
Source organism: Triticum aestivum (assembly GCF_018294505.1). Taxonomy (NCBI): domain Eukaryota; kingdom Viridiplantae; phylum Streptophyta; class Magnoliopsida; order Poales; family Poaceae; genus Triticum; species Triticum aestivum. The sequence continues at coordinate 491,904,561 of NC_057794.1, read as the reverse complement.
TAAGTTCAAGTAAAAAATGTAAAATCGCGCACTACAGCCAAAGTTTCTGTCCTGCACCGCACAAACCAACAAGTAATCTAAAATATCCTAAAGGCAAACCTTGGCACATTATTTTTATTTTTAAACCTTATAAAAGCACACAACAGAAATAAATGACTCTCTAAAACTTCCGGGTTGTCTCCCTGGCAGCGCTTTCTTTAAAGCCATTAAGCTAGGCATATAGTGCTCAAGTAATGGATCCACCCAGATGCCAAGGTATATCAAAGCCAATTTTAATTAACAATGATTTGTAATTTAGTAGTGAGCACAAAGTAACATATATCATGTAATGACGAAGTCTAACTCTCTTCCTATGCATCGGCATGTCATAAAAGAACAATTCATGCACAGAAAGTAAAGGCCAATGCATAGTATAAACAGTTTCTTGCAATTTTTTCGTGTTGGAAACATAAAGAGGCGGAGATGTAGTTCCTCTCATAATAATTGCAAGTAGGAGCAGCAAGCACATGCATATTATATCTATCAAAATCATCATTTGTAGTAGCAAAATGCAACCCATCAATATAATCCTTAATAAGGGTAAACTTCTCTGATATAGTGTAGTTGGGAGAATTCAAAAAGATAATAGGACTATCATGCGTGGGTGCAATAGCAACGATTTCATGTTTAACATAAGGAACTATAGCAAGTTCATCTCCATAAGCATAATTCATATTGGCATCTTGGCCACAAGCATAACAAGCATCATCAAAAAGGGATATTTCAAAAGAATCAATGGGATCATAACAGTCATCATAGCAATCATCCTTCGGTAAGCACGAAGGGAAATTAAACAATGTATGAGTTGAAGAGTTACTCTCATTAGAAGGTGGGCACGGGTGATCAATCCGCTCTTCCTCCTTTTGTTCTTCGCTCTCCTCATCATCTTTTTCATCCAATGAGCTCACAGTTTCATCAATTTCTTCTTCCATAGACTCCTGCAAAATATTAGTCTCTTCTTGGACAACGGAGACTCTATCAATAAAACCATCAATATCGGAACTGAATTCATAATTCTCATAGCAATATTTAAGGATAGCTAAAGTTTCAGGTCTATAAACTGAATCATCAAAATTTTCACACTCTTTAAACAAAGATTCAATTTCAAAAGCACCCATAAAAGCAACAAATTCTTCTATTTGTTCCACATCATACTAATCATATATACCATTAGCATAAGAAGCCAAGATTTTATCATCATTAAATTTGCATGAAAAGGGAAGGTGTGGAGCCTTCATCCTAGAGCAACAAGTATAATCATATCTCAAGCATAGTTCCCGAGCATACCAATGCAACATATGAATTTGATCCCATAATAGTTTCCCTTTTTGAGTCAAGCGATAATCCCTAAAGTATTCACGTTGATCCAACATGTCTCCCATTACATAATTGAATGGGGTTTTCTCAGGATTATCAAAGTAGTACATGATATTTTTCACAAAACCAGCATCAAGGGTTTTAGGAGGTTCCCCATCTCCATGAGTAGCAGGTACACATAATTTTTTTGGTATTTCGTGTTCCATATCCATAACTAAAGATAGAGAACAACTTAGAACAGCAACTAAAAATTACTTAGTGATAAAGCAAACAAGCACACACGAGAATATTCACCCCACGCTATGACTCCCCGGCAACGGCGCCAGAAAAAGGTCTTGATAAGCCACAAGTATAGGGGATCAATTGTAGCCTCTTTCGATAAGTAAGAGTGTCGAACCCAACGAGGAGCTAAAGGTAGAACAAATATTCCCTCAAGTTCTATCAACCACCGATACAACTCTACGCACGCTTGACATTCGCTTTACCTAGAACAAGTATAAAACTAGAAGTACTTTGTAGGTGTTTTTGGATAGGTTTGCAGGATAATAAAGAGCGGGTAAATAAAAAGTAGGGGCTGTTTAGGTAAAGAAGCAATAAACTTAGTATAGCGAGTGTGTAAAAGTGGTGGTAGGAGTTGCGAAATTGTCCCTAAGCAATTGACTACTTTACTAGACCGATAACAAGTTTTATGTGGGAGAGGCCACCGCTAGCATGTCATCCCTGACTTGGAATTATATGCATTTATGATTGGAACTATTAGCAAGCATCCGCAACTACTAACGTTCATTAAGGTAAAACCCAACCATAGCATTAAGATATATTGGTCCCCCTTCAATCCCGTATGCGTCAATTTCTATGCTAGGTTGAAGCTTCTGTCACTCTTGCCCTCCAATACATAGTCCTTTCAACATACAACTAACCCTATGGTGTGATCCACGCACGCGCTCATATGATGAGCACCAAAGGACAGCAACATAACCACAAGCAAATTAAATCAATCATAGTAATTCACCAACCACCGATAGGACAACGAAAATCTACTCAGACATCATAGGATGGCTACACATCATTGGATAATAATATGAAGCATAAAGCACCATGTTTAAGTAGAGGGTACATCGGGTTGCGTGAGAGTGGACCACTGTAGATAGAGGGGGGAAGGTGATGGAGATGTTGGTGAAGATGGCGGAGGTGTTGGTGTAGATCATGGTGATGATGATGGCCCCCGGCGGCGTTCCAGCGCCACCGGAAGCGAGGGGGAGAGGGCCCCTCCTTCTTCTTCTTCCTTGACCTTCTCCCTAGATGGGAGAAGGGTTTCCCCTCTGGTCCATGGTCTCCATGGCATGGGAGGGGTGAGAGCCCCTCTGAGATTGGATCTATCTCTCTGTCTCTCTCTGTTTCTACGTTCTCAGATTCTGCCCTTTCACCGTTTCTTATATATCCGGAGATCCGTAACTCCGATTGGATTGAAACCTTCACCCCGATGTTTTCCCGAAAATTAGCTTTCTTGTGGCCAAAGAAGAGTAGTAACCGCCTTACGGGGGGCCCACGAGGGTCAGGGGCGTGCCCAGGCGGGGCGCCCCTACCTCATGGCCCCCTCGGGCACCTTCTCGCGTTGATTTTCTTCCCATATCTCACAAATATTCCAAAAATATTCTCTGTCCGTTTTTATTCTATTTGGATTCTGTTTGATATGGATTTTCTACGGAACAAAAAATGCAACAAACAGGAACTGGCACTGGGCACTGGATCAATATGTTAGTCCCAAAAATAGTATAAAAAGTTGCCAAAAGTATATGAAAGTTGTAGAATATTGGCATGGAACAATCAAAAATTATAGACACGACAAAGACGTATCACCCCTCCCCCTTGAGTCTGAATTGGACTAGGAGGGGGGTGGCGCCCCCCCCTTTCCTTCCCCTCTCCCACTCCTTCCTTCCCCCTCCTAGTAGGACTAGGAAAGGAGGAATCCTACTCCTACTAGGAGGAGGATTCCTCCCCTCCTTGGCGCGCCCTAGGGTCGGCCGGCCTCCCACTTGATCCTTTATATATGGGGCAGGGGCACCCTAGAAGACACATCAGACAAATGTCTTAGCCATGTGTGGTGCCCCCTCCACCATAATCCACCTCGGTCATATCATTGTAGTGCTTAGGCGAAGCCCTGCGTCGGTAACTTCATCATCACCATCATCACGCCGTCGTGCTGACAAAGCTCTCCCTCGACACTCAGCTGGATCGAGAGTTCATGGGACGTCACCGAGCCGAACGTGTGCAGATCACGGAGGTGCCGTACTTTCGGTACTAGGATCTGTCGGATCGTGAAGATGTACGACTATATCAACCGCGTTGTCATAACGCTTCCTCTTACGGTCTATGAGGGTACGTGGACAACACTCTTCCCCTCTCATTGTTATGCATCACCATGTTAGATCTTGCGTGTGCGTAGGTATTTTTTTGAAATTACTACGTTCCCTAACATTTTCATCATCAGATTTGGGGTCCTTGGTACTACCAGAGTCAGCATATTTAATCAGAGCTACCATCAGCTCCCCCATGTCATTGCAGTGGCGCTTGAGTCGCCCTAGCTTTTGTTTATGAGGCAAAAAAGGCAATTTTTCTCTAACATTAGGACCGCTGAGCCAACATTAATGTTATCCGATGACTGCAGGATGGCTTTGACCCAGCACACCCAATGGGTCATTGACTCGCCCTCTTCTTGGGCACAGGCATCCAAATCCACAATCGACATGGGCTACTTGCATGTATCTTTAAAATTCTAGATGAACCGGGCCTTTAACTCAGCCCACGATCCAATGGAATTGGTAGGCAGTCCCTTTAACCAAGTATGGGCCATCCCATCTGAGGGAGTCCTGGATTAGGGGGTGTCCGGATGGCCGGACTATACCTTCAGCCGGACTCCTGGTCTATGAAGATACAAGATTGAATACTTCATCCCGTGTCCGGAAGGGACTTTCCTTGGCGTGGAAGGCAAGCTTGGCGATACGGATATGTAGATCTCCTACCATTGTAACCGACTTTGTGTAACCCTAACCCTCTCCGGTGTCTATATAAACTGGAGGGTTTTAGTCCGTAGGACGACATACACAACAACAATCATACCATAGGCTAGCTTCTAGGGTTTAGCCTCTCCGGTCTCGCGGTAGATCTACTCTTGTACTACCCATATCATCAATATTAATCAAGCAGGACGTAGGGTTTTACCTCCATCGAGAGGGCCCGAACCTAGGTAAAACTTCGTGTCCCTTGCCTCCTGTTACCATCCAGCCTAGACGCACAGTTCGGGACCCCCTACCCGAGATCCGCCGGTTTTGACACCGACATTGGTGCTTTCATTGAGAGTTCCTCTGTGTCGTCGCCGTCAGGCTCGATGGCTCCTACGATCATCAGTAGCGATGCAGTCCAGGGTGAGACCTTCCTTCCCAGATAGATCTTTGTCTTCGGCGACTTCGCACTGCAGGCCAATTCACTTGGCCATCTGGAGCAGATCGAAAGCTACGCCCCTAGCCGTCAGGTCAGATTTGGAAGTTTAAACTACACGGCTGACATCCGCGGGGACTTGATCTTTGACGGATTCGACCCACTGCCGAGTGCGCCGCACTGTCACGACGAGCATGATCTAGCTCTGCCGCCGGGCAGTGCCCTGGAGGCCGCATCCGCATCGGCTTTGACCCTTAATTCGGAGCCAACTGCGTCGATAGAGGATGGGCGGTTGGACGCCGCCTCGATGGCTGCGATCCCAATGGTGATCGAGCCGAACACCAGCCCCGCACTCCACGAGACTCATGACTCCAAGGAGCCGGACTCCTCTCCGGACTCCGAACCCTCCGCGCCCCTGCCGATCGAATCCGATTGGGCGCCGATCATGGAGTTTACTGCCGCGGACCTCTTTCAGCACTCGCCTTTCGACGATATTCTGAAGACGCTAAAGTCTCTCTCTTTATCAGGAGAGCCCTGGCCGGACTATAGTCAGCAAGGTTGGGATACGGACGATGAAGAAATTCAAAGCCCACCCACCACCCACTTTGTAGCCACTGTCGACGATTTAACCGACATGCTTGACTTCGACTCCGAAGACATCGACGGTATGGACGCCGATGAAGGAGACGATGAAGAACCAGCGCCTATTGGGCCCTGGAACACCACCTCGTCATATGACGTATACATGGTGGATGCACCAAAATATGATGACGAGGAGCGGAAGGACGAACCGAAGGCTTGTTCCCTCGAAAAGCAGTCAAAGTGGCGACGCAAGCGCCGCCCCAAATCCCGCCTCGACAGAAACAATGATCACACAGACCCAGTGCTGGAGTAGGGCGAACCGCTACCGGACAACGGCAATCCGTATAATCAAAACGAACAAACAAATGCTATCAAGGATAATGGTCTGGACGATATAACACCGGACAGGCACCCGGAGCAGCAGAATGCCCATAAAAGGCTTGTTGCCACCGCGAGGAGTCTTAGAAAGCAGAAGCAAAGGCTCAAGGATGCACAAGACACACTCCAAATCAGATGGAGTAAAATACTCAACACAGCAACAAGGTACGGTGACAATCGCCCCTCCAAGAGCTACCCAAAGCGGAAGCTGCTACCAGAATTCGATGAGGAGGCCTCAGACCCCCCACAACCAAATATCAAAGCAGCCACCTGGTCGGATAGACGACCCCTCTACCAACACAGAGCAGCATACAACGCCGCTCACAATACAACACGCGACCCATGCGAGGGCTCGCACCCAAAGGACGGCGCAACAAGATCCATCTAAGGACCACGCAAGCGCGCCCCAGCATACAATGCAACACAACAAACATCTGAACAATGCGGTACACCCAGCTACAGGGGTGCCGCACACCCCCTATGTTTCACCGATGAGGTGCTGGACCATGAATTTCCAGAGGGATTCAAACCCGTAAACATAGAGGCATACGATGGAACAACAAACCCTGGGGTCTGGATTGATGACTACATCCTTCATATCCATATGGCTCGAGGAGATGATCTCCACGCCATCAAGTACTTACCCCTCAAGCTCAAAGGGCCAGCTCGTCACTGGCTTAAAGGCCTCCCCGAAAGCTCCAATGGAAGTTGGGAAGAGCTCGAAGACGCCTTTCGGGAAAATTTTCAAGGGACTTATGTCCGACCTCCGGATGCGGACGATTTGAGTCATATAACTCAACAGCCCGGAGAGTCAGCCTGAAAGCTTTGGAACAGGTTTCTTACTAAAAAGAACCAGATTGTCGACTGTCCGGACGCCGAAGCCTTGGCAGCTTTTAAGCATAGCATCCGTGACGAATGGCTCGCCAGACACCTCGGCCAAAATAAGCCAAGAACGATGGCCGCATTAACAAACCTCATGACCCGCTTTTGCACGGGTGAGGACAGCTGGCTAGCCAGATGCAGCACCAGCGACCCCAGTACATCTGAAGTTGGAGATGGAAACAGGAAATCACGGCGCAACAACAATGACAAACACCGGAATAAAGAAGACCGCACGAAGGGCACGACAGTAAACGCCAGATTCAAAAGCTCTCGGCCAGGTCAAAAGCTGCCCTCTAAAGGCACCAGGGATGAACTATCCAGCCTCAACAAAATTCTGGACCAAGTATGCTAGATCCATAGTACCCCTGGTAAACCTGCCAATCATACCCACAGAGAATGTTGGGTCTTCAAGCAATCCAGCAAGCTCAACGCCGTACACAAGGGGGAGGATACACCAAGTGAAGACGAGGACGAGCCTCCCAAGCAAGACACGGGGGAACAAAAGAAATTTCCACCAGAAGTCAAAACAGTAAACGTGTTACACGTGATCAAGGGAAAAAACAACACGGCACTCCCAGGAAAATATACCCAAGTGCCTATCACCGCGAAGTCCTGCCACTGGTCGTCTCAACCGATCACTTTCGACCATCGCGATTACTCAGCAAGTATCCGACACGCAGGATGGGCTGCCCTGGTATTAGACCCAGTAATTGGCGGATATCACTTCACACGAGTCTTGATGGACGGCGGCAGCAGCCTAAACCTAATATATCAGGATACAATCCGCGGGATGGGGTTAGACCCAACACAAATTCGCCATAGCAATACTACCTTTAAAGGAGTAACGCCAGGCCCAGGGGCTCATTGTACGGGCTCCCTCCTACTACAGGTGATATTCGGCTCCCCCGATAACTTCCGTTGCGAGCATTTAACCTTCCACATCGCTCCGTTCCAAAGTGGCTATCAAGCACTGCTCGGACGCGAAGCTTTCACTCGCTTTAATGCAATACCACACTACGCCTCCCTCACACTCTAGATGCCCGGTCCACGTGGCATCATTTCAGTGCACGGGAATATCAAGCGATCTCTACGCGCCGAAGAAAATGAGGCTGCCTTGGCAGCCGCACACTAAAGGCGCCCGGACCAGCGAAAGCATCCAATAGGTCGTCAAGACCTCAGACACAACTAATCTAGTCCAGCGCCGCTACTTATACCGAATAAATGGTCACACCCCTATTTGTTAATACAAGGGGCTCAACGCACGCAGACAAGTGGCAATTTCTTCTCGTCTTGAATTATACATGGTTTCCTTAAAAAACTATCTTTTTGCACGACAACTTTTTCACTTAACTTCCTCTCTTTTGCAGACGATCATCGTGCTACACCCGTCCAGGATACGGCACAACGGAGACACAGGCGCAGATGTGCAGCAGGGACCCGCTCCAAGGATTCTTTTTAGATTAAGACCCTGCGTAAACCTTTTTTACTGTCTCTTGTTGATACATATCCACCGTTGAGAAGGATGCTGACGTCTTGGCATGTGGCCACGCCAGAACAATGCACGTACCTGGACACAAGGGGCTTCTTACAAAGGCCATTATTTAGGCCCGGTTTATACCACAAAGACCGAATACCTTAGGGAGTGTTCGGCGTCGCGAGTTTGGCCCTATATGCATCAGCTCCGAATCATTGTCTTTGGTCAAATGTTGGGTTTGCCCGGCTCCTGTGTTTTGGTGCCTTACGTTCCGCTTTACCGGCTAAGGTAGCACCAGGAGAACTACTGCGATTGTGCCCTGGTTCATCCGGACGAGCACCTCAGTAGAGAAAGCCGAAAACTGACTATCATGATATAGCATGAGACTGGTCAACCACTCGATGACCTGTGGGAATGTTAGAATTCCTCCGCCTTAACGAAGGGTCGTTTTCCGGCCAGGCATGTACGCACCCCGGGATCGGGAGAGTGCGGAGCCACCAGGGGCTATCTAGTAGCCCCACTGTCAAACTCCTATGGCTAAGTGAAAGTGTTAAAGCATTATAGTCCGGTTGCCTCGCTCGCTCTGCTATCACCTCCTTAATAGGACCAAGACGTTGGATTAAGTGTGAACGCGTGTTTTTGCGAGCACCTCCGCATTATATGCGTGGGGGTTGAAGCCGACGACTGCAATCTTTCAGGTTATACACATGTATACATAAACGGCCGCCCAGGAGGCATCATATTACTTTCAGGCAAAAGTGTAAAAATAGCCTTATAAAAATTTATAAAAGCATTTCGCTTACAATGAGATTACATATCACTCAAACATAATATTTTTTGAGCACTGGGTCTCTATCAAACAAGCACCCTCAAGAACTTCTTCAATGTAGTGCTCAGCAGCCCTTCGACCTATGGCCGAATCCTGCGCTGCAACAGTGGTAGCATCCATCTCCGCCCAGTATGCTTTAACACAGGCAAAGGCCATCCGTGCGCCCTCTATGCACGCCGACCTCTTCATCGCATTAATGCGCGGCACCATGTCAAGGAACTGCTGCACCAAGCTGAAATAGCTGTTCGGTTTTGACCTTTCCGGCCATAGCTGATCCACAACAGACCTCATGGAGAGTCCGGACAACCTATTTAGTTCGGCCCATTTGGCTAATTGGTCAGTCAATGAAAGCGGACACTCGGGAGAATGGAATTTTCTCCAAAACAGTTGGGCTACTTCACGGTCCGTCTGACCCTGGAAGTACTTGGCCGCATCGGCAGCGCTCACCGCCAAATCCATATACACATCCTCCGAACTCCACAGCCGATCCAGAGGGGCATACCATGGATCTCCGAACTTCCTCCGCAACATAAAGGATTTCCTAGCTACAATATCCCCGGCTTCCCGCAGCTCCTCCTTCTTTGCCCTCATAGCAGAGCGGAGGTCTTTTCTCGTCGCAGCTGCCTTCCCAAGGTCCGATGCCTTCGCTTGGTTTTCCTTTTCAAGAACCTGGCAACGGTCGGCGACGGCTTTTAATTCTATGGCCATCTTGGCCATCTTGTCTCAGCTCTCGCCATGCGCGGCCTTCTCGGCTTGCAACTCTTCGGCCGCCTTCAAAGCAGCCGCATTACCCAACCTTGCTTGTTCCTTGGCTCGGGCAAGTTCTGCCCGCAAGGCTTCAATAGTGGCAGCTCCATCTGCAGTCACAACATATTAAAGATACTGGCATCATGCTGCTCTTCCTATGTGGCGTTTACCAGATAATGACACTTACCCTGTGCCTCGTCAAGCCTTTTGTTAACAAGCTCGATGTCGGCGTCTGCCGCATCCAACTGCCGTTCTAAATGGGCAAACTCGCTAGTCTGGATAGCCACCGGAGCTTCCATCACCTGCACATAGAGGCAGTATGGTTATTACCTGGGAATATGATCCTCTGTTCGTCGTCGTTTCCGACGACAACCAGAGTCTCAGGGGCTACTATCTACACAGGGCACACCTAGCATGTGCAGGACTATCATACATTCTTTTACGTACCTCAAAGCCTATCAGTAGACTCATAAAAGCTTCATGCAATCTGCTTTCGGCGGACGAGATTCTCTCCATCACCGTATTCATCAGCACATGGTGTTCATCTGAGATGGCCGCTCGCCCCACCAACTCCCTCAGAACATCCGATCGCACACTAGATGGTGCCGGACTCTTTTGTCTGCTCTCTTCGGGAGCCGGACACTGGGAGCTTCGGGGGTCAATGGGATTATCTTCTAGCCTCACCGGACTCTGAGAGGCCCTCTTCCACGACACTTCAGGGTCGCTCGCTTCCGGAGCGGAGGATTCTGGGGGAGGCGTTTCGCTCTCCATCATCTCTGGAAGAAGATCCCCCGAAGACGAGCTCATTTGAGAGGGGCTAAGGCCCGAACTGCAAAGATATGTGCGGTGGTTATTTTCTCAGAAGAAAAAGATGGCATATCTGTACTATTAAAGTATTTCGGGTCACTTACGACTCGCGGGAGACTTGATCCCCCCGCGGACTTTGTGCGGCAACAGCGCCCCCCAAGGTAGGACCCTTTGTGGGAGACTTCTTCTCCCGTTTGGAAGCTTCGGCTTCCGAATCCCCGGGCGCAGTCCTTTTCCTCTTCTGGTCGTCTTCCTTCATGGAGACGCTCGCTCCCTCGGTTAGAATGGGCAGTGTTGGGGGCCCTCGTCCGCTCGTATTATCCTCCACAGTATCTTCCTTCAAGGGCTCCGGGCAAGGTGCGGTCTGGAGCATTTTTTCCAATACCGTATTTTCCAAACTCTCATGGAGGGGGGCCGAACACCAAATCACCTTCGCCTTTGTTAGCCAGTCCTGGTCAAAAAGCGAACTCTCAGAAATAACTTCGTAACAAAGGAGAGATAGTATGTTCAGCCGGAAGATGCCTTACCTGTTTGGCGGCGCGGTTACTACTCAGGCCCACGTCCTCGGTGATTTCCGGACACTCCACCTGAGGTCCGAAGAATGACTTGTACATCTCCTCGTACGTCAGGCCGAGAAAATTTTGGATGACACGCGGTCCCTCGGGATTGATCTCCCACAGGCGAAGAGGCCGGCGTTTGCAAGGCTGGACTTGATGAACCAGCATAACTTGTATTACCGCAACCAAACTGAAATCTCCATTGAAGAGATCTCGAATGCGGCTTTGTAGTATAGGCACGTCCTTGGCTGGACCCCAGCTCAGACCTCTGCTGATCCATGACATTAGTTGTGGTGGAGGGCCCCAGCGGAAAACAGGGGCGGCCGCCCACTTGGCACTTCTAGGAGCCGTGATGTAGAACCACTCCTGTTGCCACAATTCAGACACCTCTGGGATGGAACCTTTGGGCCACGGAGCTCCCGTCATCTTGCGTATTGAGGCACCTCCACATGCTGCATGTTACCCCTCGATCATCTTCGGCTTTACTTCAAAGGTCTTGAGCCATAGGCCAAAGTGAGGGGTAACCCGGAGGAAGGCCTCGCACACGACAATAAATATCGTGATATGAAGAAAGGAGTCTGGAGCTAGATCATGGAAGTCTAGCCCGTAATAAAACATCAAACCCCTGACGAAAGGATCCAGAGCAAGGCCTAGACCTCGGAGGAAGTGGGAGACGAACACGACGTTCTCGTTGGGTACGGGGGTGGGGACGGCCTGTCCTCGGGGAGGCAGCCGATGCAAAATCTTGGCGGTCAGATATCTGGCCTCCCTCAACTTTTTGATGTCTTCTTCTGTGACAGAGGAAGGCACCCATCGGCCTTGAAGGCTAGATCCGGACATGACTGAAGGTTCGGAGCACCTGACCTGAACTTTGGGCATTTGAGCTTGAGGTGGGGGAAGGATTTGATTGAGCACGGGAGGGAAAAAATAAAGGCCTTGTCCCTTTATAAAGAGGGTGAATATCAAGCGTCCTCTCCGTGTCCGTTTGGACTTGCCTGTAATCTAGGAGTCCTAGAAGCGGTTGGGTTACCCACGCCCATATTGATGAGAATCCCAGAATAAGGGGACACGATCTCTGCTTCAATAAGACGTGCCAAGGAAACCGCCTCGCATGACGCGCTGAGGTGGGATAATAAAACGACTCGGATAAAGGCTTGGCCGTGGTGTGTCACACTACGGAATACGTCAGTAGATTAGATTTGTGTAAATATTATTCTCTCTATGGCAATATGTGGAAACTTATTTTGCAGAGCCGGACACTATCTTTGTGTTCAAAATCTTCTATGAAGTACTTGGAGGAGGAACCCGCCTTGCAATGCCAAGACAATCTGCGCGCCGGACTCGTCGTCATTGAAGCCTGGTTCAGGGGCTACTGAGGGAGTCCTGGATTAGGGGGTGTCCGGATGGCCGGACTATACCTTCAGCCGGACTCCTGGACTATGAAGATACAAGATTGAAGACTTTGTCCCGTGTCCGGAAGGGACTTTCCTTGGCGTGGAAGGCAAGCTTGGCGATACGGATATGTAGATCTCCTACCATTGTAACCGACTTTGTGTAACCCTAACCCTCTCCGGTGTCTATATAAACCGGAGGGTTTTAGTCCGTAGGACGACATACACAACAACAATCATACCATAGGCTAGCTTCTAGGGTTTAGCCTCTCCGATCTCGTGGTAGATCTACTCTTGTACTACCCATATCATCAATATTAATCAAGCAGGACATAGGGTTTTACCTCCATCGAGAGGGCCCGAACCTGGGTAAAACTTCGTGTCCCTTGCCTCCTGTTACCATCCGGCCTAGACGCACAGTTCGGGACCCCCTACCTGAGATCTGCCGGTTTTGACACCGACACCATCCAACATCATGGTGAAGTACTTGGCACACACAGCATCGCTGACCTCCAACAGCTCCATGGCCATCTCGTAACTCTCTATCCACGCCTCGGGGGGGGGGGGGGGGTAAGTCGGCTGTATAGTTAGGCACCTTACGAGGTCCTTTGAAATCCTTAGGTAAACACTCATTCCGCAGAGCTAGTACTAAACATGGTATGTCCGTGGCTCTAGAGGTCACGCCTGCCTCCACTGAAGTTGTCGGATAAACCGGGGGAGGCTGATGAGCCGCCGGTTCAGCCTCTCGACGTGCTCCGCCTTGGCCCACCAAATTCTGAGCACCATCCTGCGTCGTGTCATGCCCACGAGGCTGGTTACGGCGTGTGTCACTACTTGAAACGGCCGGGGAGTCCGTGTGTCTACTGTAACTCCGGCTTGGGCGAGGGGTTGAGTGAATCCTTTCACGACTGTAAGAATTAGCCTCCTGCTGCACCAATGCTGTCTGAAGAAGCTCTCTAGCCCTCCTTGTTTGTGTCGCAGCTGGAGACTCGCCTTCAACTGGGAGAGCCGACAGTCGTGTTGCCGTAGCGATCATATTATCCAACGGGTTAGAATAATGACCCGGTGGTGTCGGTACATACTATGGCGGAGTATTATTTAGATGAGGCGTATCTGTTGTGCGTGGCTGAGCCGGCGCTCCGGTCCTAGGTATAGCCACCACCCGGTTTACCTCCGGCGGGTCACTGGTCCCTACACCAGGTGTGTTGAAGAGGTTCCTCGCCCCATAAACCGGAGGCAGACGACTACGGTGCCTTCTTCTCATGACTTTGTTTGAAGCGTTTTGATCCAACGAGAGTCGGAAGGAATCAGCCTGGATCCTTTGTGCCTGAGCATCCAGAGCAGCTCGCTCCACAGTCATCCTCGCGTTCTCAGCTGCCAGATCTTCCTTGGCTTGAGCTATCTCATCTCCCAGTTTTGCGACTTTCGCGTTATGCTGAACTTGATTTGTCGGGTTTACCTATGTCGTTAACAATGTTGTCAAGGTGTCCAATAAATCGGACAGGACCTGAGACGACGGGCGCACAGAGCCTCCTGCCCGGCCGCCATCGCCGCTGCTGACCCAGAAACAATTGCCGCAGCAGTCAAAGAATTCAGCCCTGACTGTGTACCGGCCATGAAAATCGCAACCCGGTTTGGCAGCTCATAGGTGTCCAGAATACTATCGCCATCGGAACAGCCCCCAAGCCTGTCGTCTTGCAGCTGATACAATGAAGTAGTCTCTCCTGTGGACGACTCACCATCAGAATAGATGGCCGTCTCACCGCCAGACACGCATCCTTCCTCAAATTCCGCCCCATGGATGAATCCAACGAAGGCGTGCTTCATGGCGGGTTGAACTTGGGCGGGTCATGCATGCTGAGTCGTCTCGATGATGTCGGTGCAGATGTCCAGTTCAGGGCCCGGTTCACCGATCTTGTCGATGAAAACATGAATTCCACCGAAGGGGACCCGGTACCTGTACTCAATTGAGCCGGCCTCGGGGCCCCAGCCTGCATCGTCGAGCTTGCCGCGGCGACTCTTGGTCATCCAGCCCACAGCGTATCCCTTGATCCCTTCGAAGTTGCCCTTTAAGAACTCAAAACCACTGTGTGCTGGCCCCACGGTGGGCGCCAACTGTCGTGGAATTGTCACGGCAAATGTCCTAGCAGAAGGACTTAGTCGTGGAGCCATCATAACAAGGTTAGCTTAAAGGGGTTAAAGGGGACAAAGGACACAAGTAATTTATACTGGTTCGGCCCCTTGCGGTGAAGGTAAAGGCCTAATCCAGTTTGAGGTGGTATTGCTTATGTCTTGATTACCAAGGAGCGAATATGCTTGACCTAGTTTTCGATTTGTTGTCTCTTGCTCTAAGCCACCTCCGGGTCGTCCCTTTATATACACACGTTGACGCCCAGCGGCCTCTAGAGTCCCGGCCGGCTCATAAATGTGTCCAGTCCGGTGACTAATTACACTTGCCTTATAATACAAGTCATACATATACGACGGTTTTACCCCTATGGGCCTTAAGCCGCCCTTGGGCCTTGGGCCCTTTAGTGAATCTGCTTCATGAACCGCCATCATTAACATCTTCATGGGCTTTATTTTGATGAACCGCCATTGGGATAACCCGGCCCCTTCTGGGCAGGTCATGCCCAATAGTCATATCCCCAACAACTAAGTTCCAGTAACTTGGTGATAGTGACTAGAGAACTCTGTCAAACACTATCTTATTTGGAAGATTAACTCCCACTTGATTCAAGCAATTGTAGTACCCAGACAATCTGAGCACATGCTCACTGGTTGAGCTATTCTCCTCCATCTTGTAGGCAAAGTACTGTTAGAGGTCTCATACCTCTCGACACGGGCATGAGTCTAAAATACTAATTTCAACTCTTGGGACATCTTATATGCTCCGTGGCGTTCAAAACGTTTTTGAAGTCCCGGTTCTAATCCGTAAAGCATGGTGCACTAAACTATCAAGTAGTCATAATACCGAGCTTGTCAAACGTTCATAACGTCTACATTTGCTCCTGCAATAGTTCTGTCACCTAGCGGTGCATCAAGGACATAATTCTTCTGTGCAGCAATGAGGATAATCCTCAGATCACGGACCTAGTCCACATCATTGCTACTATCAACTTTCAACTTAGTTTTCTCTAGGAACGTATCATAAATAAAACGGGGAAGCTATACGCGAGCTATTGATCTACAAGATAGATATGCAAATACTATCAGGACTAAGTTCATGATAAATTTAAGTTCAGTTAATCATATTACTTAAGAACTCCCACTTAGATAGACATCCCTCTAGTCATCTAAATGATCACGTGAGATGGAGTAGCTTTCAATGGTGAACATCACTATGTTGATCATATCTACTATATGATTCATGCTCGACCTTTCGGTCTTAGTGTTCTGAGGCCATATCTGCATATGCTAGGCTCATCAAGTTTAACCTGAGTATTCTGCATGTGCAAAACTGGCTTGCACCCGTTGTATGTTAACGTAGAGCTTATCACACCCGATCATCACGGGGTGTCTCGGCACGACGAACTGTAGCAACGGTGCATACTCAGGGAGAACACTTATACCTTGAAATTTCGTAAGGGATCGTCTCATAATGATACCGTCGTACTAAGCAAAATAAGATGCATAAAAGATAAACATCACATGCAATCAAAATATGTGACATGATATGACCATCATCATATTGTGCCTTTGATCTCCATCTCCAAAGTACCATCATGATCTCCATCGTCACCGGCATGACACCATGATCTCCATCATCTTGATCTTTATCAACGTGTCGTCACATGGTCTTCTCGCCAACTATTTCTTTTGCAACTATTGCTATCGCATAGCGATAAAGTAAAGCAATTATATGGCGCTTGCATCTTATGCAATAAAGAGATAACCATAAGGCTCCTGCCAGCTGCCGATAACTTTAACAAAACATGATCATCTCATACAACAATTTATATCTCATCGCGTCTTTGACCATATCACATCACAACATGCCATGCAAAAACAAGTTAGACGTCCTCTACTTTGTTGTTGCAAGTTTTACGTGGCTGCTACGGGCTTCTAGCAAGAACCATTCTTACCTACGCATCAAAACCACAACGATTTTTCGTCAAATGTGTCGTTTTAACCTTCAACAAGGACCAGGCATAGTCAAACTCGATTCAACTAAAGCTGGAGAAATAGACACCCACTAGCCACCTGTGTGCGAAGCACGGCGGTAGAACCAGTCTCATGAACGCAGTCATGTAATGTCGGTCTGGGCCGCTTCATCCAACAATACCGCCGAATAAAAGTATGACATGATGGTAAGCAGTATGACTATTATCTCCCACAACTCTTTGTGTTCTACTTATGCATATAACATCTACACATAGACCTAGCTATGATACCATTGTTGGGGAACGCTGTATTTCGAAAAATTTCCTACGATCACGCAAGATCTATTTAGGAGATGCATAGCAATGAGAGGGGAGAGTGTGTCTACGTGCCCTCGTAGACCGAAAGCGGAAGCGTTTAGTAACGCGGTTGGTGTAGTCAAACGTCTTCACGATCCAACCGAGTTACGTTGTGACATTTGATAGCACACAAGGTGTTCCTATGGTATTCGGGAGTTGCATAATCTCATAGTCTGAGGAACATGTATAAGTCATGAAGAAAGCAATAGAAATAAACTAAACGATCATAGTGCTAAACTAAAGGATGGGTCTTGTTCATCACATCATTCTCTAATGATATGATCATGTTCATCAAATGACAACACATGTCCATGGCTAGGAAACTTAACCATCTTTGATTAACGAGCTAGTCAAGTAGAGGCATACTAGGGACACTTTGTTTGTCTATGTATTCACATATGTACTAAGTTTCCGGTTAATACAATTCTAGCATGAATAATAAACATTTGTCATGATATAAGGAAATATAAATAAAAACTTTATTATTGCCTCCAGGGCATATTTCCTTCATTTATGTCATCATAATAGAACTTATACTCCTTTCGGACCCGTGTCTCAATAGATCTCCATACAATTAATGCATGGGAGAACACCAAGATCCTTTATGTCATTGTTGGAAGATATAAAACTCCTAGTTTAGCTAGTGAGTTGTCATCTACATGAGGTAGGGAGCTACTCACTGGACTTATGGTAGCATCGTCTCAATGTTTGTCTTAACTCATAAAATATAATGTTCAGACAACATGCCTTATGTTATTTTTTCTTTCACAACAAAATCTATTGGTTGAGAAACATAAAATTATTAATTAAGTCAACATAAACACATGTCATGATGATAAATTGATAACACAACCATCTTGACAATTCCTTAATCCATACAAGAGGATGACACGTCTCCGTCGTATCTACTTTTCCAAACATTTTTGCCCTTGTTTTGGACTCTAACTTGCATGATTTGAATGGAACTAACCCGGACTGACGTTGTTTTCAGCAGAATTGCCATGGTGTTATTTTTGTGCAGAAATAAAAGTTCTCGAAATGACCTGAAAATCAACGGAGAATTATTTTGGAATGTATATAAAAAAATACTAGAAGAAGAATCCACGTCAGGGGGGCCTCCACCTGTCCACGAGGGTGGGGGCGCGCCTGCCCCCCTGGGCGTGCCCCCTACCTCGTGGGCCCCCTAACGCTCCACCGACCTCAACCTTGACTCCATATATTCACTTTCGGGGAGAAAAAAATCAAAGAGAAGGACTCATCGCGTTTTACGATATAGAGCCGCCGCCAAGCCCTAAACTCTCTCGGGAGGGCTGATCTGGAGTCCTTCGGGGCTCCGGAGAGGGGAATCCGTCGCCATCGTTATCATCAACCTTCCTCCATCACCAATTTCATGATGCTCACCGCTGTGCGTGAGTAATTCCATCGTAGGCTTGCTGGACGGTGATGGGTTGGATGAGATTTATCATGTAATCGAGTTAGTTTTGTTAGGGTTTGATCCCTAGTATCCACTATGTTCTGAGATTGATGTTGATGTGACTTTGCTATGCTTAATGCTTGTCACTAGTACCCGAGTGCCATGATTTCAGATCTGAACCTATTATGTTTTCATGAATATATGTGAGTTCTTGATCCTATCTTGCAAGTCTATAGTCACCTACTATGTGTTATGAACCGGCAATCCCGAAGTGACAATAATCGGGACCACTCCCAGTGATGACCGTAGTTTGAGTTCATGTATTCACTATGTGCTAATGCTTTGGTCCGGTACTCTATTAAAAGGAGGCCTTAATATCCCTTAGTTTCCAATAGGACCCCGCTGCCATGGGAGGGTAGGACAAAAGTTGTCATGCAAGTTCTTTTCCATAAGCACGTATGACTATATTCGGAATACATGCCTACATTACATTGATGAATTGGAGCTAGTTCTGTGTCACCCTATGTTATGACTATTACATGATGAACCGCATCCGGCATAATTCTCCATCACCGATCCAATGCCAACTAGCTTTCCATATATTGTTCTTCGCTTATTTACTTTTCCGTTGCTATTGTTACAATCACTACAAAACACCAAAAATACTACATTTGCTACCGTTACTTTTGCTATCGTTACCACTACTATCATATTACTTTGCTACTAAATACTTTGCTGCAGATATTAAGTTATCCAGGTGTGGTTGAATTGACAACTCGGCTGCTAATACTTGAGAATATTCTTTGACTCCCCTTGCGTCGAATCAATAAATTTGGGTTGAATACTCTACCCTCAAAAACTATTGCGATCCCATATACTTGTGGGTTATCAAGACTATTTTCTGGTGCTGTTGCCGGGGAGAATAGCTCTATTCTTTGAGTCACTTGGGATTTATATCTATTTATCACTATGAAGAACTTGAAAGATCCAAGAACCAAGATTTATCCCTCAACTACGAGGGGAGGTAAGGAATTGCCATCTAGCTCTGCACTTGATTCACCTTCTGTTATGAGTAAACTTGCGACACCTAAACCTGCTTCTGCTATTAATTCTGATATGTCGCATGTTATTGATGATGCTACTTCTTCTATGCATGATACTTATGATGAAACTACTTCTATGCTTGATACTACTGTGCCACTTGGTGAATTTCTTGATGAACAACTTACTAGGGCTAGAGAGAATGAAATTATTGAAACTGATAATATTGATGAAAGTGATGATGGAGATTCTCCCCCTGATATGAATTACCTGTCGTGCCTGAGGGCTATGTTATGGATGAAGAGACTGCTAGAGATTTTCTTGCTTGCAATGATAGGACTGATCTTAAGAAATTATTAGCTAAGCTGAAACAAAAAACTCTGAATGCTAGAATGAAATATGATCCTTCTTATGCTACTTCACCTATCTTTGTTACTGATAAGGATTATGAATTCTCTGTAGACCCTGATATAATTACTTTGGTTGAATCTGATCCTTTCTATGGCTATGAATCTGAAATTGTTGTGGCACATCTTACTAAATTAAATGATATAGCCACCCTGTTCACTAATGATGAGAGAACTCGCTACTATTATATCCTTAAGATATTTCCGTTCTCATTAAAGGGTGATGCTAAGATATGGTTTAATTCTCTTGATCCTGGTTGTGTGTGTAGTCCCCAGGATATGATTTATTACTTCTCTGCTAAATATTTCCCTGCTCATAAGAAACAACCCGCTTTAAGGGAAATATATAATTTTGTGAAAATTGAAGAAGAGAGTCTCCCACAAGCATGGGGGAGGCTTCTCCAATTACTTAATGTTTTGCCTGATCATCCTCTTAAGAAAAATGAAATACTTGATATCTTTTATAATGGACTAACCGATGCTTCCAGAGACCACCTGGA
This sequence comes from Triticum aestivum, assembly GCF_018294505.1. Classification (NCBI taxonomy): domain Eukaryota; kingdom Viridiplantae; phylum Streptophyta; class Magnoliopsida; order Poales; family Poaceae; genus Triticum; species Triticum aestivum. The sequence goes on along the minus strand of NC_057794.1, from coordinate 491,884,298 downwards.
TAGTTGTGTTGGTTGTGTTTTCAGGGAAATAACACCAGATGAATCTGAAATTCTATTGAATAATATGTTGACCAATGAAAATAATTGGACACTTCCCGAGCCAACTCCGAAGAAAAGGGGTATTCTATTTCTCAGTCCTGAAGATATGCAAGAGGCAAAGAAATCTATGAAGAAAAAGGTATTAAAGCTGAAGATGTTAAGAATTTACCTCCTATTGAAGAAATACACGGTCTTAGTTTACCGCCCGTTGAAGAAACACATGGCCTTGATAACCCGACACAGGTAGTAAAGGTAAATTCTCTCTATAGATATGATAAAGTTGAAATCCCTCCTACTAAGTTTTCTAGCCAATGCTTAGATGAGTTTGATAACTTTATGGTTAAGTAAGAATATTTTAATGCTTATGTTGGTAGACAATTGAAACATAATGCTTATATGATTGAACACTTGAGTGATTATATGGCTAATGTTAAAGGTGAACTAAAACTTATTAGTAAATATGCTTCTATGGTTACCACTCAAGTAGAACAGGTACTTAAAGCTCAGAATGATTTGCTCAGTGAATTAAATAGTAAGAAAAATGATAATTCTATTAGAGTTATGACTAGAGGTGGCAAAATGACTCAGGAACCTTTGTATCCTGAAGGCCATCCTAAGAGAATTGAGCAAGATTCTCAGAGAATTAATATTGATGCACCTAGTCCTTCTAAGAGGAAGAAAAATAAAAATGATAGGACTTTGCATGCTTCTAGTGAACCTGTTGATGACACACCTGAGAATCCCAATGATTTTTCTATTTCTGATGCTGAAACACAATCTAGTAATGAGCATGAACCTAGTGATAATGTTAGTAATGATGTTCATGTTGATGCTCAACCTAGTAATGACAATGAAGTAGAGATTGAACCTGCTATTGATCTTGATAACCCACAATCAAAGAATCAACATTATGATAAGAGAGACTTTGTTGCTAGGAAGCACGGTAAAGAAAGAGAACCATGGGTTCAGAAACCCATGCCCTTTCCTCCTAAACCATCCAAGAAAAAAGATGATGAGGATTTTGAGCGCTTTACTGAAATGATTAGACCTATCTTTTTGCGTATGCGTTTGACTGATATGTTTAAAATGAATCCTTATGCTAAATATATGAAGGAAATTGTTACAAATAAGAGAAAGATACCGGAAGCTGAAATTTCCACCATGCTTGCTTATTATACTTTTAAGGGTGGAATACCAAAGAAACTTGGAGATCCAGGAGTACCAACTATACCATGCTCCATTAAAAGAAACTATGTTAAAACTGCTTTATGTGATCTTGGAGCCGGTGTTAGTGTTATGCCTCTCTCTTTATAACGTAGACTTGATTTGAATAAGTTGACACCTACTGAAATATCTTTGCAAATGGCTGATAAATAAACTGCTATACCTGTCCGTATTTGTGAGGATGTGCCTGTTGTGGTTGCAAACATTACTATTTTAACAGATTTTGTTATTCTTGATATTCCCGAGGACGATAGTATGTCTATTTTGTTGGAAGACCCTTTTTGAATACTGCAGGGGCTGTTATTGATTGCACCAGAGGCAATATCACTTTTCATGTTAATGGTAATGAGCATACGGTACACTTTCCGAGGAAACAACCTTAAGTCCACAGTATCAATTCTATTGGAAAAATTTCAACTATTACTATTGGAGGTTTTGAATTTCCTCTCCCTACTGTCAAGAAGAAATATGATATTCTTATTTTTGGGGACATGCATATCCCCGTTGAGGTAACCTAGTGTTATTCGAAAATTCTCTGGTTCCATGTTATTCGCAATGAGTTTGTTAACAAGACCTGATCAACCTTGTTAGTGGATTCCTTTTGATGAGCATGAGATGGATGAATTTACATAACACAACTCTCTGCACCCTCTTTTTACTTTCTGTTATTTATATTAAATAAAGCAAAAATAGTAATTTATGTCTGCTATCTGAATTATCCATGCAATAAAAGATACCTCAAAAATGAAAGTTCTCCAAATGCCCTGAAATTTAAATATGATTTTTTCTGGAATATTTGAGAATATCTGGCACTGAGAACATAGCAGGGGGAGCAAGCACCTGACCACGAGGGTCCAGGGCGCGCCCACCCCCCTGGGGCGCCCCCTGCCTCGTGGGCCCATGGTGGATCCCCTCCACTTATTCCAGCTACCACACACTCCTTCCTCCCACAAATATCACTAACCAGCTCAAACCCGAGTCCAAGCTCATCTTGCTGCCATTTTTGATCTCCTTGCTCGAAGCTCCATTCACAAAACTGCTTTGGGGGATTATTCTTTGGTATGTGACTCCTCCAATGGTCCAATTAGTTTTTGTTCTAGTGATTTATTCATTGCAAATTTTTTCTGCTTAGGTGACCCTGTTCTTGAGCTTGCATGTCAAATTTATATGGTCAAAAGTAGTTTTAATGCATGATATATCCTCTAGGCACTTGTGGAAGTAGTTGCTATCAATTTTGTTGAGTTTGGTTCACTTTTATTTTGAAGTTACTAAAAAATTTAGTAAATTTTTCAGAGGAAGAAATATGTTTAGGAAAATGTACCAAGGTGGTCCTTCAAGGAAGCAAGGACCCAGGCTTGCAATACACGATGCCGATGATGAACCACCGAGGGAAGCTCAGGTGCGGGCTTGTGAATGGCCATGAGAGGATTTTATGGATCGAGCAGGAATCAAGGAAGAATTTAACGCGTATGTGCATAATGCCGATCTTGAGAGCTTCGAGGCAGATAAGTGCCGCCAATATCACTATCTCACTGATTCCTTTGTGAGAAGGTTTGAATTTTCATCATCACACAATTCTCAAACTGTCCTATTTGATCTTTATGAAAATTCTTATACTATGGACTTAGAGGATTTTAATACTGCTTGCAAACTTCCACAATGGGGCACCACTAGTGAGCCTCGCAAATCTGAGTTTAGAGATTTTCTTGCTAGTATAATTGTGGGGGAATCTAGAGATATAACACAAGCTACCATAGGAAGCATTCATTTTCCTGCTATACATTATTTTGTTCTCTTCATAGGTAGCTGCATAAATGGTAAGGATGAAGCATGTCACATGTGTGTCCCTGACCTCAGTGTTCTCAGGAGTGCTGTATTAGGAGATAAACATTATAATTTGGGAGCCATTGTTGCACGTAGGTTGCATAATAATAGATTTAATGGAGATTTCTTTGGTGGAATTTATTCAACCCGTCTAGCTAATTTTCTTGATATACCCATACGTGGGTATGATATTGAGTTGCCTCATGTTTATTTAGATTATGAGGCTATGGTTCGTCATTAGTTTGTTGAGAGGAATGATTAGTTTCTCCAGTACCGACTAATCTTTGACAGACGACGCACCTATCATGTTGCTCTCCTTGCTCCTAATTTCTTTTACTTTCAGGCAAAAGGGAGATATGTCATAACCAGGGAAGAGGCGAATGAGTATGAGAGGAGGACTGAGGCAGCTCGCCTCCACGCTGCAGCCCACGATGCAATAGCCGCTGCATCTCAGTACGACCTCAAGTATTACTTTGGATATCCGCCAGGCCAGCCGTGGCCATAGACCAACTTAGGCCAAAAGCCTAAGCTTGGGGGAGTACATATTTCTCACCGACATTACATTCATGTTCACACACTCATGCTAGTTGTTGGTGCTCATACTTTTTCACTGTATCATCCATGCTATTTTATTTCCCTTCTTATGCTTTCTTCTTGTGTGTTTGATAAACCTTAAGAAAAAACAAAAAAATATATAGATGTAGCTTTTAGCTAGTTTACTTTCCATGCCTGTGGTAGTAATTAAAAAGAAAACCCAAAAAGATTTCTCGTTCTTCTTTTGCTTGTTGGGAGCTTTCCCGTGTAAATAGTTTTATATCTTTTCTTGTTCTTTGGGGGTTGAGAGGAGAATACCATAATTAAAATGTTAAAGTGGATCTCATATGCATTATTGTTGATCTAACAAAGACCCATATTACCTTGTCTTCTCTCTTGAATTGAATGCTTGAAGATTCCAGCTTAGTCCGATGCACGTGCACTATTATTATTATCCACACCATTCGGTCGTGCAAGTGAAAGGCAATAATGATGATTATATGATGAACTTATTGAGATGAGAAAAGCTAGTATGAACTCGATCTCTCTTGTTTTTGTAAATATGATTAGTTCATCGTTCCTGATTCAGCCTATTATGAATAAACATGTTTACAATGACAATTAGAGATTGTAGTTGCTTATGCCATGCGTAATTAGCTAGGAGCTTATAATGGTATACCTTGTGTGCCAACATGATATTAAAATGGTTGTGATGTGGTATGATAGGGTGGTATCCTCTTTTGAATGATTCGAGTGGCTTGACTTGGCACATGTTCACGCATGTAGTTGAAACAAAATTAACATAGCCTCTACGATATTTATGTTCATGGTGCATTATATCCTACTCATGCTTGCATTCGGTGTTAATTAATTTTAATGCATGTTCATGACTGTTGTCGCTCTCTAGTTGGTCGCTTCCCAGTCTTTTTCTAGCCTTCACTTGTACTAAGCGGGAATACTGCTTGTGCATCCAATTCCATAAACCCCAAAGTTATTTCATATGAGTCCACCATACTTACCTATATACAGTATCTACCTGTCGTTCCAAGTAAATTTGTATGTACCAAACTCTAAACCTTCAAATAAACATTCTATTTTGTATGCTCGAATAGCTCATGTATTAACTAGGGCTGTCTGTATCTTCCATGCAGGCGGGTTATTCTCAAGAGGAGTGGACTCCGCTCCTCACTCACGAGAAAGTGGTTGGTCACCGAGATGCCCAATCCCATGCTTTATGCAAATCAAATCAAAATAACTGCAAACAAAACTCCCCCGGGACTCTTGTTAGTTGGAGGCACTCGTTGCTTGTTGGTGGAGGGGGGGTATAAACTTTACCATTCTGTTTGGGAACCGCCTATAATGTGTGTAGCATGGAAGATATCGAGATCTCTCGGTTGTTATGTTGACAATGCAAGTATGCCACTCAAAATATTATTCATCTCTATTTCAAAACCGAGCTCTGGCACCTCTACAAATCCCTGCTTCCCTCTGCGAAGGGCCTATCCATTTACTTTTATGTTGAGTCAGCATCCTCTTATTAAAAGCACCACTTGGAGAGCACCGCTGTCATTTGCATCCATTACTGTTAGTTTACATTGAGTATGACTTGACTGGATCTCTTTTACCATGAATTACAATGTCTAATCAGTCCTTGATCTTTAAAGGTTCTCTACATTTATGTTTTGCGGTCTTAGAAAGGGCTAGCGAGATACCATCTTGTTCTATCATATCATGATTGTTTTGAGAAAGTTTTGTCATTCGAGATTTATTATTATTGCTCGCTAGTTGATTATGCCATTGATATGAGTAAACATGAGACCTAAATGTTATTGTGACTATGGTTAGTTCATAATCTTTGCTGAAAACTTGAATGTTGGCTTTACATATTTACAACAACAAGAGCAAACAGATTTTGTAAAAGTTTTTCTTTATCACTTTCAGTTTATCAACCGAATTGCTTGAGGACAAGCAAAGGTTTAAGCTTGGGGGAGTTGATACGTCTCCATCGTATCTACTTTTCCAAACACTTTTGCCCTTGTTTTGAACTCTAACTTGCATGATTTGAATGGAACTAACCCGGACTGACGCTTGTTTCAGCAGAATTGCCATGGTGTTATTTTTGTGCAGAAATAAAAGTTCTCGGAATGACCTGAAAATCAACGGAGAATTATTTTGGAATATATAAAAAAATACTAGAAGAAGAATCCATGTCAGGGGGGCCTCCACCTGTCCACGAGGGTGGGAGTGCGCCTGCCCCCTAGGCGCGCCCCCTGCTTCGTGGGCCCCCTGACGCTCCACCGACCTCAACCTTGACTCCATATATTCACTTTCGGGAGAAAAAAATCAAAGAGAAGGATTCATCATGTTTTACGATACGGAGCCGCCGCCAAGCCCTAAACTCTCTCGGGAGGGCTGATCTGGAGTCCGTTCGGGGCTCCAGAGAGGGGAATCCATCGCCATCGTCATCATCAACCTTCCTCCATCACCAATTTCATGATGCTCATCGCCGTGCGTGAGTAATTCCATCATAGGCTTGCTGGACGGTGATGGGTTGGATGAGATTTATCATGTAATCGAGTTAGTTTTGTTAGGGTTTGATCCCTAGTATCCACTATGTTCTGAGATTGATGTTGCTATGACTTTGCTATGCTTAATGCTTGTCACTAGGGCCCGAGTGCCATGATTTCAGATCTGAACCTATTATGTTTTCATGAATATATGTGAGTTCTTGATCCTATCTTGCAAGTCTATAGTCACCTACTATGTGTTATGATTCGGCAACCCCGAAGTGACAATAATCGGGACCACTCCCGATGATGACCGTAGTTTGAGGAGTTCATGTATTCACTATGTGTTGATGCTTTGGTCCGGTACTCTATTAAAAGGAGGCCTTAATATCCCTTAGTTGCCAATAGGATCCCGCTGCCACGGGAGGGTAGGACAAAAGATGTCATGTAAGTTCTTTTCCATAAGCACGTATGACTATATTCGGAATACATGCCTACATTACATTGATGAATTGGAGCTAGTTCTGTGTCACCCTATGTTATGACTATTACATGATGAACCGCATCCGGCATAATTCTCCATCACCGATCCAATGCCGACGAGCTATCCATATATTGTTCTTCGCTTATTTACTTTTCCGTTGCTATTGTTACAATCACTACAAAACACCAAAAATACTACTTTTGCTACCGTTACTTTTGCTATCGTTACCACTACTATAATATTACTTTGCTAATAAATACTTTGCTGCAGATATTAAGTTATCCAGGTGTGGTTGAATTGACAACTAAGCTGCTAATACTTGAGAATATTCTTTGGCTCCCCTTGTGTCGAATCAATGGATATGGGTTGAATACTCTACACTCGAAAACTGTTGTGATCCTCTATACTTGTGGGTTATCATAGGACATATGTCATATGACGAACATCTTCTTTCTTTATAACAAGCCTCTTGGTTAGACAAGCATTTTAACCTTCCAAGATTTCCCTCGGAGTCACGTATGGATTTGTAAAGCCATTTACACCCTACCATATTTAACCCATTAAGAAAACTCTATATTTCATACACCACATCAGCTCGTAGCCTTCATCCTACAAGCCATTGAACCTTCACACACATTAGTTACCACATGGAAATTAAGAGGGTTGACACTATGTGTTGCATTTGTGATTTCATAATCCTCAACCCACTTATGTGTATGACCTTAACCCAAAAGAAATTTCATGCAAAGTCGCTAGAGGTTGTCTCCTCTGAATAAAATTCTCCCGCTTATGATGCCAGGGCTTTAACCATCGAACCAAAACCATAAAGTAAATCATGGATCATCGACGACTTCATGAACCCATCGTCAACATGGTCAACGAGAGGAGAAAACCCTAATGAGAAGGGAAACTTTGAATTGTATATTTCATCATGTAGTAGTAATCTACATCACCAGGTGTACTAGAACACTTGTCGGATGAAGCTACCTCAAATCAATAAAATTTGAGTACCCGCTAGTAACTTTCGCGAGCATATAGGACCACTCGTAAATGGTAAAAAAATGAGATGGACTTTTGTACCTTGGGTGTTGCACATGCAGCCTGATGAACAATAAAATAAAAACCAGTGAAACAATTCTTAAACTTTTGATTATTTTATTATGATGAACATGGTTGAGTCTTCTACCTCTTGTGAAGTTTCAAGAGAAAATGACATGTGGTGCTCTAAAAAAGCAAAATCGGTGCTTTGAAATGCAATTTTAAAGAATTATCGAGGTCTATTTTTTCATCTAGATCACCATGGATGTCATTTTTCCACATAAATTCACACGTATGTAGAACGCAACCATGTTTGATGCTAAAATATTTTCTCGGTTTTAGAGTTCACCTGGTTGCATTTGAGAAAATATGATATCTTGTAAATGGAAAAGGCCAATCTCTAGACCATACTTAGAACAGATTATCAAGTTGCTTCTCTTCCTTGTTCGGTTCATGGTACCCGACCATTGAAAGAGACTGGGAGAGGGGCATTGCCCCCCTATGTTTGAGAAACTTATTCATAGATCATTCAAATTTACATATGAAACTGGAAAATATTCTACTTGTTCCCACCTAAAGCTTAGCAATTTGTGTTTGCCTTGCCCTTTTATTTGGTTCCTGGCTCTGTCATGGTCCCAAATCCAAAGAACCCCATAGAACACAAGCTCCAATTGCCTTCCAACACATACATCCTTCAAACAAATCACCTCACCAAAGCAGCTCGTTTCCTCACTCTCCAACATAGGCATGCTTCCATGATTTGTTGGTTAGCTCACCAGCCACACCTAGGATGTCGTCTTTCACGGGTTCACGGTTCAGCTCACCGATGACGAAGCCCCGCTCATGTTGAGCGTACATGGCGTGTTTGTTGTGACCAAAAGCAGAGTATTCTACACTCATACCACTAGCTTGTGTTGCAATGCAGAGCTCAGATTGGAGCAGAATCCGGGCCAAAAACTTACTGCCTACAATCCCTAGAAATTAACTCATAACTACCCCAAAATTACCACAGGTGAAAATATACAAAATATGACCAGATAACACAATAAAAATTTAAATTTGTGCTTAACGATATGATAAAATGGGTAATATATAGAAATAAAAATATTAGTACAAATAATAAATAAGAATGCAAAAGTGTACAAACTATTGTTGCAAGCATCTATGAAGAAAATCTCTTCATCTTCTATTTCCACAACATAAATGAAGTTAATATAATGCACCAAATTAAGTCACTCAATACATAAACATAATTTTTAGTCTTTTTACAATCAACTAGCAAAGTGCCCCCCTCAACGCGCGGGCTAGGATTTTGCAAATGTAATTTACATAGTCAATTTTTAGCCTTTTATGTTGAAAACATATTGCTTCATCTGTGTAAATAATAATTGGGACTGAATTTGGGGTCATTTACAAAATGATCTTTTTGCAAACATAATCCCGTCTTTGGATTATCTTTTGGGAAATATATATATCAATGCATGTTGTATTGGTAACTCAAGAGCTTTTCATATTAATGCATAAAAGAATTTTGGATGGGTTGTTTGATTATGCCATGGATATTTTGAGAGAGTAGCATTCACAATGCTTTCTCAACCGAAGAATCACTTTCAGCTATATTTAGCTTTAAGGAATCGAAAGGGGAAATCAAACAAAAGATACATAAGTCCTCCATGTAAAATACCAGCAAGTATATACCATCCTAAATTTCGAAAGAAAAAAATTGCAGTGACCATATAATTAGAAATACAATCCTATAGATAATGAAGTAAAGATATTAAAAAAATCAAATCATGATTATGGCCTCCACTCTATATCTGCATCAATTCAAAATTAGGCTAGTGGAGATCATCGAAAAAGGGGGATCCATCCACATGGACTTTCTGTTTAGATAACTAAACATTGAAGTCCTTCAAGATGCTCTAGATAATGATTTGGATAATCTTCCTTAATTATTAGAACATTTGTGTATAATTTTTTGATCATGTATATGAAAAATGTTAATCAAGCACTTGAAAAATGTTGATGTGTATAGAAAAAAAGTTGACCATGTGTTTAAAAAATGTTAATACTGGATTTGGAAAATGTTAATCAATGATTTCCAAAAAAATGTTTAACGTGCATAGAAAAAATGTTCACCATGTATTAGGAAATGTTAATCACACATTTAAAAAATATAGAAAATGTGTATAGAAAATTGTTGAAAATGTTTTTAAAAATGTTAAATTTGTATTGAAAAAATATTGACTATGTATTAGATGGGTGTTAGGATCTAGCCACACCTAATGCAAGTTTTTTTTCGTGAGAAATAAGCCTTATATGTCATACACAATATATATTTTTTGCAAAATTCCCTTAGTATAAGCCACAACATGGCTAAGAATTTGAGGATCTAAGGCAAGAAATATGCGGCAAAAATGACGGCAAAATTAGTCACCAACCAAACAGACCTTAAAAAATCTCCAAGGTCATATCAGATACTCTAGACTAGCACACGCACAAAAGCTCAAAGGCTAACAAACTGGGGCGCCCCTATATCTCACCTTGAGCGAGATGAGGGAACGCTCGCTGAAGGGGAGACCACGATGGGCCAGCCCAGGAGCGCGGGAGACCACAACCTCCTTTTCTGTTTCTTTACATATTCTATTTTAGTTTTTTCTTTATTTTTTCAATTTTTTCATACTTGGAATATTCTAAATAGATACTTTAAAAAAATCTATTTTTTCAAATATTGACCAAGCATGTGAAATTTTATAAATTTGTATATATTAAAAAGGTTAAGCAATCATTTGATTTTTTTCAAAAAAGTATTTGAAAAATGCTAATCAAGCATTTGAAAAATGTTAAATGTGTACAAAAAAGGTTGAAAATGTATTTAAAATGATGATTTTTTATCATGTATATAAAAATGTTAATCAAGCATTTCATAAAATGTTGAACAAGTAGCTAAAAAGTGTTTATCAAGCATTCGAATTTTTTTAAATGTGAATAGAACAAATGTTGACCATGTATTAAAAAATCATGGTTTTTTTGATTAGGTATATGAAAAATGTTAATCAATCATTTGAAAAAATGTTGAACAAGTATTTGAAAAATGTTAAACATTTCAGAAACGTTGATGTGTATAGAAAAAATGCCGACCATGTGTTTAAAAAAATGCCGACCATTTAAAAAATGTTTAACATGCATAGAAAAAATGTTGACCATGGACTAGCAAAAGTAAATCTTGTATCTGGAAAATGTTAATCAAGCATTTAAAAAATAAAAAATATGTATAGAAAAAGTGTTGACCATGTTTTAGAAAAATGTTAAATTTGTATTGAAAATATATTGAACATGCATTAGAAAAATGTTGTTGACATATGCAAAAAATGTAGAATGAAAACCAAAAGAGACAAAGAAAACCAAAGAATTGGAAAAAGGAAAAATAAACAAAATAAACCAAAGAAAAAATAAAAAGAAAACTGACGAAAGAAATGCAAAAAAGAATGAAAGAAACGGAGAAAAAAGAAAAAAGAAGAGAAAACCCCGAACGAATCTGAATAAGACAGAAAAAACGGTGGATAAATTTGGCTCTTTTACCTTAAGTAGGTCGTGCCTTTAAAGTTCATCCTGAACTCAACCGAGTGTTCGTGGCTAGTGTCGCTATAAACTATCTGGCACACTGAGGTTCAAACCCCTTTTCCCACTATTTCATGTATTAAGTGGACCGGCCCAATTGCTACGCGAGAATTCTTCAGCAAGAGGTTCTTTCCAACTCGCTTAATGCGAGACACAACAAAATCGAGATCGCAGAACCGAGAGTACTCCTTCAAAGATCACTTTGACCTTTCCAGATTGCGACAAGTGACATATTTTCTTTTTTCGTAGATCCGTTTATTTAAAACATTGTATCTCTTAAATCGTATCCAAATCTCGAAACGTTTTCATCATTGGACTCCTCACGTCGAGATCTTAAAAATTAGATCCCATGTCAATAGGTTTTGATGAACTTTTTTATCCAAAAAAACAGACGAAGAAAACCGAAGCAGGAGCACGTTTTCTTTCTTTTCGAAAAAAGGCACGACTGTGCCTCTCACAGAAGTAAATCCATGCCTCCATGAGAACTAAACCATACCTCTCGCGGAAGGAAACAAAAAAAAACGCGTTTTTTTCGGTTTCCAGAGGCACGGTTGTGCCTCCCGTGAAAGCAAATCCGTGTCTTTCTGGAAGCAAAACTGTGCCTCTCGCGAAAGAAAGAAAAAAAGAAAACACGTTTTTTTTTCAAGAGGCACGACTGTGCCTCCCGTGGAAAAGAAACACATTTTTTTCGTTGCCTCTCGCGAAAGAAAAATAAAAAAACGTGTTTTTTCCGTTTTCGAGAGGCATGACCGTGCCTCTCGTGGAAGGAAAAATAAAAGAAAACACATTGTTTTTTTCGTTCCCGAGAGACACTCCCATGCCTCTCGCAAAAGCAAAATCTTGCCTCTTGCGGAAACAAAAAAAACATGCTTTTTCGCACAATTTTTTTTCATCCAAAAGCTAAGAAAAATCGGTGAAAACCAAAAAAAAAGTAAAAACTGGTATAAAAAGCTGAAAATGCATGTGAAAAAATTAATAAAATCCGAAAGAAGCGCCCAAAGTGTGACATGTGGCAGCGGCCGAGAGTGCACCAGTTCATCCCCAAGTAATCGTCGAGAGGCTCCCGAAGGAGCGCTCGTCAACTTTTTGCTCTAAACTGGCACATCCTGACGAAAAAGAATTAGAAATGGATCGTTGTGTGACAAAGGCCAGACGGCCCAAGACAAAAAGAGCTTACATGAAAATCTGTCCCTGGTCAGCAAACCGGAATGATGCAAAAACGCTAATTGTGGCGTTATAATCGCGAGCTACAGGCTGTAGTTAATTGAGGTACTGTAAAAAAAAAAGAGAAAAGTATACTTTTCATCCCTTAATTCTTGGCGAAGTCTAGATTTGGTCCCTCAACTTCAAAACCGGACAATTTGCGCCCTTAACTACTGAAACCGGCCAAGATTCATCCCTCGTCACGGTTTTGACCGGTTTTGGTGCTGTCCCAACCTGGTTTTGACCGTGCCGACTCAAATTCGCATACCTTTTCCAAGTCCGTTTAATGTTTTCAAATTCGGGTATTTTTTTCAAATACGTGAACTTTTTAAAAATTTGTGTACTTTTCCAAATCTGCGTACTTTTTCCAAGTTCACGTACTTTTTTTTAAATCCACGTACTTCTTTAAAGTTCCTGTGGTTTTTTTTAAACTCATGTAATTTTTAAAAATTGACATACTTATTCCTATTCACGTATATTTTTTGGGTTTGAAAATTTTATGTGAAATTGAAAACGTATGCGGATTTGAATATCTTCGCGAATTAGAAAAAAATGTGTGGATTTGAAAATTTATGTCAACTTGAAACAAGTATGTGAATTTCAAACAAAGTTCATGGATTGGAAAGGTTGAAAAAAAATACACGAACTTTAAAAAGTATGCGGATTTGAAACAAGTACGCGAATTTTAAAAACAGATGGATTTGAAAAAAAAATACTTGGATTCGATAAAATTACACGAAGTTGAAAAAATACACTGATTTGAGAAAATTACGCAAATTAAAAAAATCATGGATTTGGAAAAGTACACAAATTTCAAAATAGTTCACAGATTTGAAAAAGGTATGTTTATTTTTGAAAAAATTGCATGACCTTGAAAAACTATGTGGATTTGAAAAGAGTATGTGAATTTTAAAAAGTTCACGGATATGAAAAAATTACGCGAATTTTAGTCGGCACCGGTCAAAACCGGGGTCAGTCAGCACCAAAACCGGTCAAAATCGAGACCAGGGACAAACCTTGTCCGGTTTCGTTAGTTGGGGGTGCAAGTTGTCCGGTTTCGGAGTTGAGAGACCGAATTTAGACTTCACCAAAAGTTGAGGGACGAAAAGTATACTTTTCTTTAAAAAAAATACTGAGATTTAACTAATTCTAGTCACATGAGAATGAGCAAATCCGTAAATATAAACTCTAGTTATTTGAGCACCTTAAAACGATCTGAGCATTGTGCGATTAAAATGTATGTCTCACATAAGTCGTGTGACTAGTAGTGTGTTTATCTCTATATATCCTATGAGTATAGATTTCATTCGAGCAATGGAACTGGGTGCTGTGCTCCGCTGCATGTTGACTGAAAATAAATATGGAAAACTCGTTCAATCTGTCTCGCGGTACGCTTATAGTTGGACAATTGAATTGACGCACTTTCCCCCCTTGCATTTATTCTGGATTTATTTTAGGATTTTCGGCGATGCGTATTCAGTGGGAGGAGACGTTCCCGTCGACGACGAGATGCCTACGGTGATTTCGTAAAGTTCAAGATGATATGCCGGCTCAGTCTTTCAAAGATGCTCATAGGGGTAGGATATGCGTGTGTGCGTTTATAGGGATGAGTGTATGTGCGTGTATATGAGCGCTTGTGTTTGTCCTGATGTTCAAAAAAAAAAGTATATGCTTGCGCTAAAATAGTACGGCTGCAGCTAACGGCGTCTTATTTGCGCAAACAGGTCGGAGCCGGTTTACACGAGGCGCGATAAGCGACAGATCAACCAAACGCGTTTGTCCTTTGTACTGACGTGGACTAGTGGCCGTCGTCGTCACTCCGGGCTCGCACGAGCCACCGCGTCGTCGCCACACCACGGCTCCGCAGCCTTGCCGCCGAAGCATCTTCTGTCGAGACAACGGGCCGGGCAAGGTGGCGCGGTGGCGCGGAAGCGGAGCGGCAATGTTTGACCTGACCCGATCCCGTCCTCCAGCGCACGCCTCCTCTGTCGCCCGTCGTGCGAGGTCCATTCCACCTTGCGTTGTAACATGGCGGCATGGCCGGGGGGCGACACGACAGCAAGGCGCCAACTGGCTCACGGGCCCCACGAGCGCGTTTGGACCAGGACCCCGTCGCCAGAGGCCCAGAATACCAGTAGTGCACGTAAAATACTGCCGCCGTTCCTTCTTGATGTCAGCAATGATTGCCATGTAGTAGGAGTACATGTTGCTCTCCATGCAAAAATAAAAACAAAATAAAAAATCGTACATGTTGCTCGGTCATACGACCTTGTAGGGAGTATAAGCGTTAATTAAGGCCGGAGTGCATGCATCTACCGATCCACGTGTATGCATGTAGAGACGGTATGCTCTGTACGTATTTCGCAAAAAAAAAAATGCTCTGTATCTGTATGTGCGTGCATTCCTCGAAATATCTTAATTCCGAGTAGCTTGCCGCACTGAGCAACGTACGTGGGCGACATTTCCACGTCCGCCAGCTATATATACAGCCCACAGGAACCTCTCGCCCTCTCACTTTTAATCCCGTCTCATCATCTGTCTCCCGTTGTTTGCTAGCCACTTGCGACGACTCCAAAACCTCGCCACCAAGGAAAAAGAGAAGTCGCCGTCGCCGTCCTCGACCGATCCGATGGAGTCCGAGAAGGCGTCGCGGCCGGCGTCGCTCCTGGGGACGCTCCGGACGGCGGTGAAGAAGGTGCGGTTCCTGCTCTCCTTCAGCGCCACGCGGTGGATCATCAACTCCATCGCCGGCCGCCGGAGCGCGCCCGGCGCGACGGCGCCGCTCCGCCTCAGCTTCGGGTCCAGGCGGCCGGGCCTGCTCGACGCGGAGGACGACGACGACGGCTCCCCCGCGTCCACCACCGGGCCGTCCAGGACGGTGAGCCTCGGGTCGGGCGGCGTGTCGCGGACGAGCAGCGCGGTGGCGGCGTCGGAGTACTCGCGGTCCGCGTCGTCGGGCGCGACGTCGTCGTCGAGCGGGGGGTCGTCGCCGGCCGGGGACGACGACATCGACCGGCGCGCGGAGCAGTTCATCGCCAACTTCTACAAGCACATCCAGATGGAGCGGCAGGTGTCGCTGCAGCTGCGGTACTGCCGGGTCGACAGCCTGCAGGAGAGGTCGCCTACCCGCAGGGTTTCTTGACCGATTTGATC